>NC_140964.1:130805105-130935105 GCF_056783735.1 Eptatretus burgeri | reverse complement strand
GCCGCTGGGACACGAGATTTTGTATTTCAGATACAATTTCATGTGAGAGAAAATAATAATGCATTAATTAAGTGATTTAATTATTAAATGATTATATGCTTAAATCAAACTCTGTAAATTGGAAAATAATATCTTACCTCAATAGATAAGAGGTTTGAATCCAGTTCATCAACTTGAAGGTTTAGTTCCATACAAGTTGTAGAACTCCAAGGAACTCCAAAGTCATCCCACTCAAGCTCAGCACAGCAGTTCATTCTCAGTAAAAAGTAAAAAAATATGTTTAAAATGGAGTCTGGGTTTGAAGCTTTTATCCAGAAAGACTGGTGGGTGTGGTTTCCTTTGGAAATTCCCTGGGCAAGCCCAGGCAAGCCTTCGTTGGGAAATTTTCTAAAAACATAACATTCTGGAATTTTCTAGTGAATTATTTGTGAGTCAGAGATTAACTGGAAATGATGTAAGAGTCGGCTGGGCTTCGTAAAAGTGGGCGGGGCTTAGGAAAGTGGGCGTGGCTTACGGAAAATGTCTCATGAAAAGTGGGCGTGGCTTAAGAAAAACTGGGCGGGGTTATGAAAATTGGGTGTGACATGCAAAAAATAATCTGTGGTTCAGGAGGTGGTCAAACAAGAGCATTTAGAGAAGTTTATCATTTTATCTCTGCTCAACAAAGATATTTAGACCAAGAACTAAGTTCTAAAATAATATTTGTGAACATACTCGATGGTGATGAATGTAATAGGAAAATGAATTTATTACCTCAAATAGAACATGATCAAATATTCGTTGGATCACTCTTTGAGTGGAGTAAGAGTCAGAGGGGGAGAGAAAATCATTCTACTCTTTTTGTCCTGATGGGTCTCGAGTCAGAGAGTTCTCCCTATTAATTTGTATGAGCTTTTTTGGGCCCCGAGAGTCTTAATTTAACATGAGCTTGTATGTCAGAAATTCATACTTCTCTTTTTGTCCTGATGGGTCTCGAGTCAGAGAGTTCTCCCTATACATTTGTGTGGGAGGAGTTAGTCTCCTGTTTCAGGGTTCAATTCATACTTCTCCCCATTCATTTGCATGGGTGCCTCAGAAACCCCATTAATCTACTACTCATGCCCACTTTTCATAAGCCCTGCCCACTTTTTGTAAGGCCTGCCCACTTTGCATGAGTTATTGTTCATAAGCCACACCCACTTTTCCTCAGCTCCCCCACTTTTCATGAGATATTTTCATAAACCACGCCCACTTTCCTAAGCCCCACCCACTTTTACTAAGCCCCACCTACTCTTACATCATTTCCAGTTAATCTCTGACTCACAAAGAAATCACAAGAAAATTCTAGATTGCTGTTTTTGAAAAATTTCCCAACGAAGGCTTGCCTGGGCTTGCCCAGGGAATTTCCAAAGGAAACCACATACACCAGTCTTTCTGTATAAAAGCTTCAAACCCAGACTCCATTTTAAACATATTTTTTACTTTTACTGACAATGGAGTGCTGTGCTGAGCTTGAGTGGGATGACTTTGGAGTTCCTTGGAGTTCTACTACTTGTGTAGAACTAAACCATTACGCCGATGAACTGGATTCAAACCTCTAATCAATTGAGGTAAGATTTTATTTTCCTATTTGCAGAGTTTGATTTAAGCATAGAATCATTTAACAATTAAATCACATAATTAATACATTATTATTTTCTCTCACATGAAATTGTATCTGAAATACAAAATGAAAAGACTGCTTTTGCCACAACTTGGGGCAAAATTGTTGGCTTGGTTGAAGACCTTGTGAGCGACCAAGACCCACAGAACGAGCTTGACCTTGATGACCCAATAAAAGTTACACCTTGGAGACCAGCAAAATCCTGAAAAAGAGTTTTACATCGATAGTACTCATTGCGAGTTATCAAGACAATACCCACATTACGAGTTATACCTTGATGAGCCAGAATACAAGTTTTACCTTGGAGATCACAAATTTTGAAAAAAAAAAAAAATCAGTAAATTCACCGAAACGTATACAAATTGGAAAAATGGAGTTTTCCTTGATGATCCACAGTTATACTATGTGAGATCTATCACCGAAACCAACAATATTTCTGGAAATTGTGATTCTACCTTGGAGTCTTGGATAGATGGTTATATTTTTGGAGACTTGAAATGTGAGTTCTGGCTTGATAACTCACAATGTGATACATATCTTGGAAACTCAACAGGAATGTGGTTTTTCCTTGGAGACTTGGAAAGTTGGGTTTATTTTGGAGACTTGAAATGTGGTTTCTACCAAGAAGACTCTTGGTGATCGAAACCTATCGATGTAGTTTTTTGTTGGATGGTGCTTGATGAGAGCAAGATCAAGAAAGTTCTGCGAAGAAGATGCAGGAAGGTTCTTACTCCCACTTTCTACTTCATCAAACCTGAAAGCCTTAAAAGACAGAATTGGAAGAAGAGAAATATATATATGTGTGTGTGTGTGTGTGTGTGTGTGTGTGTGTGTGTGTGTGTGTGTGTGTGTGTGTGTGTGTGTGTGTGTGTGTGTGTGTGTGTGTGTGTGTGTGTGTGTGTGTGTGTGTATGTATGTATGTATGTATGTATGTATGTATGTATGTATGTATGTATGTGTGTATGTATGTATGTATGTATATATATATATATATATATATATATATATATATATATATATATATATATATATAGTTGAAATACGTATTTAAAAAAAGACATTGTGTTGGGTGAGGGTTGGGATTTTGAATGTGAGGGTTGGGGTGAGGGTTGGGGTTGAGATTTTGAATGTGAGGGTTGGGGGCGGAGGGTTGGCGTTGAGATTTTGAATGTGAGGGTTGTGGTGAGGGTTGAGATTTTGAATGTGAGGGTTGGGGTGAGGGGGGGGTGAGATTTTGAATGTGAGAGGGGGGTACATACACACACAAACACACACACACACACACACACACACACACACACACACACACACACACACACACACACACCAACAAACAAAAGTTAAGCCTTGACTATTCAGTTGAGGATTCTGTGTTTGGGGTTCACAGATCTAAGAACGTCCCCCATTGCACACACACCAACAAACAAAAGTTAAGCCTTGACTATTCAGTTGAGGATTCTGTGTTTGGGGTGCACAGATCTTCTAAGAACGTCCTCCATTGCACAGACATTTTATATATATATATATATATATATAAATTTATTTTTTTATTTAACCCTCAGCAGATGCCAACTGTTATACACCTCGGACTTTGCCCTCAAGTGTCCATAAAGGTGTATAGTAGAGGGGAGTGAAGCGCCAACCTATTGCTCCCATGGACATTCTTTGCTTTGTTTTCTTTTTTAATTCCTGTGAATAAAATGAACCTAAAATCTCTTCCCCTTCTAAATCATATACCTTATAAGTCCAAGGAACTATATCTATTACTTCAACAATTTTAAAAAGTTCATTTGTCCATTGCTTTCTATAACCTTTTTTCAAAATGAGATTTCCACCTTTTATATTCTTACGATATCACCAACTGTGAACTTAGGTTTTCTGACATTAATCTCTTTTTCATATCCTAATTTTGTAAATGTTTCTGATGGTTTCATATTTGTTAATGTGTGAATCGTGTCATTATACATATTGTTGCGAATTCGCGCCCGCCGGCGTGCGGACGGCCACGTGACTAGAATCGCAGTAAGTCGCCCACCGGACGGACAATTCAGTCGTGACCCTCTCAGACCAACGCCAGGAGCTAGTTATGGGTGGGGGTTTAACCTCACCACGATCGTGCCAATTGCCCACCTGCGCAGGATAGGGTCGCTCGCCAAATTCGATCTACCTTATAACCTGCGCGAATGGTCGACCGGGCGATCCCACCACGCCACAAGGCCGACTCCGGACACGAACCGCTTAAGCGGTCCGTTCCGTGCTACAGTGATAACCGAGCGATGTTATCGTCGGCCTCGACGGTTCCGATTAATTATATCGGGCGTATTAAGCCCACTATGAACCCTTTACGTGAAGCAGAATGGAGGGTCAATTAAAAGGAAGGAGACGAAGCAAAACGGGAAAACAGTTCAACACAATGAACATTTATTACGAGACACACGGAAAGCACACATATACAGCCAAACAGTCAAAATGCACATATAGCAGTTAAAACAAAAGAAACAATGACGCAGAGTTACTACCGAATATGCGTACACACGGCAACACTTATACAGTTCTACTTTACAGACGGTGCCAACAACATTCATTCGAAAGCAAAAGAAAAGGCCACCCTCATGGACAAGGGGGCAGACGGGGCCCGTGGGCCTTTATGGCGTGGGACTTGGCAGACCGAACAAGTCCCACGAGACCGTTGCAGGTTACCTGCACCCTCGCGGTGCGATGGTGGGCGAGCTCTCTCCGGCGCTCCTTGTATGAACGCGCAGGTCCGCACGACACAGCTGGCAGAGCGGCGCCTCCAGTCCGCGTCCCCTCCGCGACGTCCGGACTCTCCACCGACTGCAAGCTCCAACAAGCGGGTCGCTCTACGGACCGCTTCTCCAAGACCCAGACGGGCAGAAGACCATGAACCGCCGACTGACACTGACACTCTCACCGACCGCCCTGACCTGACCTCTTTCGACCTGACTTCCTCTCAGCGGCACCTCCGTGCACCCTTTTATTTCCCCGGCACCCCGCCCCTCCCTTCGCGGCACGCGCGGGGGGGGGGGGGGGGAAGAACATTCCAAGAGAGAAATCGGGGTGGGAGTTGAGTTCCAACCGTCATTCTTGTTTACCAGGGAAATCGGGGCGGGAGTTGTTGTTGTTCCCCTTTTGTGTTCGTGGAGATGTTGACGGTTGCTGGCGGAGTGGTGAGGATGGCGTGGTTGTGGTTGTTGTGAAGCGGCGTTGTGGTTGGTGGTTGTTGTGTGATGGCGGTTGAGACGTGGTTGGTTCAAAATAAAGATAGAACAGAAAAACGCCTAACTCAAAAGCGTCGCAGCCCGAATGAATCATATAAATTCCCTCTAGACAACGGATTTGGGGCTAACTACACATGTACTTAGAGATATCTCACCTACGGGCCCTTCATGGTGTAATGCGAATTTCCAAAGCCGTAACAATATCTACAATATCCTGAATAAAAGACGACCATTGTTGTGAACCTTGTGTGAATTTTTTATATAGTCTCTCTTTTAAAGCACGATTAAAGCATTCAATAACAACGGCTTTTCCTTCATTAAAGGTACTGTATAATGTAATGCTGTTATTTTTTGGAAAATTCATAAATGTCTTGTTATAAAAGTCTCCACCCTCATCAGTCCACAATTTTTTAGGTTTTCTCTTGCTTTTATTAAATATCTGTTGAAAGGCAAACATAAGAGTATTGCCTGTTTTGTTTTTTAAAGGGACGACCCACACATATCGACTCCTCAAACCAATAACGGTTAAAGCATACTTGTACCCCTTATCATTGTTGAGTTCAATCAAATCAGCAGACCAGATATAATCAACTTCCTTGGAATAAACCTTCCTTCTACGAAACTTTGTGAATATTAGGGTGAATGAATGAATCTTTGCCTTGAAAACGATGCCAATATTCTTGACGAATATATTGCTAATAGACTTGTCAATTATTTGTTTTCCTCCTCAGTACGTTGAGATTCATTTATTTCCTGTAATACCACCAATCTGTCTTGAATCTCACTGGTTTCCATATTTATTTATTCTCTCTTTCCTCCCTCTCCTTCTCTCTCTTTTCCCTCTACTCCTTTTCCTCCTCTTCTCTCTCTTCAACTCCTTCCTCATCCCTTACGATCCTTGAATCACTTACACCCCATAGAATATTATACATATATTTATCGGGATTTCTTGTTATTCCTGTATCCAAAATAATTGTTTTTACAACAGGAAACCAATAAAATTTATTTTGAATTTCTAAAAGAGACATGCTTTCTTTACTTTGTAATTTTTCATTATTTAACATTTTAATTAAATCCAAAGTTGTTGGTTTATCAACATCAGTATAAAGCCAATCTTTTATTGAAAATACCTCATTCTTATGTTGTAGAACATATTTATTAAAATACCGAATACCCTTTTCTTGAAGGTATGCTTGGACACAGAAATGATAATTTTCTTGAAGCCTTCTTGCCGTCATTTATGTATTAGAAATATACGTTCGAATAATATAATAACACGAAACACCTCCCCATCTTCCCATAGTTAAATTATTTTGTATTTCCTTAGTTATTATATATAAGCCTGTTTTTTCTGTTTTCATGATATAAACGAGGGCAAAACCATTATTATATTTACCCTTATTAAATTCTTTTATTTATTGTTTACTAATCGTGGCTCCACAAAACTCATTCTCTATACCAAGTGGATAATATTCTTCCTTACGAGACTGATTTAATTGTTCCAGGTCTTCTAGATCAATTTTAAATGACCAATTATACCCGAAATCATTCATATCATACCCCCATTGTTCTATTCTTATTCAAATGATATGCCCTTCTTTATAAAAATTTATTTCAATTCGAACTGTGAATTCTGTATGACCTGGAGATAAAATCAACACTTCTGTATCTTTGGAGTACACGACCGTTTTATTTAAGGATATATATTTTAAAAAAAAATCACTTAATCTCACCAGGTCTTTCGCGTCAGTCAGACTTGGATAATTTTTTAATTGATAAGCATTTTTCATATTAACATTTTTGGTTATATTATAAGAGGTGTGTTCAAAAAGAATCCAACCTTTGTTCATAAAAAAAATACTCGTATCCAGATACAACAAACTTACACTAATCTCCTTCAAAGTCGTCCCCTTGGGCTGCCACACACTTCACCCAACTGTTCTGCCACTGTTGGAAGCATTGCTGGAACGCCTCTTTTGGGATGGCGTGCAGCTGGTCCGTCGTATTCTGCATGATGTCTTCTCTGGACTGAAATCTGGTCCCTTTCACGGACATTTTCAGCTTGGGGAAAAGCCAGAAGTCACACGGAGCCATGTCGGGAGAGTAGGGAGCCTGAAGAAGCACAGGGGTGTTGTGTTTGGCCAGGAAACTCTGTTTCAAATGTGAAGAATGGGCGGGTGCGTTATCGTGTTGGAGCTGCCAATTGACCACTGCCCACAGGTCCGGTTGTTTGCATCACACAGCATCACGAAGGTGACGCAGTACCTCTTGGTGGTGTCCTGCATCAGCAAGGTCCTCACTTGGTCAATGACGATCTCATTTCGGGATGTTGAGGGCCTACCAGAACGTGCTTCACTTTCCACTGATGTGCGACCGTCTTTGAAGCGGTTGTACCACTCTTTTATCTGTGTGGTGCCCATTGCTTCGTTCCTGAAGGCCTGTTGAATCTTGCGGATCATTTCCACTTGGGAATCGCCAAGCTTTACAGAAAATTTGATGCAGTAGCGTTGTTCAAGTTTTTCCATCATTTTGTCAAAAACGAAAATCCGATGGCGCTCACTTACACTTCCTCACTCATTGGCGGTCTGTCGGGGACTGACAGCTTCTGCAGGCGGGAAAATATTCACGCATACGGATGAGGATCTCCCACATACGTGCACCAAACTACGCCTCCCCAGCTTCATTTGTTTACGCACGAAAAATTAAGGTTGGATACTTTTTGAACACACCTCGTATTTCTGTCGTTCAGCCTGTGCCTTTGTGTAATAATTTGATAAATCAATATCCAGTTCTTGGGATACACCAAAGATCGAACCACCTTTGTCAACATGTCATTTATATTAGATTAAAAATAGTCATAAAAAATATTATCTTTGTTGAGTTGAAATAACACATATTGACATAATTGACCACAACACTTGGAATTTAATTCTTGGACTTCAAATGTTTGATAAACACCATTCTGAAAGAATTTTATGACTTCAACAGGTGGTGGGAGACCAAAACTATCAAAATAATATTTGTCTTGACTATTAAAAATACAAACCCAATGAGAACCGTCCCCATTATTTACTCTCCTAAAAAATAGAATATGTTTGTATGTGTGTGTGCTTGTTTGTTTGTTTGTTTGTTCGTCCTTTATAGGCGGCCGAACCGTTGGAATGAATGAGATGAAACTTGGCATGAGTGATCCTTGGGACATGAGAACGGACATGGGGGGGGGGTGGGGTCAAGTTCAAGGTCAAAGGTCACGGGGTCATGGGGTCAAGGTCACCGTGTAACTTCAATTTCTCAATTTCATCCGATCGAGACGGGACCAACACCATTCGACAGATAATCAAAATTAAATGACAGAGTTGATTGATGACATTCACTTCCGACTTCCGGTTTTCGAGTTATGATGTCATAAATTGACTAAAACGTCAATTTTTCATGTTTGTTTGTCCTTTATAGACGGCCAAACCGTTGGATAGAATGAGATGAAACTTGGCATATGTGATCCTTGGGAACGGACATAAGGGGATCAAGGTCAAGGTCAAAGTTCATGGGGTCAAGGTCACCGGATAACGTCAATTTCTCAATTTCATCCGATCGAGACAGGACCAACGCCATTCAACAGATAACTGCACCCACACATGGGCGGGTACTTTGCTAGTTATCTTCTAAGTTCATAATCATATTCTTTGTATGTTTCAGCACGTTTATTAATTAATCTCTCATACAAATAACCACATTATGAATTTTTAATTTCTTACAATATTTGACAAGTTCTAAATTTGATGTTGTATTCTTTCCAAATTCTATAAACCACTTGTCAACGCTCATTTATTTATTAGAAAGATATAATCCAGTACCCCTTTTAGTTAATTTTAACACCTGCTTGTGCTATAGAAGAAAGCATATCTCCAACTAACAATCTCGCTTTATCAGGCAGACCTTCAAGTTTTTCAGCAAAATCTACAATTACATCACTTTCACTAATTTGTTTCTCCAACTTTGTCATGTCTTTCCAATTATTTTTCAGCCCGGAGTTGAGCCTTCCTTTCGTTGGCAGTTTTCACCACTGTTGAAATACCACCCGTCAATGCTCCAACGGCACTTAAACCAGCAAATAAAGGAATTAGAAATGGGAGAAATCCTCCACTCTTCTCTCTTATTGAATCTTTTTTTCAACATTGGTTTTGCCATTTTAATTTTAATTGAGCCAGTATCGTTCAAGATTTTAACCTGTTCTCTTGTGAGCAAAACATCAATTCTTACTGCTCTTTTTCTCTGAATTGCATTAACGTTAATCACACAAGGCTTTTGATTTTGAACACAAGATGATAGTTTATGAAGATTGATTTAATTAACATATACCCCAGTTGGTACTTTACCACTCATATATTTAACAAAAAATTATGTGAGACGAATCATAACACCATTATCTGTATTAATCTGTAATTGTTTCTTCGAAAAGCAAACAATATGCATCAACTTCTTCACTCTCTCTCCTCTTTCAATGTATAGGGAAGTATCCACTCGATTCGACTTTGTACTTTCCTTTTGACCACTTAGGCCAAATGCATAGATTGTATGCAAACTTTTAAATGGTGTCATATCCAAAATAGATTCTTTGTTTCCATTATTTTCACACACCTTTTGGTAAGACTTGTATGCTTCAGCAAAATCATTTTTTTCCCAATTAATTTCCAAAATGTCTCGTGGATAAAATGTTCCATTGAGAGAAACACGAAGTTGTTTCACCTTAGCATTATCACTCAATGCATTATTCTTATCTGTAGCAGTATCACCATCTGGCTTTTTAATAAATGATCCACAGACATGGTGGCTTTCCTTCCAGAACACCCAAATTCCACGTATAAGTGGTTTGGTTGAGTTTAACGTGTTGACATCTTCTTTTGAGGGATGATACACTGAGTGGTTTCTTTGAGTTAAGTCTTCTGCTCAACATCTCTTCTATTTTGAGATTGGGAGTATATTCACGAATATACCAACTCATTTCATCAATTACAAATTTATTCTGATCAGCAAAAGCATTACCAACACCAAAAAGTAATCTATTTTCATGATCATTCCTTTGGAGTTGAAATCTAATTTGAAGACCATACAGAAGTTTATCATGATCACAATATCCAAATATATCTTTAAGAGGAACTGCCACAGTAAAACTATTGACTGCTTTTGTATCATTATTATACATTCCTTTCCTTTGAGTATATCTGGAGTCTGTGTTTGTTCCTGTTGACATATCAGAAATAAAACCTTCCACAGACCCCTTTCCCATTCTATCGCTGAATGAATATAGTGTAAATTTCATCATTTCAGATACAGCAGAGACATAATCAACAGTCTCAACTTCTTGTGTTCCAATGTACAAATGAACACTCAAACATTTTCCAGAAGAAATTATTCACGAGTGTAGCATTTGTGTTATTCCCAGTCTTAGTGAATGTAAATTTACACAACAAGAACTTTCGGATAGATTCAAATAAGGTTGTTGATTATTTATTTCAAAACTTTTTGTACCATTTGCATTCCAGTCTGTTCCAGTTATTGTATTTACCTTGAAGTAATCTTCTTTTTTAGTGGAGTTTGAGATGACAATGGTATCATCCAAATCATATACTATCAATTGCTTCCATACTTGTATTTATTAAGGAAAAAAAATGTTAAAACTTTTGAAGCCCTGACCCAAGTATTTGAATTATTTTATGTCGTTCTTAGGGGGACAACTGAGTTTTGCCTTTCTTAATTTCTTTAATTGCTTGTAATATATGGGATTCCTTTTGGGCATCTTTTATGCTCTTTACAGCACCTGCTACATTTCCCACAGCAGAAGCAGTTGAACCAATTAGGTCTTTATGTTAAAGAATAGTTGAACTGATACCTATTAGAGTATCAATTATCCCATCTCCTCGAAATTGATGTCCGACACCCCTTTGTCTCTTAGGTTTATAGTATCCTCTACCAAGATACATACCTTCATCCTTCTACTATGGGGAAAGGAACAACCCATTCCCTGTCATTATTTTATATTTTCCCAACTCGTGTTTCCTCACAATTACCATTGTATTTTTTATTGGAAAACTTCACGTCGGTGAATTCTGATGGATATAACTTCTCCATTAAAAGAAATCATACGATTATCTTGATCGGTTATCCTAAAATTTACTCTGTGTATGGTTTTTTCTTGACACAGGGAGATAAACCAGATTTTTGGGTTCCATATTGAATTTATAACCAATTGGGGATGAGTATGCGCTGAATGAAAATTTGTATTTGTTCTTCTTCCATCAATATAAGCACCCTCAATCAAATCACAGTGAATTAATACCGAATTTATTCCTGAGGATATTTGAATGACATTATCACTGTAATACGTCCCATTAGTTTCAATCTCTTTTGAGGAGAAACCCAATAACTCTCTAAATGAATTATCAATTGTGACATCAACCTTGTAGTTATTTTTAAGTTTAATCGTTGATTTTGAAGTATGTTTTTGAATATCTATAACAATATTTTTTGGTTCATCACCCTGTTCTTTCATAAGACGAACAATTTCGGAAGATATTTGAGAAATCTCATATGCTCCGGGTGAGACTTATCGTTTTGTATCCACTTCCCGGATTATTACGAAACTTGTCATTTTTCTCAGTTATATTAAATAAGGTATTATAAGTTTCCATGGACAATAAAGATGCCTCATATTCTTTTCTTGGGTCAAGTTGTAGTGGGTATCGGAATGAAGATGTGTGGTCGCTTGTTGTGAAATTAAAACTCAGGATTGTGCTTCTCATCTCATTTAATACGAGAGGAAATGTCTTTATATTGGTATTTATTATTTTCATGTTCATCAACTGGTCTAAGATGGCTGATGCTTCATTAAAACAATTGCATTTCCAGCCTTCTTACGACCTCACAACGATAACAGTCTATTAACTTATTGTGATGGGTCATTTGGAAGAAAACTAACACCTGAACCAAGCCTACTTAAAGACGGAATAATGTGTTTCTCCTTCTCGTACTTCCTACTTTTACCAGAAAGACTAATCCTATAATTAAGAGTGTCCAGTCGATCAATATATACTCTCTCATCATTATTTTTCTTATCCAATGGTTTATCAAAATACTTTGAGTCATCCCTCACAGTTGAAGCTCGTCTTCCATCTTTTGTGAGAAGAAACATTAATCTGGGGGTTAGTTTAACGGTGGGTTGAGCAGAATTCAAGAAACTTAATTCATCATGAAATATCAATACCTTTTCTTGAACAAGATGAAATATTGCTGGTTGTTCTGTTGGAATGAATCCTGCTTTGGTTTTTGATTCTTTTGAATATTCATTGTTTTGCAGAGCAGTCACAATATAATCAGGGGGTTGATTAATCTCTTCCAGTTGTTGAAATAATCCTTCATATTCTCATTCTCCAATATGCTCTAATTCTTCCTCAGTCATTTGATTGAAATCTTTTAACATTTGAAATTTTTTAGGAGTACATTATATTGTGGGAACTGTGGAAACATCGACAATTTTTTCTTGGGAAGTTTTTTAAAGTGGTTTAAAAATTTTCTCTTGTTTTCTTTCAAATGCTTTTTCACCCGTTAGTTTCTGTCTGCATTTCTTCTTTATGTCTTCCTGTTGTTTTACAACTTTTGAAACCAACTCTTGATAAACCTTAAATCTTCTTGCTCTTTCTTTCGCATCCATTTATTTATTGTAAAATTATCATTTAATGAATTGTAAAGATCAACAGAAAAATTTTCTTTTTCTTCATCATCCAAGTAGATGTGTTCAAATAAATCCTTTTCCTTAAATATTTCATCAAATTCTCTATTAACATTCATACGAGTTGTAACTTCTTCTTCCCTAATACTTGCATCTCTGCTTTTCATACGTTCGCATTGAGTTTCTTCATCAACATCAAAACCGAATGATAAAATCTTCACCCCGCTCAGATGTTTAAAAATTTGTCTCGTTCCTTCTGGATTAGTTTCTAATATCCCAAGACCACCCGATTTTAGTTTCTTTCACTCACTCTTACAATGTGAATATTTTGTTGTGCCAAGAGAAACCTCCTCAAATATTTGACCTTCATTCCTCAATCGCATATGTTCCTCCACTGAAATATAGTGATAGTCTTCAGCTTTTACTTCTCCAGGTCTTATTGCTCCAGTTGTTGTTGATACAATGCATATCACGGGGTGTTTTTTAAGTAAATTTACAATATTCTCATTTGTACTATACAAGAACCTTGATTGATGAAAGTTTTTTCCAGAAGCAGATTTACCCACAAGATTTATAATAATAGTTGTGGGTGTAATAGAGTGGGTGGAGAGCCTGGTGTTGGCGCAGTGGTAAGGGCAGTGGCTTGGGACCCAAGAGGTCCTGAGTTCAAGCCCCGTTGGGACACTGAATTAATATATGTATGTGTATATATATATATATATATATATATATATATATATATATATATATATATATATATATATATATATATATATATATATATATATATATATATATATATATAAACCAAGTCGAAAACACCAGGGGGTTGACTCAGCCTGCCATCCTTCCGAGGTCGGCGAAATGAGCACCAGTTGTACTGGGCCCGGTGTATGCCCCGGTTAGAATAGGTGTACCATATCCCTGTGTGTCGTAAGAGGCGACCAGGGTTGCGTCAGGAAGGGCATCCGGCGTAAAAACCTATGCCAAATCATTATGCGGACAACAAAATGAATTTCCATACCGGATCGGTCGAGGCCCGGGTTACCAACGACCGCTACCGGTATCGGTGGTCAGCAGGGTACCAGTGGAAATTGTGCTACTGCTGGGCGAAGGAGGAGAAGGAGAAGGGGAAGGCGAGTCCGGAGGCAGTGGGAGAGGGGGAAGGGTAGAAGTGTGGAGGTGAGAGTTGGAACTCTGAATGTTGGGACGATGACTGGCAAAGGGCGAGAGTTGGCTGATATGATGGAGAGAAGAAAGGTGGACATACTGTGTGTACAAGAGACCAAGTGGATGGGGAGTAAGGCGAGGAGCATTGGAGGTGGTTTCAAACTGTCCTACCATGGTGTGGATGGGAGGAGAAATGGTGTCGGGATAATCCTGAAGGAAGATCATGTCAAGAGGGTATTGGAGGTGAGGAGGGTGTCTGACCGAGTGATGAGTGTGAAGTTGGAAATTGAAGGGGTGATGATGAATGTCATCAGTGCATATGCCCCACATATGGGGTGTGAGATGGAATATAAAGAAGATTTCTGGAGTGAGTTAGATGAAGTGGTGGAGAGTGTATCCAAGGATGAAAGAGTGGTGATTGGAGCAGATTTCAATGGACATGTTGGGGAAGGGAATAAAGAGGATGAGGAGGTGATGGGGAGGTACGGTCTCAACAAGAGAAATGTGGAAGGGCAAATGGTGGTAGAGTTTGCAAAAAGAATGGAAATGGCAGTGGTAAACACGTATTTCAAGAAGAAGGAGGAACACAGGGTGACATACAAGAGTGGAGGAAAGTGCACACAGGTGGATTACATCTTAAGCAGGAGATGCAACCTGAAAGAGATTAGTGACTGTAAGGTTGTGGCAGGGGAGAGTGTAGCTCGACAGCATCGATTGGTGGTCTGTAGGATGACTTTAGAGGTGAGGTTGAGGAAGAGAGTGAGGGCTCAACCAAGGACCAGATGGTGGAAGCTGAAGGAGGAAGACTGTTGCGTGAAATTTAGGGAGGAGGTGAGACAGGCGTTGGATGGTGGTAAAGATGGGTGGGATGATTGGGCAACGACAGCAGAAGTTGTGAGGGAGATAGCGAGGAAGGTACTTGGTGTGACATCTGGACAGAGGAAGGAAGATAAGGAGACTTGGTGGTGGAATGAGGAAGTACAGGAAAGTATAAGGAAGAAGGGGTTGGCGAAAAAGAAGTGGGATAGTCAGAGAGATGAAGAAAGTCGGCAGGAGTACAAGGAGTGGCGTCGAAAAGCAAAAAGAGAGGTGGCAAAGGCCAAGGAAAAGGCATATGACGAGCTGTATGGGAAGTTGGATACAAAAGAAGGGGAAAAGGATTTATACCGATTGGCAAGACAGAGGGACCGAGCTGGGAAGGATGTGCTGCAGGTTAGGGTGATAAAGGACGCAAATGGGAATGTGCTGACGAGCGAGGAGAGTGTGTTGAGAAGGTGGATGGAGTACTTTGAGGAGCTGATGAATGAAGAAAATGAGAGAGAGAGAAGGTTGGAAGAGGTGGAGATAGTGAATCTGGAAGTGGGGTGGATCAGTAAGGATGAAGTGAGGATTGCTATGAAGAAGATGAAAAGTGGAAAGGCAGTTGGCCCAGATGGTATACCAGTGGAGGCATGGAAGTGCTTAGGAGAGATGGCAGTGGGGTTGTTAACCAGATTGTTTAATAAAGTCTTGGAAAGTGAGAGGATGCCGGAGGAGTGGAGATTAAGTGTACTGGTTCCGATTTTCAAGAATAAGGGTGATGTGCAGAGCTGTGGAAATTACAGAGGGATAAAGTTGTTAAGCCACACCATGAAGTTGTGGGAAAGAGTAGTGGAAGCTCGGTTGAGAGGAGAGGTGACGATCTGTGAGCAACAATGTGGGTTTATGCCAGGAAAGAGCACCACTGATGCGATGTTTGCTTTGAGAATGTTGATGGAGAAGTATAGGGAAGGCCAGAAAGAGTTACATTGTGTGTTTGTGGATTTAGAGAAAGCTTATGATAGGGTTCCAAGAGAGGAGTTGTGGTATTGTATGAGGAAGTCGGGAGTGTTGGAGAAGTATGTGAGGATCGTGCAGGATATGTATGAGGACAGTGTGACAGCGGTGAGGTGTGCGGTAGGAATGACGGACCGGTTTAAGGTTAAAGTGGGATTGTACCAAGGATCGACTCTGAGCCCTTTCCTGTTTGCAATGGTGATGGACAGGTTGACGGACGAGATCAGACTGGAGTCTCCATGGACCATGATGTTCGCGGATGACATCATGATCTGTAGGGAGAGTAGGGAGCAGGCTGAATCGAGCCTTGAGAGGTGGAGGTACGCACTGGAGAGAAGGGGAATGTTAGTCAGCAGGAGTAAGACGGAGTACATGTGCGTAAATGAGAAGGAGGGTGGTGGTATGGTGCAGTTGCAAGGAGTTGAGGTGGGGAAGGTGGATTGGTTTAAATACTTGGGATCAACTGTCCAAAGTAACGGAGAGTGTGGGAGAGAAGTGAAAAAGAGAGTGCAGGCAGGATGGAGTGGGTGGAGAAGAGTTGCAGGAGTGATTTGTGGCAGAAGGGTAGCTGCAAGAGTGAAGGGGAAAGTATACAAGACGGTAGTGAGACCAGCTATGTTGTATGGTTTGGAGGCGGTGGCGCTAACAAAAAGACAGGAAGCAGAGCTGGAGGTGGCAGAGTTAAAGATGCTGCGATTCTCGTTGGGAGTGACGAGGATGGATAGGATAAGAAATGAGTGTATTAGAGGGACAGCGCAGGTAGGACGGTTTGGAGACAAAGTGAGAGAGGCGAGATTGAGATGGTTTGGACATGTGCACAGGAGGGAAACGGAGTATATCGGGAGAAGGATGTTGAAGATGGAGCCGCCAGGCAGGAGGAGAAGAGGAAGGCCAAAGAAGAGGTTCATGGATGCGGTGAGGGCGGACATGCGGGTGGTTGGAGTGTCAATGGAAGATGTGGAGGATTGAGCAAAATGGAGACAGTTGGTCCGCTGTGGCGACCCCTAACGGGAGCAAGCCGAAAGAGGAAGAAGAAGATTTATAATAATAGTTGTCATTTACTGTATATATGTAATCTTATCTTATATTATATTCATATTTCGGCACGCCCCTTTTTTTGTTACTGCATGAAATGAAACAAGCTTTGACATATATAGTAATCTGATGGTGGAAAATGTGATTGTGGAACAAAAAAGGGGCATGCCGAAATATTAATGTAGATGATTCTTATATGTATATTAATATTTCGGCACGCCCCTTTTTTTGTTCCACCATCAGATTTTTGTTACTGCATGAAATGAAACAAGCTTTGACATTTATAGTAATCTGATGGTGGAAAATCTGATGGTGGAACAAAAAAGGGACGTGCCGAAATATTAATATCGATGATATTATTGTCTTCCTTAAGAGACCCTTCAAAATTCGTTTTGATGATTATGGTAGTTAAACAGTTCATGTTCTCCATTTGCAAAATGGGAGAAATTATTGCACAAAAAAGAAATAAAAATGTTTCCCATTTTTTAGAGGACAACTAAGATGAGTTTGTAAAACCTTTTGTGGAGTACGTTATTATTAATCACTATACGCCATAGTAAATTGCTCATGTTATTGAGCTGTCAATAAGCTATCAATCATAGACATATAATAAACTCACTTGAGTATTCATATCTCTATTTCAATGCGTAATATCAAGCGGTACCTTCATGATGACCTAATAAAACCGGTCTCGATGTCCGTCCATCCGTATATCTGTTCACAATCAAACCGATCGTGATGCATTTTAAGGCTTTCTGAGAGCTTTGGAGAGATTACCTACACTCCCACACGGTGCTGTTTTTATTATTCCGACTGCACTTAATTAGAACATAGATCGTGGATGGATGCACAAATCCCAGAAGAACAACTATAGCTGTGCAGAACAATTCATATTATCGATGGATAAAAATGATATTATAATAAATTGTTTATTTAAAATATCTTCAAATTTTGTGAGGTTTTAGTTTTTTTGTGAAATATTGGGTCCTCGGGTCTCCGCATAGTGGCGTACAGGCTTAAGTCGTACTTCTGTTTACTACCGTGGAAAATCACAGAACCATCCGATCGACATGCTGTTAACAGTTTCAGAATCAGCTAAAATCTACAAGATATGAATATGTAGACGAAACTGATCCGGCCAGCTAAAATCTACAAGATATGAATATGTACACGAAACTGATCCGGCCTTTTGGATCACTTTAAAGTAGGGTGCCCTGTAATTTTAATGCGCTCTATGGATCCTCCGGAACTCACGAATGGTACACGTTGTGTACTCACTAAGCTACGTGGTAATGTCATCGAAGTGGAGCTACTGCGGGACAGTCGAAGGGGAAAACCTGAATGATAATCAATGGATAAAAATGATATAATATATTGTTTAAAATACATTCATGCTATCTGTCTTTTACCATATGTTGCCAGTGACGCCCGTCAAAGACGGGCACCTTTACTAGTTGTTTATAAAACAAAAAAAATATATCCCTTAATATCTCATCTTGTTTCACAACAATATATTTATATTTTTCAGTCGTGTGCTTCATGTAATCTCCAAATTATTTTTTACTGCATAATGTAGAACAATTGTCTCTCCAAAAATTGTTTATAACTATTGAATTTAACTTGAATAAAATAAAAGTATTAGCATTGTTTTTTTTATTGAACGACGAGGAAGTTGAAAGTATGATTGACGAAGATATATACAATTACAAGTACACGTTGTGTAGTACAGTTTGGTTTCTCTCATGAACCTCATCTCATCAAAGATAACAAGGTTCTTTTTTGATTTATCCAAATCTTGGGGGGAAGGTATATCATCTGTATTATCACTAAGAATACAAGTTATCAATTTTGATTTCTTTTTACATCTCTGTGTATCACAAAATAGTTGTATTATATCTTCAATGTTATAATCATTTTGGTTTTTTTGAAGTTTAAATAAACCGATTATATCTTCTTTTTGAAGACAGGCATTAAAACCATGTGAGAGGAGTTGATACTTAGGTTGAAAACTCTACTTTGTGAAAATTATTAAATTATCATAATCTAAAAAGTTGGAAGTCAGGAGCATCTTCAAAAGTAAGCAGGTTTTTCCGCATCCACTTGAACCAACGATGAGACATCTTAATGAATTTGTAAGATTTTTATGATTGTTAAATTTTATCTTATTTCCCCAAATGGCCCCAAATCAATAATCATTCATTTATATATTTGGAAAACAGGTTATTTAATTTATTATTGGCTTTTTTAGAAACTCTATATTTTCTCCTAAGTTCGGGTTTAATTTCAAGATAATCCATTATTTTATTTATGCAATATCTTGTGTTGATATTTCCCTGAAAATGACAATCGTGAATAATTAATATATCACAACAATCCTTTGAACATTTCCCTAATACGCACAGTTTCTTCCCTTGTGAGGAAAGGTGTGTGATCGCCCTCATACTTTACATTCATTTCTCAAACCAATATTGTAAAGTTATTCATTTTTGGTGTAAATCTAAAATAATTATTTTCCTTTTTATATTTTTTATTATCATTAATTAGAAGATAATCACAGAATATACATTGTTCATAGGCTTTTGAGTCTGTGTTTAATCCCCGTCTTTCACACGCAGGACAATTCTCAAATTTGTCATATGGAGAATCAGAGAATTCAAGAGGCTCAAAATCTAGCATATTTATAAAGTAAAACTTTACTCAAACTGAAATTCATCTTCGGTATCATCTCGGTACTTTCACAATCATCTATAAAACTACTTTCAGAACTATCGTTTGAACACAAACTCTCAGTCTCATAACTGTCGTTTGAACACAAACTCTCGGTATCATAATGACTCTCATAATCTTCAAAATCTTCAGTTGTATATTGACTCATATTTAATCAGTAGAAATAACATTACCATCGATATATATGTACATATATATATATATATATATATATATATATATATATATATATATATATATATATATATATATATATATATATATATATATATACATATACATATATATATACACACTTTTTTTTCATTTACAGATTAAACTACAATGTTTTTTACATTGAAGGTGATTTTAACATGATCCTTGACTACAATTGAACGAAATGTCATTTCACCTGATATATTAACATCCTTTAATTCATCAGGATTTACATCTTTAGGGTTGTAGAAAAAAATACAAATTTCTCCTTGCATATTACAGATAGTCTTATCTTTTCTCTCCAAAACTTCATACATAAGGTTTTTATTTTTTGATACTTTTTCTTGTTTCATTGCTTTTTCTAGTTTTGAATATATTACCAGAAGGAGATGTGAAACTTTTGTTAGAGATACTTTAATTGATGTTCTTCCAGGTATAGTAAAAGCCCTTCCACTGAAGGAAATTGAAGAACTCATATTATCCACCATAATTGTTTTTATCCAATAGTTATTAGGGCTTCAAGCATGGCTGAAGCCCTATTGAATTCGTTAGTATTATTATTATTATTATTATTAACGGCGTTTTTATGTTCTACTGACCGATTTTGTGGCGGATCTGGAGGGAAAACTGTCGGATGAAATTCAACTAAACTTTACAGGATTATTACTCACCACCTGAAGTTTATACTATGAAACATTTGATGACGTAGGTCACGTGATATGGCGGCCATATTGGATTTTATCCAAAACCTAAAAACATCTTCTTCTCCAGAAGGGATAATCTGACAGCCTCAATCTTTTGCACACATTTGCTAAGTTCGATGTTAATGTGAATTTGTTAATTTGGTCGAAATCGTTACATAATTAATATGATTTAAAATGATGCCGATTCGCCTCATTAAATATGCAAAATATGCAAATGAGAGTTGAAAAAATTTAATGACAAATTTAGATAGCACATAAACAGGGGACTCCCAATATATTTATACTATGTCTGTATTTGACCCCAGTGAGCCCCCAGAGCCCCCCAAAGTTGAAAATGACCCATTTTTTAAATGTCATAAAATAAAAACAACGCTTGGATAAAATTCAATGAAACTTATCCATTTAATAACTCTCCACCTGAAGATTATACTTTCAAAATTTTGATGACGTCGGTCACGTGGTATGGCGGCCATATTGGATTTTATCCAAAACCTAAAAACATCTTCTTCTCCAGAAGGGATAATTTGACAGCCTCAATCTTTTGCACACATTTTCTAAGTTCCATGCTAATGTGAATTTGTTAATTTGGTCGAAATCGTTACATAATTAATATGATTTTAAATGATGCCGATTCGCCTCATTAAATATGCAAAATATGCAAATGAGAGTTGAAAAAATTTAATGACAAATTTAGATAGCACATAAACAGGGGACTCCCAATATATTTATACTATGTCTGTATTTGACCCCAGTGAGCCCCCAGCGCCCCCCAAAGTTGGAAAATGACCCATTTTTGAAATGTCATAAAATAAAAACAACGCTTGGATGAAATTCAATGAAACTTATCCATTTAATAACTCTCCACCTGAAGTTTATACTTTGAAAATTTTGATGACGTAGGTCACGTGGTATGGCGGCCATATTGGATTTTCTTCAAAACCTAAAAACATCTTCTTCTCCAGAAGAGATAACACGATAGCCTCAAACTTTTGCACACATTTGCGAGGTTCCATTGGAATGTCAAGTTGTTAATTTCGTCGAAATCGTTGCATAATTTATATGATTAAAATGATGCCGATTCGCCTCATTAAATATGCCAAATATGCAAATGAGAGTTGAAAAAATTTAATGACAGATTCTGATAGGCCTTGAAGAGGGGACTCCAAATATGTTTACGCGATGTCTGTATTTTACCCCAGTGAGGCCCCAGAGCCCCCCCCAAAGTTTAAAAATCACCCATTTTTGACATGTCGTAAAATGAAAACCAAAGAAGATAGACAAAAAGTGACCACAAATTCTGGAAGATATTTTCACGTTCTACAAGTTCGCCATTTATATTTAATATGCAAATGTGGAGTTATTGGACTTTTTTGAATCAAAGATATTGATCTATGATTATTTGTATAATGGCTTAAAGAAAGAGTATGGTGAAAATGTTTCATTGTTGTATATGGACACTGATAGTTTTATTCTAGATATAAAAACTGATGATATTTATCAAGATATGAAGAAAAATTTTGGAGTATATGACAAGTAATTTTAGTAAGAAGAGTGAGTTATTTTCCAGAAAGAATGAAAAGGTTATTGGTAAGTTTCAGGATGAGTTGGGTGGAAAAGTAATGAGTGAGTTTATTGGATTGAGAGCAAAGGCATATGCTTATAAATATGGTGATCAGATTGATAAGAGGTTAAAGGGAATAAATAAATATGTAGTAAAGAAATCAATAACTTTTAGAATTTATTATAATTGTTTGATGAATAAGAAAGAAGAATCTAGGAAAATGAATACAATAAGAAGTTATAAACATAAGATATATCGTGAAGAAGTAAATAAAAAGGCATTAGGAACCTTTCATGATAAGAGATATATTTTAGATAATGGAATAGATTCTATACCATATGGATATTGTATGATAGAGTGTGTAGAATAGATTGTGTTTTAACGATGGGAAGATGGGTTTGGGTTTTTAAGGGCTTCCGCTGTGTTTTTTCACAATATATAAATGGTCAAACCAAGTATTAATCAAACTAAAGAGTGGAAAAAAATCTGTCTTGGTATATAAATGGAAAAGATAATGAATGTGAAAAATATCAAATAAGTCTTATTGAAAAAATAACTAAAACAAAGGTAAATAAAACAAATAAGCGAATCAATTTAAAAACTCGTAAGTTCGAATATGTAAAGAAAAAATAAATATCCTTGAATGGACTGAAAACTTTGATGGTTATCAATTGAACAATGAAAAAACAATTTACTATCATCTCAAAATGATATGTGGCTCAGGAGGTAGTCAAACAAGAGCATTAAGAGAAGTTTTCATTTCATCATGGCACAAAAGGAGTATCTTAAAAAATATAAAGATTCAAATGTTTTATTTTAAAATATTTTAGATGGTGATTATTGTGCAAAGAAAATTAAACTATTGAAGGAATTTGAAAATGAACAAATCTTTATAGGTTCAATGAGTGAGCTAAACAATATGCATTGGTTATTTGAAAAAGAGTGCCCCTCGGCTTACATGTTTCAGATATTTCTTCAGAATCACCTTTAACAAATCACATTGCTGCTTTACTACTTAACCAATGCAATAAGATAAAAATTTGTTCATTTGAAGAGTGCCCCAAGGTTAAATGGGGAGACAAATAAATATACCTTGGGATAAAAAGGGGTTTACTTTTTCAGGGAAAAAAATATGAATCGTTGAAAATACCCTATTCACTTACATGTGGAGAAAAGTGAGCCAGAATCAGTATATTTACCCAACTGACGTGGTTGATGAAAAGTGTGAGTGGTGTAGGAAAGTGGGCGTGGCTTATGAAAAATAGTGGCTCAGGAGGTGTGGTCAAACAAGAGCATTGAGAGAAGGTTATCAGGTTTTCCGTGTGTGTGTGTGTGTGTGTGTGTGTGTGTGTGTCTGCAACGCGAAGCTCCACAGCAAAAACCAGCAAACCGATAATTTATTTATTTCCCAAAAACGATTCCCCACCCACTCACCCCTCCAATTATTTACCGAAAACAATTCCCCACCCACACACCACCTCCAATTATTTATTTATTTACCGAAAACGATTCCACGACCCACACACCACCTTTAATTATTTATTTATTCACTGAAAACGATTCCCAACCCACACACCACCTCCAATTATTTATTTACTTACTGAAAACGATTCCATGATCCACACACCACCTTTAATTATTTAGTTATTGACTGAAAACGATTCCCCACCCACACACCACCTTTAATTATTTATTTATTTTCCGAAAATGATTCCACCACACACACACCACCTCCAATTCTTTATTTATGTATTTACCATTTCGGATTCTCCTTCCGACACACCACCTCCAATTATTTATTTATTTACCATAAACGATTCCCCACCCACACACCACCTCCAATTATTTATTTATTTACCGTAAACGATTCCCCACCCACACACCACCTCCAATTATTTATTTATTTACCGTAAGCGATTCCCCACCCACACACCACCTCCAATTATTTATTTATTTTCCGAAAACGATTCCACGACGCACAAACCACCTTTAATTATTTATTTATTTACCGAAAACGATTCCACGACCCACACTCCGCCTTATTTATTTAGCGTAAACGTTTCCCCACCCACACACCACCTCCAATTATTTATTTATTTATTTACCAAAAACGATTCCACGACCCACACACTGCCTCCAATTATTTATTTGTTTACCGTAAACGATTCCACGACCCACACACTACCTCCAATTATTTATTTATTTACCGTAAACGATTCCATGATCCACACACCACCTTTATTTATTTACCACAAACAATTCCACGACCCACACCCCGCCTCCAATTATTTTTCTATTTTCCGTAAACGATTCCATGATCCACACACCACCTTCAATAATTTATTTATTTACCAAAAACGATTCCACGACCCACACACCACCTCCAATTATAATTGGTGTGTGGGTGTGTGGGTCGTGGAATCGTTTTTGGTAAATAAATAAATTATTGAAGGTGGTGTGTGGATCATGGAATCGTTTACGGAAAATAGAAAAATAATTGGAGGCGGGGTGTGGGTCGTGGAATTGTTTGTGGTAAATAAATAAAGGTGGTGTGTGGATCATGGAATCGTTTACGGTAAATAAATAAATAATTGGAGGTAGTGTGTGGGTCGTGGAATCGTTTACGGTAAACAAATAAATAATTGGAGGCAGTGTGTGGGTCGTGGAATCGTTTTTGGTAAATAAATAAATAAATAATTGGAGGTAGTGTGTGGGTAAATAATTATTTATTATTTAAAGTGGGAGTGGCGTAGGAAAGTCGGCGTGGCTTATGAAAAATATTGTGTGGCTCAGGAGGTGTGGTCAAACAAGAGCATTGAGAGAAGTTTATCAGGTTTTCCGTGTGTGTGTGTGTGTGTGTGTGTGTGTGTGTGTGTGTGTGTGTGTGCGTGTGTGTGTGTGTGTGTGTGTGTGTGTGTGTGTGTGTGTGTGTGTGTGTGTGTGTGTGTGTGTGTGTGTGTACAACGCGAGGCTCCACAGCACAAACCAGCAAACCAATTCTTTTTCAAATGGTTGTCCTTCAAAAATAGGGTGTCTATTTACTGTCATTTTTTATGAGTGTTAGTTGGCAAAATACGCAACAGGAAAAATCTTGCCAGGCAGAGGAACAATTGAATGTGAACCAATACGTCTGAGCAATGAATCTTCGTCGGTGGATCAGTCAGAATGAAAAGCATCGTATCCAGCGCTTCAATCCTAGCGAATCCCTTGTCGCCTACCGGCTTGTCTGTCTGTCTGTCTGTTTGTTACTTGCAGAAGGGAAGATTTTTCAAGTATATTGAATAGTCAATTTTGCTATTCTGTCTGTCTTGTTTGTCTGTCAATCGCCTCCACGTCAAAATTCTAAACTGATCGTCATGAAACTTTAGCAATTGCCTGGGTAGTCTCAATTGAGAAGGCTATTGATTTTGAGATCAAAGGTCATTTTGAGGTCAAATTTCGAAAATCGTCATTTTTCATCTCATTAACTTGAAAGTTGAACAGGATTTGCATTCAACCACCATTTATTTTGAGGCCAACGTCGACCACAAGGGTCAAGAGGCCAAAGGTCAACAAAGCTGAAATTTCTGAAACCTCCATTTTCAACCCATTGACTTGAAATTTGAAGAGAATTTGCATATCAGGTTACTGAATTGAACCATCAATTATTTTTGAGGTCAACATCGGCCGAATTTCTAAAATTGTCAATTTTCATCCAATTCACTTGAAATTTGAAGAGGAGTTGCATATTTGGTCATTGCATTAAACCACCAATTATTTTTCAGGTCATATTTGTTTTGTGGATTTTGCAAGTATCATGCTCTGCATGACGTCTTCTTGTTCTGTCCATTTGTCGCCTACAGGTCACAATTTTAAACCGATCTTCACGATCCTTCACCACATGGAAGAGATATTCATAAGGAAGAAGCCCATTGTTTTTGAGGTAGAAAGGTAAACATAGGCCAAAGGTCAAGAACTAACATGGAATTTCTAAAATCCTCAATTTACATCAGATTCACTTGAAATTTGAAGAGGAGTTGCACATTTGGTCATTGAATTCAACCACCAATTATTTTTGAGGTCAAATTTGTTTCATGTATTTTGCAAGTACGTGCTATACACGACGTCTTCTCCTGTTTGTTTGTTTGTCAATCACCAGCATGTCACAATTCCAAAACAATCGTCATGAAACTCCACCAAGTTTTGGATGTGGTCTCAACTGAGAAGCCGATTGATTTTGAGGTCAGATTTCTAAAACAGTCATTTTTCATCTGATTGACTTGAAAGTTGAACAGTATTTGCCAATTGCGTCACTAAATTGGGAAACTAACTTTTTGAGGTTAAACGGACAACTCAACGTCAAACTTCTAAAATCACGAATTTCAATCTGAAAAATAATCAATTTTCATCTGATTGATCTGAGCTTTCATTGAGGTTCTCAATTTTAATCTTAATAAATTGGACAATTTAATGTATCCATGGCAACCTTTCGAGAGGGGGTGGATTTTGTTCGTATCTTGCTCTGCACAATGTTATTTTCGTGTGTGTGTGTGTGTGTGTGTGTGTGTGTGTGTGTGTGTGTGTGTGTGTGTGTGTGTGTGTGTGTGTGTGTGTTGTGGACAATATCTCAAAGTTGTGGACGGATTCAAACGAAACTCGTGTGTGACGGGTGTGTGATGAGGAAGAATTGGTTCAATTTTGGTGAAGATCTGAATCTGGATCCGGATAGGATCGTTTTTGAAGGATTCTTTACGATTATGAGATTGGGCCAAAAACGAAATATTGCATGCCATTTCAAAAATATACTGGGTCTGACAAGTTCTCGTGGATCAGGCATTGCATGGCGGAGGTATGTGCTCCACTGTATGTCCTTCACATATAACTTGTGGCCCCGGAACCAAACAATACATATTTATATATGTATGTATGAATATATGTATGGACAAAATGGCACTCAAAGACCACACAATTCCCACCTTTCTCAAAAACATGATTTTACATCAATATAATCACTTTAACTTTCCCTGTGCATCGGCATGCCCCACATCTGATATACCCATCAGTGTTAATAGTACTGCAGCAAAGCAAATCAATTGTTCGACTTTTCATAAAAGCACCAAAATTGGTACACATGTAGAATAATGTATTCTGAACAATTCTGGATATGGAGCCACTCGAGATTTTGCCTTGGTCAGCTTTGGCTGAGCAAGGCACAATCTCGTGTGGCTCCATATCTAGAATTGTTCGGAATACATTATTCTACATGTGTACCAATTTGTGCTTTTATGCAAATTTGAACAATTGATCTGAAATATCAGACTATGCTGCTGGACTATAAGAAGCATGAAGGTTTGAGAAGAAATGAGTAAGTCCATAAACCCTCAGGTCTTTCATAGGCCCATCGCATCAAGAGTTTTTCTGGTACGGGCTGCAAAATATTAACTTTTGATCAGAAAGTAAAGTATCGAGTTGCTCAGAGAGTTTCTGTTAATCTTTTGTTGTGCAGAGTTGCACCCCTTTCTCACAGATAAATTTCCAAGTATTGTCGGCTTCTTCAAAAAGTTGGTATGTTCTTTCATGGTACAATACTTATTTGGCAGGCATGAAAAGGAATCCAGGCTGTCCGGTGACCGTTGTCACAAGGGATTTCTGCGGATGCGTGCGAATAATCTATGGCAGATTACGTCGTTTCAAAAATCACGTCTTGTCTGTGTTAATTCGTTCCTTCTTGTGCTGTATTTGTTAAATTCGTTTTTTGTCTTGATCATGTCAGACTTTCGCAGGGGACTGTAAAATGTTGTGTCTGTTTTGTCTCTGGATTCCTTGTTTTGCTTTTTCTTGCTAAATATTTTATTTCAACCGAAAAATTATCCGATTTCTTCTGCTCGATTCAAAAGAAAAAAAACAAAACAAAAAAAAATTCCACTCAATAGAAATCTCATCACATTTGAATTTCCTTCTGCCTGTACTTTTTGTTCTCCATTCTTTTTCCCCCCTTTTCTCCATCAATTCAAACTCTTCATTGAATGAAAACTAGCATAACCCGCACTCTGCGCGACATGTTGGGGTGGGTGTGTTTGAGAAAGGAACTGATGCAGAGCATCAGTAGTAATTTTACTTTCATGCAGTAAGTGGAATTCGATTTCACTGTTTCAAAACAATTTTATTTACTTTTTTTGTACCATGCACCTCAAATGGTCTTTGAGATAATGTAAGCCGAATATCACGTTACTTGAGCGCAGAACAAAGTCGAAGATAGCGCGAAACGAAACCACAAACTCGGAAATAATATACAAGATGCTTCTTCCTTTAAAAGCATTTTAAAATGCTTCACTTTCCTTATTTTTCATGAAGAAAACCCAACCTTCACCATCATTTATTCCTCTTCTTATTCTTAAGAATATCTTTGTTGTCCAATTTGGGAATTTGGAATCAGTATTCCTCCACTTCATGTCCCTTCTTCCTGCATTCCTCCTCACCCTCCCCTCTCAATGCTTCCCCTGCACCTGACCAACTCAGACCTTGCACATTAACCCATCCCCACAAAGCCTTCCTCAAACCTTGCACCTGCAATGCCCCTGCGCCCCAGCCATGCACCCTTCCAATGCAACCTCCCTTGTCCTTAACTTGGTGGACCTCAAACATCCAAGGTCTCTGCTCTAAATGATGGATCTCTCAATCCAGGCCACTGCCAATGAACCAGACATCATCCATTTCACAGAATCCTTTCTCCCACAGTGAGTCCCTGACTCCTTGGTCTCTCTACCTGGTTATTCTCTCTACCTGGAAAGCCATGTGTGCAATTGGCCTTGGATGCCAGAGGCAGAGAGTTGAGTAAGGCAGGATTTTAGACTGTATGAAAACTTGAGATATGTTTCGAGAGACAGCTCTGATCTCTTGGCTGCCATTGAGGGACTGCATCCATTGCTGGGTGAGACGAAGCAGCATGTCCAAGGTGGAGTGACCTGGTCTGAAACCAACTTGGTGAACTGAGGTGAGGTTTCTACTCTGCGCTCACAAAGCGAAAAGGGGGGTAAAGCAATCAGTCACGTACGTGTGCCGTATGTACATGTTTGCATTTTAAAAATTCATTTTCTCAGCAACACTCAATCTGATTGACATGAAATTTTCCAAATTGCTGTTACTCATCCTGTAGAATGTTTTTGTCATAAATATGACATCGAAGGTCATGCGGAATAGGCGCCACCTTGGAAAAACCGAAAAACTTTGCACCTCTATACATCCGAAACCACTCCATGGAAAACATTCACACCTGGCTCATTGTCAAGTACTCCAAGAGGGGAATAAGATGTGTTAATGATGATGTCATCGCTCTCTTCATTATTGTGTCATAATTCAACAAGTATAACATTGATTAGATGAGTTATGAAATTTTTTTTTCTTTGCAAGTGTTGTTCAAATTGACACAGAATTTTGACCATAGGTGTAGCTCCTCCTGTGGGAGTTTAGAACGATAAGAATGACATCATCGGTGACATGGTACAGATGCCATCTTGGAAAAAAACCGAAGTACTTTGCACCTTTATATCTCAAACGCTTGATGGAAAAAATTGAACATGGCTCATTATTGTCAAGTACTCCCCCTGTGGAATAAGATGTCAATGATGATGTCATCGGTGACTTCATTATGATGTCAGAATTTGACAAATGCAACGCTTGATCCGGTCAGTATGAAAAAAATATTTCTCTGCAACTGTTGATCCGATTGACATGAAATTTTGACCAAAGATGCACCTCCTCCTGTGGAAATTTACAATGATAAATGTGATGTCAGAAGAAGCATCGTAAAGGTGCCATCTCTTGAAAAAACCGAAAAACTTTGCACCTCTATATCTCCGAAACGGATCCATGGAAAAAATTGAAGCATGGCTCATTGTCAATTCGTCCCAATGGGGAATTAAGGTATGTTAATGATTATGTCATTGTTACCTTCATTACAACATCATACTTCAACAAGTGCAATGATTGATTCGATGACTAATTAATTTTTTTTTATATCTGGGCAATGCCGAGGTTAAAAGTCTCTTCCTCTTGGTAAATTTGTACCTGGTATTTCTCCTTCCCTCTACCTGGTATTGACTTGAAATTTGAAGAGCATTTATATTTCAGGTCAATGAATTCAACCACAAACAATTTTTGAGGTCAACATGGGCCAAATTTCTGAAATCCTCAATTTTCATCATACGACTTGAAATTTACACAGGACTTTCATAAAAACGACCAACATGTATCACGTGATCTGGCAGCCACATTGGATCAAAGGGAAAATGTTTGAAAATCGTCGTAGGAGAAACTCCTTCACCGATCAATGCAAAATTAAAAAAAAATTGATCAATGACCCAAAGGAAATGCGGTTTGATAAACATGATGTCATTGGTCATGTGGTCTGGCAGCCATATTGGATCAAAGAAGAAGAAAAAAAATCTTCAAAAAAAAAAAAAGAGTTGGCTCGAACCAAGTTCTTCTCAAGACTGTACATGATACATATTCTATGAATACTCTCGAGTTGGATGTGGAAATCATGACCAAACAAACACAAACAGACACAATCAGTTGGATATGGAAATTGGAAAACTCCAAAACAGTTGCTTCGAAACTTGGCAAGGCCGAATCGAGCACTGTCGAGTATCCCGAGCGGTGTTGACGCCACGCTTTTGAATGATCGTGTCTAAACATGTATTAACGAGCTGCGAGAAAAGGGAAACCATGAAAGATGAGAGATTGAATGAAAATAGAAAATAATGAAGGATTACAATCACTGTATGCACGTTTTCAGTGGTGCAGTAATTAATGGAAAGTTGACTGCACAAAAATAAATGAAGAGATGGAAAGGTAATGGCAAACCACCCAGTATCAGCCTTGCCAATCATCCTTCAGACACAGACACAGACACAGACACACAACCAAGGACCTGCCTTCAGGCAGAGTATGCAATCAATCAATCAACTGCAGCTCTTTCTCTATTTTTCCACTCACAATTGTTATCTTCTCCAATTCTTGACTCCCTTGATGGTGTGAAATTCATACAAAATAGCATCCAATGAAATGTCGTGACTACTCCTTGTGCTCAAGGACTCGATTGGACCCCACCCCCACCTCTGTAACAATTAGATAAACAGCCCCATTACTCTCCCCACCCCCCACAATCCTCAAGCGTTACGCCCATTGAAGAAAGCGTTTTTTCCTTCAAAAGCTTTTGAAAACGGATTGAAATGATCATTTTCCCTTGTTTCTCTGGCATCAGCACCCCACGTGTTCTTGTTCATCAAGAATAATTTTTCTTCATCGTCTTCTTCACAAAGGCATATTTTGTAAAACTGTCTCTCACGGAACTGCTCGTCCTGCCATCCATCCTCCAGTTACTTCAGCTCGACCTTCCTCCATGCCCAGAACAAAAATTCCATTCACCCATCCCATAATGTTCATCTCAGAAAGTTAAATATGGGAATCATGGGAAGGTGTGTGCAGAGGGTGTGTGTAGAGGTTGTCTGCACACAACAAGCAAATCTCATTCACTTCATTTTGAAGCGTAAAACCACTGTGTGTCAGTGCCCTCCCAAACATCAACGACAAGCCCACATCCTTCCACATGTCTCCCTCACCCAATCCTCATCAACCCACGAGAACTGCCCCTCTCAGGTTACCCATCTCACCCCTCCCACATTACACTCATTCCATGCCCCCCCCCCACCTGCACCTTCTCAACATACCACTCCCCCCACCACCAGGTCTCACGCTCAAAGCCTCCCACTCTCCCAACACCTTCGACCCTGTCCCTCACTGTGTGTACCTCAAACATCTGAGGCCTCCGCTCCATCCTGATAGATCTTTCAATCCAGGCTGCATCTTACTGCCTCGACATTTTCTGTTTAACAGATTCCTTTCGATGTCCCTCATAATGTCCATGCCGATACAATAGGTAGAGGTAAACAAACTACGTCCTGCATGCGGATAACTTAAATGATGTCTGGGGTTGGCTTTATGGTTGGGGTAGTGGGCTTGGAATCCCGGAATCCTGAGTTCAAATCCCACTTGGTTGTTGAATTAAAACCAGGTGGGGTTGACTCTGATTGTTATTCTTCCGAGGTTGGCAAAATGAGTTCCAGCATGCTCGTCCACTGTATTGGAGTGGCGACCCATCCAGGATTGTGTCCAACAGCCAAGGAGACTGCTGAGTCAGCACCAATGCTCTGCACAGAGTGCAGTCGCAATGGATGGATAACTTAAAAGGTGATGTTAAACATGGAACACTTTGGAATTTAATGTGATTTAGAAGAAAAAACATTGACTTTGTCAATCGAGAATTAAAAAGTCTTCAACAACATAAATTGTTCCAAAAGAGATTCCATAAGTTACAAAAAAACAACATGAATGGTTCATCATTGACGTATTTCTTGACATATGAGGGTGTATGAAATGGTGACATACCAGACTTGGGTGTTAATCCATAATCCTGATAGTGGAGGTTGCAGACATCACTGAAAACGATTCCCCGGAAAGCAGGAACATTTTCCAGTTGCTCATTTTGGAATCCAATAAACTTTTGGGAGAAACTGGAAAGTTCTCGAGTAACATTCTCCAAGTTGATGAACAGACTTCCCAACAGAGAAGAGCCTGCAAGTTGGACAACCTGCGGCTTCAAAAACGAATTCACAAATTTACAGAAGTCAGCATACATTGCAAATTTAAATTTCTCTTTGGCGAGAGAGAGGAGCTCTGTTCGCAAAGAATCGGAGTCTGTACAAGCTCGAAGAACCTTGTGATTCTCAATTCCAAGTACATTGATCACTGCTTGGGCTGTTTCTGCTCTCAGACCTTGTGATTGGAGCCATTCCAAGAAGGTGTCCATTCCAACGGTGACCTGTCAGGGACACAAGGCTCATGTTAACAAAGGAACGGTTATCCATGTTATTTTCTTCAAAAGGGACACAGACACAGACACCGAGGCACAGACACAAGACACAAACAGACACAGATGGACACACACACAGACAGACAAAGACACAGACACACACACAGACATACAAATACAGACACACAGACAGACACAGTCACACATAAACACACACACAGACACAGACACACAGACACAGGTAGACGCAGAAACAGACAGAGACACAGACAGACAAAGACAGAGAAACACACACAGACACAGACGATACAGACACAGACACAGGCACAGATAGACACACACAGACACAGGCACAGATAGACACACACAGACACAGGCACAGATAGACACAGACACACACACACACACACACACACACACACACACACACACACACACACACACACACACACACACACACACACACGAAGAAGGGACGGTGCCCCATATTCCCTGTGAGTTATAGAATTCCCGAATAATTTCCCTGTGGAGTCCAAGTGCCCTGACACGTGATGCCCGTGGAAGGTTCACGAGGAATGTTATATTTTAGACCCTCACGATGTTGTTGAGTTTTTGGATCATGAATCAGGTTTTCATCTCCATTCAGGTTATGAAGGTTAAATATCCCACGGAACAGGTAAAGGAGGTAATCGAACCTCGTACCCTCGTTACACCTCGTCGTAAGGAGATAAAATTGGATAAACAAGTTTATTATAAAAGGTTTCTGGTGGTTTTGTAGTTAAAAGGAACAATGAGGTTTAATTATCGTTGTACGAAGTTTCGTGATGATGTGATTGTTAAACAATGTGGTGAATAAAACAAAACGAGTGAAAAACACCTCATTAAATCAACAACCAAACACCTCAACATACATTGGATAAAAACTCCTTTAACTTCCCTTCATTTCCGGCATCGAGGAACAGAAAATTATTTTATATTTAAATTCCCGTTTTACATCTTTGTGATAATGAAATAATAATTCTGAAAATACCTCTTCAGATCAGTTCCACCAGCACCACGAGGACCTGAGTTGCAGGAACAACACAAGTTTACACGAAGATCACCCGGAAGTTCTTCTTCTTCCTCTGAATGAAAACGATTCTTCTTCCTCTGAACGAAAATGATTCTTCTTCCTCTGAACGGAATTGATTCTTCTTCCTTTGAACGAAACTGATTCTTCTTCCTCCTTGTTATCACCTTTGTTGTCCTTTTATTCACTGATCTCCACGATGCAAGTTGACGACTCATTGGCCAATTGGTGTCGTATGAACGATTGAAGCCACAGATCGGCCATTTTACCACTCCCATTCATTGTGGACGAGTGATACCTCTTTGCAATCACCTTTCGTGCTGTTGTTCAATCATCGACGTCATGAAGATTGGAGGGACAAACAAATGATGTGTACAAGGTGGAGGTGGTGCAGCGAGGTCAGTGGTGGAGGTGGTGCAGCGAGGTCAGTGGTGGAGGTGCACCGGGTGGAGGCAGTGTTGGAGATGCAGCGGGTGCAGGCAGTGGCGGAGGTGTAGCTGGTGCAGGCAGTGGTGGAGGTGCACCAGATGCAGGCAGTGGCGGAGGTGCAGCTGGTGCAGGCAGTGGTGGAGGTGCACCTGGTGCAAGCAGTGGCAGAGATGCAGCGGATGCAGGCAGTGGTGGAGGTGCACCAAGTGCCGGCAGTGGCGTTGGTGCAGCTGGTGCAGGCAGTGGTGGAGGTGCAGCTTGTGCAGGCAGTGGTGGAGGTGCAGCGGGTGCAGGCAGTGGTGTCCGTGCCGAAATATAAATTGGTGGACATGAGGTATGGGAGACAGTTTTTGTGAGTGATGAGATTAATAAATATGTAGATTCTTCATTCTGCAGGAAAGATTGTAGATATAGAATTCTGTGTAGTTTTGTCGGACCAGGAGGTCGGGACATTGAAGGAATGGAAACGATGTTGTGTCGCATCATTGCAGGAAGAAGTTGGTTGTGGTCACCTTGGTGCGAATGATATCGGGAAAGTTTACTCAGAGGTTTTGAATCATCGATACAGGATATTGGGTAAACGGCTGAAAGTAAAGGGTTGTGAGGTCATGTTTTCTAGGATTCTCCCAAGATTAGGAAACAATATAAAATTATGAACAGAGCAAAAGACGTCAATCGATGGCTGGAAGAATGGTGTCAGGAAAAAGGTTTTCCTTTTCAGAAGCAGTGGGAATCATTGAGGAAGGAATTCAGCCTTTTTTTTTTAGGTCAGTGGAGGGTGGAGAAGGGATTAAGGAAGGAACGGATGAAGTCATTGTAAAAAGTAAGGCCAGGCAGGAAAATCGAATTTCAGGAAGGGAAAAGTTAAATATATTCTATCCCAATGCCAGAAGTTTAAATAATATGGAAGAGCTTGAAGCCAAAGTAGATCGCGAGGAGTATGATATAGTTGCAGTGAGTGAGACATGGTTAAAGGAGGAGAGTAACTGTAGGACAGGATAAGAAGGCTCCAAGTTGTATCAGTTTGATAGGAAGGAGAGAAGAGAAGGAGGAGTAGCAATCTGGGTAAAGGACAGCATTGCATCAAGAGAAAGGGGTGACATTAAGGAAGGAACTTGCTGCAGGTCAGGTCGTCAGGTCAGGTCAGGCCAGATTAGATCTGTGAATTGCCACAGGTATCATGGAAACCTGTACTACCCTGATCCATGGTCGGTTGTCGGCGACAAAACCGTCTCGCCCACCACGTGTTTTTGGTAAGGAGGGTGTTTTGATATGGACACCCAGCAGGATTTAAAAACAAAACCTGTCAAAGGGCGGAGGAGCTCCTTGTGAGGCAATGGCCATCCATATCTCGTGGACAACTGTGTCTGCGGACGTCCTCCTCGAGTTGTGTTCCTTCTTATTCAGAGGTTAGTGGCAGGATTTGCATTCCGGCCACCGTAAAACCCTTCATTCCACAAAACACAAAAAACGCAACGAAATGTGAAAACCCACTCCATGGGAGTACCTCCTGGCAACTTCCCTTCACAGGACAACTCACCAGATGACGGGATTGGGGCAAAGCCTTCGCGACTCCCAATCGTTGATGATAGGAGGGAAACCATGGGGTAACATTCCCATGTCAGATTGCGGGAGAGTGTGTGTCGAAGAAGTGCTGAGGTGTCATCCACCAGACAGCGGTCTCCTTGGGTTAACCTGAGGTGGTCCCTTCGGGTGGGTGCCTGGAATGTCCTCTCCAGAAGAGAGGATGATCACCTGTCTCTGTTATCATCTGAGCTCAAGTGTTTGGACATCGGTATTGCAGCACTCTCTGAGTTTCGGAGACCTGATTGCGGCGAGGCCATGGTGGGTGGTTACATCTACTATTGATCTGGTCGCTCTGATGGTTACCATACTCAAAGAGTTGCTGGAGCTGTGTCCAATAAGCTGACCCCAATGATAATTGAGGTTACACCGGTTAACGAGCGTATTATAAGAGTCAGGATTGTCACTACTTCGGTGTCATTTCCCTGGTCTCCGTTTATGCTCTGACGAAGGCGAGTGATCTCACCGTGAAGGATGCATTCCATGCCACGCTCGAGTTGGTGGTTGATCAGTGCCCCAGATGAGATACACTTCTAGACTTGGGGGATTTCAATGCATCGACTGGAACTGATAGGGATGGTTATGAGACATGCGTTGGTCCCCATGGGTCAAGAACTATGAACCTGAATGGCACTAAGTTCCTTGACATTGCATGAAGTCATGGACTGAGGGTGGCTGGTTCAGGATTCAGCACACACGCCCATTGCTGGACTTGGTATTCCAACGCTGGCGGTGTGGCAAAGGAGATTGATCATGTCCTCATTGATGGTCGCTGGAGGATGACCCAGAATTGCTCGGTCTTCCAGAGTGCTCAGTTCCTCAATACTGACCACCGGCTTGTTGTGGCAACTCTGAAGTTGCACCTTCAATCCAGGAGAATGGTACCATCCTAGCCGAGGCTGAATGTTGGCAAGCTCAAGGACGAGAGGGTAGCTGAGGAGTTTGCGAACAAGCTGAGTGGAGTTTTGGGGGGTCTGCGTGCTTTGAGATGTCCTGAAGAGTTGTGGAGTGCCTTCAAGACCACCGTCCTTGATGTTGCTGGTGGATGTCTTGGAATTCAACGAAGGGCAAAGAAGAATTTTCTCTCTCATAGGACACTGGATACCATTGACCAGAGTCGCAGGGCCAGGCTGAATGGCAGAGCTGAGCTGTTCAGGGAGCTGAGGTGTAAAACTGTATGTGCATTAACGGTGGACAAGGAGGCCTATGTGCAAGGAATCTGAGAGAGGGGAGAGCCTCACTTGTGGTCAAGTGATTCTCGTCCTGCTTCCAGGTGAATTCGTGCATTGCATTCATCCAAGCCCATTCCTCTGTGTCCTGCAGTTAGAGCAGAGGGTGGTAGGCTCTTGACAGAGGAGTCTGAAGTGAATGCCCGCTGTGCCGGTTATTTTGAGCAGTTGTACCAGGCTGATCCACCATCTGTCGAGTTGGACGTCAGGGGTGTTACAATCCCTGTTGCTTCCCCTCCAATCAATTGTGGTCCACCTTCGCTTGTGGAAACACAGGCTGGCCACGGTGAACCGGTTGAAATGGGATAAAGCTCCAGGAATCTGTGGCATCCATGTTGAACTGCTCAAGGCTGGTGGAAATGCTGCACTCGTGTCATTGCATGCAGGTCTGTGCTCTGCCTGGAACACAGGCATCATCCCAACTGATTGGAAGAGGGGCCTTGTTGTCCAAAGAGGTCAACGATTGACCGTATCCTTGCTCTTCGGGTCCTCACAGAACGCAGATGAGAGTTTCGGCAGGGGCTGCTTGCAGCCTATGTTGATCTCCATGAAGCGTTCGATTAAGTGAATCGGGATGCCCTCTGGAGGATTATTGGGCTTCGTGGGGTGCCACCAAAACTGATCAATCTGATGTCTGAACTCTACTCTGGTACTGAGAGTGCTGTGAGATGTGGTGGTACCATCTCTGACTTATTTCCAGTTGTTACTGGAGTTCGTCAGGGGTGTGCACTGCCCCCCACACTTTTCAGCACTTGTATGGACTGGATTCTCGGGAGGATGTCGGAGAGATCAAGCTGTGGTGCATCGTTTGGGAATGTCAGATTCTCTGACCTTGATGTCGCAGATGATGCAGTTATCCTTGCGGAGACTTTAGATATCCTTTTGGGGGCCCTCGAGGTGCTGAATGAGGAGTCGGAGCCGCTGGGATTATGGGTTTCCTGGGTCAAAAACTAAGATCCAGGCTTTCAATGACATCTTGGATGCTACTGTCCTGTCTGTGCCTGTTTGTGGTGAGCATGTTGAGGTCGTGGAGAGATTCAATTACATTGGCAGTGATATTCATGTCTCTGCTGGCTGTGAGTCAGAGGTCAATAGACGTCTGGGTCGGGCCTGGGGAGTTATGGATTCCCTGGATAATGGGGCATGCAGCTGCTGGTCTTGTGCAGGAGGATGAAAGTCCAAGTTTTCAGGTCCTTGGTGCTTCCAGTCTTGCTCTATTGATGGGAGACTTGGACTCTGACCAAGGATCTGAGACAGAGACTAAAATTACTTTGGTACCATGTCTCTTCAGAGAATCCTTGGCTTTCGCTGGTCAGACTTTGTGTCCAATGAGCGGTTGCTGAGAGAGACTCACATGAGATTTGTTACCTGCATAGTCCGTGAGCGTCAGCTGCGGCTGTTTGGACATGTGGCTCATTTTCCTGATGCTGATCGTGCTCACCAGATTCTCTCAGCAAGGGAGTCTCCTGAGTGGAGGAGGAAAACGGGCCAACCACATGCCTCATGGTTGCAGCAGGTTGATTGGCATCTCAAGGAGATGGGGATGGGCCAGGCATCTGCCTCGGGGATGGCCAGACGGAGGACCCTGGAGTACCGGCGGAAAGTGGACGCAGCGACGTGCTGCTCTGGCGCATGCTCCCATACCTGACATGTGGTCAAGTGATTCTCGTTCTGCTTACAGAGGAGTTTGCGCATTTGCATTCCTCAAAGCTGGTCCCTGATTGTACTGCAGTTGGAGCAGAGGGAAGCAGGCTCTTGACAGAGGAGTCCGAAGTGAATGCCCGCTGGGCCGGCTACTTTGAGCGGCTGCATCAGGCTGATCCACCAGTTGTCGAGTTGGATGTCAGGGGTATTATTATCCCTATTGCTGACTCTCCAATCACCTGTGGTCCACCTTCGTTTGTGGAAACCCAGGCTGTGGTGAACCAGTTGAAATGGGGTAAAGCTCCTGTGATCTGTGGCATCCATGCATAACTTCTCAAGGCTGGTGGCAATGCTGTACTCATGTCATTGCATGTTGTTCTGTGCTCTGCCTGGAACAAAGGCATCATCCCAACTGACTGGAAGAGGGGCCTTGTGTCCCTCTCTCGTCAGGGAAGGGTGATCGCCAAAACTACAACAACTACCGAGGGGTGATGCTGCTCTTCGTGCCCGGCAGGGTCTTTGCTCGGATAATTTTCGATAGGGTTCATCTTTGCGGAGACTAGAGATATCCGTTTGTGGGCCCTCGAGGTGCTGAATGAGGAGTCAGAGCCACTTGGATTACGGGTTTCCTCGGTCAAAACTAAGATCCAGGCTTTCAATGACGTTTTGGTGCTGCTATCGCGTCTTGTGCCTGTTTGTGGCGAGGATGTTGAGGTCACGGAGAGATTCAGACCTTGGCAGTGATATTCAAGTCTTTGCTGGATGTGAGCCAGAGGTCAACAGACATCTGGGTCAGGCCTTGGGACTCATGGATTCACTGGATCATGGGGTGTGGTGCTGCCAGTACCTGCGCGGGAGGACGAAAGACTGTTTCTTCATGTCCTTGGTACTTCCAGTCTTGCTCTATGGATGTGAGATTTGGACTCTGACAAGTGATCTGAGATGGAGACTTAATTCCTTTGGTTACAGGTCTCTTCAGAGAATCCTGAGCTATCACTGGTTGGACTTTGTGTCCAATGAGTGGTTGCTGAGAAAGACTCAAATGAGATTTGTTACCTGCATAATCCGTGAGCATCAGTTGCATCTGTATGGACATGTGGCTCATTTTTCTGATGCTGATTGTGCTGACAAGATTCTCTCAGCGAGGGAGCCTCGTGAGTGGAGGAGGTCAATGGGATGACTACGTGCCTCGTGGGCACAGCAGGTTGATCAGCATCTCAAGGAGATGGGGATGGGCCAGGCATCTGCCAGGGGGATGGCCAGACGGAAACTCCTGGAGTACGGGAGGAAAGTGGATGCAGCGACGCACTGCTCTGGTGCATGCTCTCATACCTGTCCTGACCTGAAGCCCTCGGTGCGCATTTGCTCGAATCAGATCACCTCACCAGATCAGGTACAGCCGAGCGGAACTGCCAAGCACATACCGGCTAAGAAATGGATCGCTGGAGAACAACGTCCCGGCTAAACTCAGGTGCGGGCCGTGTTGGACCAATTAAAGAAAACACTAAAATGAGGTGGGAACATTTCTCAACTATGTTGTTATTTACAACCAAGCGAGGAAAAGTATGTGGCACAGAGAATAGGGATTTATTTTATGGTCAGCAGGGGACAGCTCGGAATTTGTGGGGTGTGGCAAAAGGGCAATAACTTACAAAAGAGGACACAGAGCAAAATTATCCCGACTATCTTCTACATTCTTACTTTATCAAAGAGAGGCACCTTCTCTCACTCACTCAAACACACACACACACACACACACACACACACACACACACACACACACACACACACACACACACACACACACACACACACACACACACACACACACACACACACACACACACACACACACACACACACACACACACACACACCTCGTTGAGGATGAGCGCCCTCTATATACCTGGTGCAGTCGGCTGACCAACGCGGGCCAGGATGCTTGGGAGGGCAAGTTGGAAAGATACTGGTGTCTTGGTGTTGGAATGGGACTGTGGGAGGTGCGGTGTGGGACATGATGGGTGTGGTATCGTGCTCAAGGAAAACGGGATTGCGAATCAGTAACATGTTCTTTGTGCGGCCACAGTCGACGGGATTGAGAGGTGAAAAAGAGACAGAGGAGAATAGATGTGTCAGAATGAAGATCCCAAACCTAACCATGTAAAGGGCTTTTCGTGTAAGTGTGTACCTCTGTGGGACACTCCACCTGAGCGTTCCCACCTCGTGATATGGCGCATTATCTCCTCCATATTAATCCGCCAGAACTTGTGGCAACGTGCGTTCCACACTGGTCCGCCGTCTGTGCCCAGTGGTGAGCCCGTCTGGTTTCGCGGGGTGGCAGCACGTCGACAGCTGTGGTGTTGCACAAAACTGGATGTTGGAGGGGGCGATGAGCAGAGGAGTTGGCGTTGAGAGGTCAGGAGATGTGCAGTGAAAGAGCTTGTTATGTTCCCATGTTCGTTTGAATAAACCGTTGGAGAATATTGAATTCCTCATTTTTGGAGTATTTTACGATACAACAACAGGATGGCATGGAGTCTGCTGCAGACTCTCCCTCAAAGAAGCTCTAAAAGGACGGCAGTCAAAGAAAAAGCTCGCAGGCTCACGCTCTTGACGGCTCCACGCTACCCCGTTTTATAATCCCCAGGCGAAGGGTGGGGTGTGGATGGGAAAGCAATGCACCCTGGCACAAATCCTGCTCCTCCATTGGGCCACAGTGGCCTGAGCCATGGCCCACCAGGCTCCTGAACTTGAAATCAGCTTATATGCACACCAGCTTCGGCATGGATTGGAGCTCCTGACTTAACATGGTGAGCATACACCTCGAGCTGGCACCTCAGCCCCGAACGTGTGCAGAATGCAGTCTGTGTGGAGGATGGTAGCGCACGTTCTCTGCCACCTACGGGCAAATTCACGAGCTAAAATGCACACCCAGGACCCCAACCAAACTCCCGGATTGTCCTTCCCACGACTCCTCCTCATTGCTTACGGTCTTGCTGTGGCCTGATGACTGGATGAGGGTTGTAACAATTCCTGACGCTTACTTGGGACATTCCCGGTGAGATGCGGTGGAGCTATATAGCGTCTGTAGCGTGGTTGAGCATCTGCGGCACCAAGAACAATGGTGGATGCCATGCGATGCCCGAAACAGAGTTGTGAATTGTTCCGATGCAGAGACACGAGGGTGTACAGAAGTATTTTTCCCGTGTGCGGGAGATATTTGTGGTCAAAGTGGTGAAATTTGGTGAACGAAGTGCGGAGTAAGGTAAAGAGTCGGTTGGGAATTGGCGCGTAAATTTCAAATGAAAATACACGGAAATTCCCACGGAAGGTTGTCTTGAGTGCAATGAGGAGGACGATCTGAGGTATGGGAGGCACGGAGCTGTGCTCATTTAATAATTATCCGTTGAATGGTCTGTGTGCTTGCATGCTTGTGTAGTTTGGCTAAAAAGAAAGGATTTGAGTGGAGGTCAAAATGCAGATTAAGCACATATTTATTCGACCAAACTGTGAGACCCACGCAACACAATTCATCCCATTAACCCACGAAACATGAAGGGAGGATGAATTACACGAATGATTTGTTACTGGATGGGGGGGGGGATAGAAGCCCCGGGATCTCTTGGGGTAACGACAGCCCCTTGTATGATTGTGTCAGAAGATGAGTGGAGTGCATGTAACATAGCATGGATGAGTGCACACGAAACAGTGGGACACGGATCGACTCAGACGAGAGTAGTGGGTAGTGTAGTGGACCGGAGGGGCAAGCCTCCTGAGTGGGATAAAGTTATTTCGGAAACCGCAACGGCTCCGCATGACTCGGCGTGTGAGTTAGGGTCCGTGTTTTGTGAGCCGCCGAAGCGTGGATCATTGTACGGTTTATTCATGGTTTTAGGGGAGCCGGCGTTGAACGATCTCTGTTGGTTACATTACCGAAGCGCAGACGATTGCTCGATATGTTAATGGATTCAGGGGATCCAGCGTTGAATACGATCTACGCCAGGTACATTACCAGAATGCGGATGGCTACAATGGAGACAAACGAAGGAATCGAGTGAATTTGGAAAAATATATCCCCATGTGAGCCCGTACACGGTGCCTGACGTGCTGAGCGGCGTGAGTGCTGCTCACAAGAAACGTGGCATGAATTGAACCGCCTACGTCACCGGTGGGCCCGTGTGCATGGCGAAGCTCGTGCTGCAGGCCGTATGAGAGTGACTTCAGCGGGGATCTTGCCACATGAAGGGCAGGTGTGTAAAGCACGGTGGTTCATATGGGAGATAGCCAGAAAGCGAGCATTTCATGCGATAAACGGGGCGACGTTTCGCCCTCATGTATCAGCCAAACTGAAGTGGCGAGTGCGCTGTCGATCACCGCCATGGAGATGCAAGGCTCTCTGAGCCTTGCCACGAGTGGACAAAGCCTGGCCAGGATGTGGCGAACATACTCACCCGGGCCAAAGGAGCATTAGTTGGGGGAAGGGTTCAGCGTTAGATGGAACAGCCTCATGGGGGCATGAGCAGTCCTCCATGGGGCCTGGGAACATCGGTTAGGGGGAATTTAGGTTCGAATTTGGAATGGATTAAAGACATGGACAGACATGGAACGTGTCGTGGGGATGTAGCCGAGCGATAGAGTTCAATGGAACGTGCATTTCAATAAGGGAATAAGGGAATAATGGTGGTGAACAGCTGTTTTGAAAGCCTGGAGGGAAGAATGGGAAAGAATAGAGTGAGGAAGTTTATTCCAAAGGCAGGAAAAAAGAGGAATGAAAGAGTGAAGATGAGCAGTGATTCGTGATTTTGGTAGTTTTACCAGAAGGGGGTTGTTGGCGGACCTTGAGCGCCCTGTGGAAATGTGGTGGGGACAAATCGCAGAGAGAGCAGGGGGGGCAAGGCTGGAGAGGAGTCGGTAGAAGACAGAAAGACCACCGACCAACCTGCGGTGATTGAGTGAGAGGCCCAAAGACTCAGCTTCATTGCGGGAGATGCCGATGATCTTAAATGCCCTGGTTTCGACAGCGTGAAGCCGAGAAAGGTGGGAGGCAGGAGCACCAGCCCAGAGGGGAGAGCAGTACTCCATCAGGCTATGGATAAAAGCTTTGTAAGTGGTCAGGAGCTCAAGAGGGCCGAGGAAGGACTTAGCACGACGGAGGATTCCCAGTCGGCGACTGGCTTTTGAGGCGAGGTTGGAAATGTGACTTTCCCAGGAAAGGTCATGGCAGATAGTGAATCCTAGAAGCTTGAAAGAAAAGACTTCTTCCAGAGGATTGTTGAGAAAGTGGATGGGGGGGTTTTGTAAACGGTCCTTTCGAAGAGACATAGTGAGAGTGTGAGAATTGTCTGGATTGAAAGACATGTTCCACGTGTTGGACCAGTTTGTGATTTTATCCAGATCTGCAGTGAGTGAAGAAGCTGCTGCTTGCCGGTCTGAGGGATGACAGATGGTACGGCAGAGGGTGGAGTCGTCGGCAAAGATAAATAGAGGATTTTCCAGAGAGTCCGAGAGATCATTGATGAAAACCAGAAAAAGAACAGGGCCCAGAACGCTACCTTGAGGAACTCCAGCCTGCACAGGAAGAGGGGATGAAAGAACTCCATTTAGGGCCACACGTTGACTGAGACAGGAGAGGAAGTCTGCGAGCCATGAGTGGAGATGGCCTTGAATACCATGGGAAGAGAGTTTGGTGAGTAGGGCAGGGTGCCAGACTGTGTCAAAAGCACGTGATATGTCCAGGGATACGGCTCGGATTTCCTGTCTGGCATTGAGGACCTCCATCCATTGATGGGAGAGCAGAAGCAGCATATCCAGGGTAGAGTGACCTGGTCTGAAACCAAATTGATGATTGGAAATCAAGCCATTGGAGAAGAGGAAGGATTTCATATCTGAGGCGATGATGGATTCCATCACCTTGCTGATGATTGGGAGAAGGCTGATTGGTCTGTAGTTATAGGGATCTGTTTTTGCACCTTTTTATGCAGGGCAGTGATGTTAGCAGATTTCCAAGCAGATGGCAGATGACCTTGGGCAAATGAGAGGGTGAATAGAACAGAGAGAGGGTGAGCAAGAGCAGAAGAGCAGGCTTTGAGGACACGTGGGCTGATGCCGTCTGGACCGGTTGCAGAATCTGACTCGAGGTTTGAAAGCAAGCTCTCCACCTTGTCAGGAGAAAAGGATACAGAGTCCAGGGACAGTTGGGTGCGACTGGGTAAAGTGGGTAGAGATAGTGATGGGTTTAGGACACAAGATTTAGCTGCAAACACCGAGTTTAGACATTCAGCTTTATCACGTGTGGAATCAGCAGTGCGGCCATTTGAGGTAAGGGAGGGGATGGAGGGGGAACATACACCAGAAACAGATTTGATTAAACGCCACCAGGATTTTGAGGAGGAAGAGAGGTTTGAAAGTTCAGACTTGAGATGAGAAAGATGTTGTTTTCTGGCTCTCCTGAGGGTAGATACACACTTGTTCCGAGCTTTGTGAAAAGAACTGAGATTGCCCTCAGTTGGGTTTGCTTTCCATGAGGCAAAGGCAAGTTGTTTCAGGACAACTGCCTCGCCACAAGCTTCAGTAAACCAAGGGCGGGAGGAAGGGTAAGACAACTGAACACGAGAGGGGATAAATCTGTGCATGAGGGAGAGCAAGTTTCTTTGAAAGAATTCCCAGGATGAGTTGATGTTTGAGAAAGTAGTGATAGGAGACCAGTCTGTAAGTTTGATGGCTGCTCGGAGACCCTGCCAGTCGGCTTGAGTGAAATGCCAGAAATGTGAAAAGACGGGGAGCACGAGTAGTTCGAGAGACGTAGTTCGAAGAGTGTCAGTGTTTATGTGAGAAAAAACAAAAAGAGAAAGAAACATGATGAATGAGTGTGGGTCAGAGGGCCTGAGTGTGAATGGAGTGATTGTGGAATGCATGGTGCGAATCAATGATTGGGGGGGGGGGGGAGTGAATCCCACCAAAGGGAACCTGGGATTAGTGTAATATTAGTTTGCAGGTTAGTTAAATTATCCAAAAGGATGTTGTTTTGCTGTTGGTGTTGAACGAAGGCACAAGACCTTTTGCAGGGTGCAGGAGACTATGGACCAGCTGGGAGCATAGCTTAGCAAATTTGCAAACTGAATAGAGGGCACCCCAGGCACCGAAGTAGTTGGTAAGAGTAGGCCCGAGTTAGTGTAATGGCCATCCAATTCATCTCTGCTAATGCCCTGTTCGATTCCCGCTAACAGAATTCAAAAAGCTTGCCTAGTTTCGGAGATAATTTTTAGGCGATTTCCATTAGCGGAGATATTTTGACGACATAACTTTTTTTCTCGGAGGAATTTTCAAAATCGGAGATGGTTACTGTCTGCGCGGGGTATTTTTACATATATACGCCAAGTTTCAGGAATTTTCGATGAAAACTGTAGGCTCTGAAACAAAAAAAGTCCACAAGAACAACAACGTGAGGAAGACAGAGATCCTCCACGAGGATCTAAAAAATAAAAACCTCATGGATGAAACTTTAGAAAGAAAAGATAAGACCATCTGTAATATGCAAGGAGAAATTAGTATTTTTTTTCAACAACCATAAAGATATAAATCCTGATGAAATAAAGGATGTTAATGTATCAGGTGAAATGACATTTCATTCAATAGTAGTGCAGGATCATTTTTAAATTACCTTTATATAAAAAATGGAGTAGTTGAATCTGTTAATGAAAAAAAGTATCCAGATATAGATGGTTATGTTTTTTCTATGAATTAAATACGAGTCATTATTCAAGTGAAGATTTTGAAGATTATGAGTGATGACAGTTATGATACCGAGAGTTTGTGTTCAAACGACAGTTATGATACTGAGAGTTTGTGTTCAAATGGCAGTTATGAAAGTAGTTTTATAGATGATTGTGAAAGTACCAAAGATGAATTTTAGTTTCAGGAAAGTTTTACTTAAAAAATATGAATAGTTTACTAGCTTTTGAGCCTCTTGAATACCATGATTCTCCATATGACAAATTTGAGAATTGTCCTGCATGTGATAGAGTGTGATTAAACACAGTCAAAAGCCCATAAACAATGTATATTGGGTGGTCGCGAGAGTACCCGTATTGTCGGGTTTTGCGTGTGTGTGTGTGTGTGTGTGTGTGTGTGTGTGTGTGTGTGTGTGTGTGTGTGTGTGTGTGTGTGTGTGTGTCTGCAACGCGAGGCTCCACAGCACAAACCAGAAAACCGATTTCGATGAAACTTTGCGAACAGGTGCCATATGGGCTGCGAGTGTGCGCATTTGAGTTCCGTTGTGAAGCAACCACCCATTGCTATGCAGCGGCCAAAAAACCATGTTTTAAGAACCCAAACGGTATTTTCAATACTTGTCCTACAGCTTTGAATGTGGAGAAAAGAGACTTCGGAATTAAACACTTCGAGATATTTCGAAAATTTAACTCGAGCCGATTTTTGATTTAGGTTTTATTTTTCAAATGGTAGTCCTTCAAAAATAGGGTGTCTATTTACCGCCATATTTTTGTTTGTTTGTATGTAATGGACAGCTCAGGAGGCCAGAGGAGTCAACTGATTTTGATGAAACCTGACAGGTTGGTTCATACCAGGATCTAGTTCTATGCTTTTCACCACCGTTGCTCTGGACACCACCGTTGCCGAGCAACGGGACTTTGAAATTTTAGAAAAATCCGAAAATATTAATTTTTTTCGAAAATCAAAAATGGGCTTCCACGCTTTTATGCGCACTCTAATCAACCTCTTTGTCAAACATTTTCAGCCCGATCCGTCAAAAACTGTATGACTAGTATGCAATTATGTCGCGACCACCCATGTCGCCTCCCGGCTTGTTCTGTGCTTATCTTCTAATTAATGATAATAAAAAATATAAAAACGAATATAATTATTTAAGATTTACACCAAAATTGAATGACTTTACAAGATTGATTCGAGAAATGAATGTAAAGTATGAGGGTGATAACACACCTTTCCTTACAATGGAAGAATCTGAATGTATTTGAGAAATGTTCAAAGGATTGTTGTTATATATTATTCACGATTGTCATTTTCAGGGAAATATCAACACAAGATATTGTAGAAATAAAATAATGGATTATCTTGAAATTAAACCCAAACTTCGGATAAAATAAAGAGTTTGTAAAAAAGCCAATAATAAATTAAATAACCTGTTTTCCAAATATTTCAATGAATGATTTTTTACCCATTTGGGAAAATAAGATAAAATTTAACAACCATAAAAATCTTCCAAATTCATTAAGATGTCTCATAGTTGATTCAAGCGGATGTGGAAAAACCTGCATTTTTAAAAGATGCTCCTTCCTCCCAACATTTTAGATTATGATAATTTAATAATTTTCACAAACTTGAGTTTTCAACCTGAGTATCAATTACTCTCACAAGGTTTTAAAGCTGGTCTTCAAAAAGAAGATATAATAGGTTTATTTTTACTTCAAAATAAAAAAAAATGATTGCAACATTGAAGATATATTACAACTATTTTGTGATACACAGAGATATAAAAAGAAATCAAAACCAATAACTTGTATTTTTAGTGATAATACGGATGATATACCTTCTCCACAAGATTTGCATAAATCAAAAAAGAACGTTGTTATCTTTGATGATTGTGTTAATGAGAGAAACCAAACGGTAATGGACAGCTACTACACAAGAGGGAGACATTCTTCTTGTAATTGTATTTATCTTAGTCAATCATACTTTCAACTCCCTCGTCGTTCCATAAGAAACAATGCTAATATTTTTATTTTATTCAAGTTAAATTCAATAGATATAAACAATTTTTGGAGAGAAAATTGTTCTACATTATGGAATAAAAAGGAATTTGGGGATTGTATGAAGCACACGACTGAAAAAAAATATATATTGTTGTGAAACAAGATAAGATATTCAGGGATATATTTTTTATTTTATAAACAATTACATGTATAAATGACAACTATTTTTATAAATCTTGTGGGTAAATCTGCTTCCGGAAAAAAAACTTTCATAAATCAAGATTCTTGAATAGTACAAATGACAATGTATTAAATTTACTTTAAAAACACCCCGTGATACGCATTGCATCAACAACAACGAGAGCAATAAGAACTGGAGAAGTAGAAGGTGAAGATTATTACTATATTTCAGTTGAGGAATATGTGCGATTGAGGAATGAAGACCAAATATTTGAGGAGGCTTCTCTTGGTACATCAAAATATTCACATTGCAAGAGTGAGATAAAGAAATTAAAATCTGGTGGTCTTGGGATGTTAGAAACTAATCCAGAAGGAATGAGACAAATTATTAAACATCTGAGTGGTAATGGGGTGAAGATTTTATCATTCAGTTTTGATGTTGATGAAGAAACTCAACGCAAATGTAAGAAAAGCAGAGATACATGTATTAGTGCAGAAGAAATTACAACTCGTATTAATGTTAATGAAGAATTTGATGAAATATTTAAAGAAAAGGATTTATTTGAACACATCTACTTTAATGATGAAGAAAAGGAAAATTTCGCTGTTGATCTTTACAATTCATTAAATGATATTTTCCAATAAAGAAATGGATGCGAAAGAAAGAGCAAGAAGATTTAAGGAACATCAAGAGTCGGTTTCAAAAGTTGTAAACCAACAGGAAGACATAAAGAAGAAACGCAGACAGAAACTAACGGGTGAAGAAGCATTTGAAAGAAAACAAGAGAAATTTTTTATACCACTTTTAAAACCTTCCCAAGAAAAATTATAGATGCTTCCACAGTTCACATAATGGAATATACTCCGAAACAACTTCAAATGTTAAAAGATTTCAGTCAAATGACGGAGGAAGAATTCGAGCAGATAGGAGAATTAGAATATGATGATTTCAAGGATTATTTCAACAACTGGAAGAGATTAATCAACCCCCTGATTATATTGTGAAGGCTTTTCAAAACAATGAACATTCAGCGGATTCAAAAACCAAAGCAAGACTCATTCCAACAGAACAACCAGCAAGATTCCATCTTGTTCAACAAAAGGTGTTGATATTTCATGATTTATTAAGGTTCTTTAGTTCTGCTCAACCCCTTGATAAATTAACCCCCAGATTAATGTTTCTTCTCACAAAAGATGGAAGACAAGGTTCAACTGTGAGCGATGAATCAAAGTATTTTGATAAACCATTGGACATGAAAAATAATGATGGAGTATATATTAATCTGCTGGACTCTCTTAATTATAGGGTTCATCTTTCTGGTAAAAGTAGGAAGAATGAGAAGAGAAACACATTATTCAGGCTTTACGTATCCTTGGTTCAGGTGTTAGTTTTCTTCCAAATGACCCATCACAATTAGTCAATAGACTGTTATTGTTGTAAGGTGGTAAGAAGGCTGGAAATAACAATTGTTTTAATGAAGCATCAGACATTTTAGACCAGTTGATGAACATGAAAATAGTTTAAAAAAACATCAATACAAAGACATTTTATCTCATATTAAATAAGGTGAGAAGCACAATCTTTCGTTTTAATTTCACAACAAGTGACCACACATCTTCATTCCCATAACTACGACAACTTGATGCAACAAAAGAATATGAGGCATCTTTATTGTCCATGGAAACTTATTATACCATATTTAATATCACCGAGAAAAATGACAAGTTTAGTTATAATCCGGGAAGTGGATCCAAAACGAAAATGGTTTCACCCAGAGCATATGAGATTTCTCAAATATCTTCCGAAATTGCTCGCCTTATGAAAGAACAGGGTGATGAACCAAAAAACATTATTGTAGATATTCAAAAACATACTTCAAAATCAACAATTAAACTTAAAAATAACTACAAGGTTGATTTCACAATTGATAATTCATTTCGAGAGTTATTGGGTTTCTCCTCAAAAAAGATTGAAACTAATGGGACGTTTTAAAGTGATAATGTCATTCAAATATCCTCAGTGTGATGAAGACCCTCACCAATCCCGGCCAAGAATTGAGGTGAGTCAAGTGAGGGTTCTCGAATATGCGGTTTATTGAAGCAGAACAGAACTTGCAAGCAGAGGTGGCACAGGGACCAACCACAGCAGTCAGACCCAGTACCACACTAAAGGTCACACTACAAGACTTTAATATATAAAACCTATTCCGAGGCAGAGAAAAGCAAGGCAAAGCAAGAAACAAAGGTGCAAGTGGGCTTCCCCCCCCTCCCTACACCCTAAGGGAAGTTTGGCAATCCAATAACTCTCCCACGGTTGTAAGCGGGCTGCGAGGCAAAGCTGGCACATATTCGGAAACAGCTTTGAGGTTTCAAGAGCTGGAATTCATAACAGTTGCCTGCTGCAAGTTTATTTATGGAAAGGGCAGAAGCCATGTAGGCTTGCGTAAAATGCATTTTAAGACAGCAAGGAGACTGGTGACACTGGTTTGAATCCAGACAAGTGATTAATGCAATTACCGAATGTTTAAATGAATCAAATGTTTAAATATGGACCAAATGTGGCCAATCAATAGTCATACGTGACATTCATACCAGTAGGGTAAGAATACTGGTTCTGGCTCACTTTTCCCCATGTAAATGAATGGGGGATTTTCAGCGATTCCCTTTTTTTCCCCTAAAAATAAACCCCCTTTTTATCCCAAGGTATATTTATTTGTCTCCCCTTTTAACCTGGAGGTTGAACCTCATTGAATTGAACACCTGGGGGGTTGAACAGCTCACTCATTGAACCTATAAAGATTTGTTCATTCTCAAATTCCTTCAATAGTTTAATTTTCTTTGCACAATAATCCCCATCTAAAATATTGATAAACAAAACATTTGAATCTTTATATTTTTTAAGATACTCCTTTTGTGCCATTACGAAATGATAAACTTCTCTTAATGCTCTCATCTGGCCACCTCCTGAGCCACATATCATTTTGAGATTATAGTAAATTGTTTTTTCATTGTTCAATTGATAACCATCAAAGTTTTCAGTCCATTCAAGGATATTCATTTTTTTTTTTACATCCTCTAACTTACTAGTTTTTAAATTGATTCGCTTATTTGTTTTATTTACCTTTGTTTTAGTTATTTTTTCAATAAGACTTATTTGATATTTTTCACATTCATTATGTTTTCCATTTATATACCAAGACTGAGATTTTCTCCACTCTTTAGTTTGATTAATACTTGGTTTAACCATTTATATATTGCGAAAAAACGCGGCGGTAGCCCTTAAAAAACCCTAACCCATCTTCCCATCGTTAAAACGCAATCTATTTTATACACTCTATCATACAATATCCATATGGAACACAATCTATTCCATTATCTAAAATAAATCTCTTATCATCAAAGGCTCCTAATGCCTTTTAATTTACTTCTTCACTATATATGTTATGTTTATAACTTCTTATTGTATTCATTTTCCTATATTATTCTTTCTTATTCATCAAACAATTATAATAATTTCTAAAAGTTATTGATTTCTTTATTACATATTTCTTTATTCCCTTTAACCTCTTATCAATCTGTTCACCATACTTATAAGCATATGCCTTTGCTCTCAATCCAATAAACTCACTCATTACTTTTCCACCCAACTCATCCTTAAACTTACCAATAACCTTTTCATTCTTTTTGGAAAATAACTCACTCTTCTTGCTGAAATTACTTGTATCATATACTCCAATATTTTTCTTCATATCTTCATAAACATCATCAGTTTTTATATCTAGGATAAAACTATCAGTATCCATATACAACAATGAAACATTTTCACCATACTCTTTCTTGAAGTCATTATACAAATAATCATACATCAATATCTTTGATAAATCAAGAACTGCTGTTCCAATATAAATTGGTTTATCCATTACAATACTTTCCTTTTTCATATGAATTGCAGAAAAGTTCTCTGAAAAAACCTCTTCTCTCTCAAAACTTGGTTTATTTATCAATCTCGAAGCTTCTTTCCAAGATGTTGCGAATCTAATGTTTTGCCTGTTTCTAACATTTTCCATAGTCTTTCCAAATACAGCATTATTCATTAATTTATAAAAGTCCCCTTCAAATTTTACTTTTGTATTTGCTCTCATATCTGTATTGAATTGAATATACTTTTTCACCCAAGGACTTTGTTTAAATTTTAAAACTCTATGAATTTTAGCTACTCTCAATCCTTCTCTCAAAAACTGTTTTAAGCTTCTCTGATGTAAAACATATCCCTCTTTATCATAGAATGTTGTTAATAACTTTTCTGTTGATTTGCTTTTAATATTAAAACTTTTATGATAATCACTGAACCATTCTTTCTTTGGGGTTTCTTTCTCACATGCAAAAGGAAGGTCTTTATGCTTATTATGAAGAACACTCGGGTACCTCAAATCAACTTCAAAATAATAACCTTCTTCTTCGTCATTCAATTCCTCTTGAGAAGAAATAACAATATTCATCAAAGCCTTTTCATAATCCTTTTCTTCCACCCACTCTAATTTACCATAAGGCAGAGATTGAGACATTGCCCATCCATACAAATTATTAGCATCAAAATACATCAAATAATTACTATCTTTTTCACTATCATAATTTGGAAGATATTTATTATTTGCTTTAGCATATCTTTTTGAACATACTTGTGATATTCCACCTCTCTTGGACTTTTCAATCATCAAAAGCATATCAACATCACGGATTAAATCTATATCTTGTTTTGTCATTTTCAACATTGCACTCCAAGCTAAACCAGGAGCTGTGAAATAGTGGGCAGGATCTAATCCATAACAATTTTTATGATGATAGAGTGTTCTAAAAGCCTCAAACACATCAGCTAACAATAAAACATCTGTTTTTACATATAAATCATGATATTCTCCAAGGTTCTTTATCTTAAATATTTTCCATATTTCTTGTGCGTGCTTATATTCCTTATCACTTATCTTTTCTTCATAAAGGTTATTATAGAAACTTTCTTTTGAAGGAAGTTGTGTTTCTTTAAATCTCATAAATGAATCCATATAATCATAAGGATAAATTCCCTTACTTGTAAGAATTTTCTCTTTACTTTGAATTTCATTCCTTGTTTGAATTTCCTCTCTCGTAAGAATTCCTTCTTTCATCAGAATTTCATCCTTAATCTGAATTTCCTCTTTAGTTAGAATTTCATTCATTGTTCGAATTTTCTTTATAATTAGAATTTCATCTTCAGTTAGAATTTCTTCATTAATTAGAGTTTCCTCTTTACTTTGAATTCTCTCTTTAATCTGAATTTCCTCTTTAGTGAGAATTTCCTCTTTTGGAAAGAATGAATTAAGATTTGGAAAAGAGTCCGTGGAGCTTAGACTTGATGCGAGGTAGGCTAGTGGTGTTCCCATAAACTTGGAAGAATCTAGAAACCTAATATGAGTTAAAGGTTTTGTGAATATCATTTTTGAAAATGAAATATACTTTTGACTTGTGTTTGTTATGGCAGAAATATTCCCTGGTGTTTTTGAAAGTTCATTTATAAATAGATGTGTATCATAGTTGGCGCTGTTGTGAAGAAAGACTGGAATAAAAGAAGGTAATTTATAATTAAGATTACAACAGGAATGAGCGGGACCTCTATATTTACCAGTAAAATGACAATGGTCTCTAACTTTAGACTCCTTAATTTCCCCCTCACAAATATGACAGATATTGTTCATTCTAAATTCTAATTTTTCTTCTTTGGTTAATTTCATCGGTTCATTTGTTTCTTTCATTAATTTAGTGAGTCTTCTACAATCCTTTTCTAATCGTTTTACAAACTCTTGTGAAGCATTTTTTCCACGATAATGTTCAAGTTTGTTATACTTTTCTCCAACAGATGATTTGATATAATAACAGAAACCACAAGGAATATGTTTTTGATATTTATTTGTATATGGTTCTTTTGGATTAGGAGAAGCAGTATTTATCTTTTTAAGGATACATTCAAAATCAGCGTATATCACAAATGGGTGCATGATAGATTTATTATAATCTTCAAAAGAAATCTTTTCACCAGGTTTAGGCATTGTAATTACAGCTGATTTATGATTACTACAAAATTTTGAATGTTGTTCTAATCGTTCTTTTGTATGAAATGAATTAAGACATCGCTTACAAGGATATATTTTGTTTGCTGTTCTGAATACCTGAGAAGAGATTAATCTTGATAAATTATTGATGTATGTGTAATGTGAATTCTTTCCAACACTAAAATATAAAAGATCGATGTGTGTTTCTTAATTTTTATAGTTGTTTGAAATTTTTAATATTTGAACTTTATTTGTATCCGTTAATCCATATACATTAATAGAAAGATTATTCTTTTTCTCAAATTTAGGAATATCTGTTAGTGGCATTGGGAATTTAAAATCTTTAATGTCCAAGGTATTCTCATATTTCATATATTGTTTTACTCTTTCTGAATTACATTTTGGTGGATGAAAGTGAGCAAGAACAGACCAGAGAAAACATTTATTATCATTGTTCTTCATATTAACAACTGCCTTCTTTAGTTTTATTTCTTTTGGTAATTCAATATAAGAAGAAGCTTTAAGAGGGTTTGATTTTAGAATGTGTATATCTAAAAAGATGATTTTTTTAATATTGAATCCACTTCCTACCACTGTATTATCAACATCCTCCTCTTGTCTTGATAGTTCTTCATAAACCCCACTATTCAAAAAATCTTGAAATGATGTTATAAAATGAAGACCTGTTCTCATATAAGGAGTATGTTCTTCATCTTGTCTTTTCATATTCATTTTCACTCCCATATAAAACTTTAAAGTTTTCATTTCTTTTAATGTCTTTTTAATAAATTTTTCAACATCGGGTTTCACTATTTCAATTGATTCAGCTATTGATGATGGACCGGGTTCTCCAAATTGAAAAATCCTTATTTTTATATGCCCTTTAAATGCCCCATCAGTGTTTTCAATATAATAGTCTCCCTTTACTTTAAACTCATTTTTCTTGTGTTTTTGTGATTGAAGATGTTTATTATAACTACTCTTCAAAACATCCTTTGAACAGATATCACAATGTTTTTTTTCCAACTCAAGAGGAGATATTTGATGAAATAGATTAAATGTGTGTTTGTTGGTTTGGAGGTGTTTTCTATAATGTTTATATTCGTGATTACAAACATCGCAGTACGTTGTATTCAGCATATTTATAGAATAAAACTTTGCTTAAACTAAAATTTTCTTGATGAAAATTTCGTTTAAATTATAGGTGAATCTGTGCTTAAAAACATTTTATCCTCCAACTTTTTCACTTAATAAATACAATGTTTCAAGACACAAAAGACAAGTTTCAATCAATCTCTTCATCTGTTAAAGATACTGAGAAATATGTCAAGGATGTAAAATTGAACAAAGATAAATATAACAACTATTGGATAAAAACTATTTTGGTGAATAATATGAGTTCTTCAATTTCCTTCAGTGGAAGGGCTTTTAGTATACCTGGTAGAACATCAATTAAAGTATCTCGAACAAAAGTTTCTCCTCTCCTTCTAGTAATATATTCAAAACTAGAAAAAGCAATGAAACAAGAAAAAGGATCAAAGAACAAAAACCTTATGGATGAAGTTTTAGAAAGAAAAGATAAGACCATCTGTAAAATGCAAGGAGAAATTAGTATTTTTTTCAACAACCCTAAAGATGTAAATCCTGATGAAATAAAGGATGTTAATATATCAGGTGAAATGACATTTCATTCAATAGTAATTAACGATAATTTTAAAATTACCTTTAATATAAAAAATGTTGTCGTTGAATCTGATAATGAAAAAAAGTATATCGATATCGATGGTAATATACAACTGAAAGTATAGATGAATTTCAGTTTAAGTAAAGTTTTACTTTATAAATATGCTAGACTTTCCTGATTCTTCATATGACAAATTTGAGAATTGTCCTGCGTGTGAAAGAGGGGGATTAAACACAGAGTCAAAAGCCTATAAACAATGTATATTCTGTGATTATCTTCTAATTAATGATAATAAAAAATATAAAAAGGAAAATAATTCTTTTAGATTTACACCAAAAATGAATTACTTTACAAGATTGATTAGAGAAATGAATGTAAAGTATGAGGGTGATAACACACCTTTCCTTACAAGGGAAGAAACTGAACGTATAAGAGAAATGTTCAAAGGATTGTTGTTATATATTATTCATGGATGTAATTTTCAGGGAAATATCAACACAAGATATTGTATAAATAAAATAATGGATTATCTTGAAATTAAACCTGAACTTAGGATAAAATATAGAGTTTCTAAAAAAGCCAATAATAAATTAAATAACTTGTTTTCTAAATATATAAATGAATGATTTTTTACCTATTTGGGAAAATAAGATAAAATTTAACAACCATAAAAATCTCCCAAATTCATTAAGATGTCTCATAGTTGGTTCAAGTGGATGTGGAAAAACCTGCTTACTTTTAAAAATGCTCCTCACTCCCAACTTTTTAGATTATGATAATTTAATAATTTTCACAAAGTCGAGTTTTCAACCAGAGTATCAACTACTCTCACAAGGTTTTAATGCTGGTCTTCAAAAAGAAGATATAATCGGTTTATTTAAACGTCAAAAAACCTAAATGATTATAACATTGAAGATATAATTCAACTATTTTATGATACACAGAGATGTAAAAAGAAATCAAATCCTATAACTTGTATTCTTAGTGATAATACGGATGATATACCATCTCCCCAAGATTTGGATAAATCAAAAAAGAACCTCGTTATCTTTGATGATTGTGTTAATGAGAGAAACCAAACGGTAATGGACAGCTACTACACAAGAGGGAGACATTCTTCTTGTAATTGTATTTATCTTAGTCAATCGTACTTTCAACTTCCTCGTCGTTCCATCAGAAACAATGCTAATACTTTTATTTTATTCAAGTTAAATTCAATAGATATCAATAATTTTTGGAGAGATAATTGTTCTACATTATGTAGTAAAAAGAAATTTGAGGATTACATGAAGCACACGACTGAAAAATATAAATATATTGTTGTGAAACAAGATAAGATATTAAGGGATATATTTTTTGTTTTATAAACAATTACATATATAAATGACAACTATTATTATAAATTTTGTGGGTAAATCTGCTTCTGGAAAAAACTTTCATAAATCAAGGTTCTTGTGTAGTACAAATGAGAATATTGTAAATTTACTTAAAAAACACCCCGTGATACGCATTGTATCAACAACAACTAGAGCAATAAGACCTGGAGAAGTAAAAGGTGAAGATTATCACTATATTTCAGTGGAGGAACATATGCGATTGAGGAATGAAGGACAAATATTTGAGGAGATTTCTCTTGGTACAACAAAATATTCACATTGTAAGAGTGAGTTAAGGAAACTAAATCTGGTGGTGTTGGGATATTTGAAACTAATCCAGAAGGAACGAGACAAATTATTAAATATCTGAGCGGGGTGAAGATTTTATCATTCGGTTTTGATGTTGATGAAGAAACTCAACGCAAACGTATGAAAAGCAGAGATGCAAGTATTAGTGAAGAAGAAATTACAACTCGCATTAATGTTAATAAAGAATTTGATGAAATATTTAAAGAAAAGGATTTATTTGAACACATCTACTTGAATGATGAAGAAAAGGAAAATTTCCCTGTTAATCTTTACAATTCATTAAATGATATTTTACAATAAATAAATGGATACAAAAGAAAGAGCAAGAAGATTTAAGGAACATCAAGAGTTGGTTTCAAAAGTTGTAAAACAGCAGGAAGACATAAAGAAGAAACGCAGACAGAAACTAACGGGCGAAGAAGCATTTGAAAGAAAACAAGAGAAATTTTTTAAACCACTTTTAAAAACTTCCCAAGAAAAAATGAAAGATGTTTCCACAGTTCCCACAGTAGAATATACTCCCAGAAAGCTCCAAATGTTAAAAGATTTCAGTCAAATGACGGAGGAAGAATTAGAGCATATTGGAGAATTAGAATATGATGAAGGTTTATTTCAACAACTGGAAGAGATTAATCAACCCCCTGATTATATTGTGAATGCTGTTCAAAACAATGAATATTCAGCGGATTCAAAAACCAAAGCAGGACTCATTCCAACAGAACAACCAGCAATATTTCATCTTGTTCAAGAAAAGGTATTGATATTTAATGATGAATTAAGGTTCTTAGGTTCTGCTCAACCCCCTGTTAAACTAACTCCGAGATTTATGTTTCTTCTCACAAAAGATGGAAGACAAGGTTCAACTGTGAGGGATGAATCAAAGTATATTGATAAACCATTGGATATGGAAAATAATGATGATAGAGTATATATAATATTGATTTGCTGAACACTCGAAATTATAAGGTTATTCTTTCTGGTAAAAGTAGGAAGAATGAGAAGGAGAAACACATTATTCAGGCTTTAAGTATCCTTGGTTCAGGTGTTAGTTTTCTTCCAAATGACCCATCGCAATTAGTTAATAGACTGTTATTGTTGTTAGGCAGTAAGAAGGCTGGAAATAACAATTGTTTTAATGAAGCATCAGCCATTTTAGACCAGTTGATGAACATGAAAATATTTAATAAATCTCAATATAAAGACATTTTATCTCATATTAAATAAGATGAGAAGCACAATCCTGAGTTTTAATTTCACAACAAGCGACCACACATCTTCATTCCCATACCCACTACAACTTGACACAACAAAAGAATATGAGGCATCTTTATTGTCCATGGAAACTTATAATACCTTATTTAATATAACCGAGAAAAATGACAAGTTTAGTTATAATCCGGGAAGTGGATACAAAACGATAACAGTCTCACCCGGAGCATATGAGATTTCTCAAATATCTTCCGAAATTGCTCGTCTTATGAAAGAACAGGGTGATGAACCAAAAAATATTGTTATAAACATTCAAAAACATACTTCAAAATCAACGATTAAAGTTAAAAATAACTACAAGGTTGATTTCACAATTGATAATTCATTTAGAGAGTTATTGGGTTTCTCCTCAAAAAAGATTGAAACTAATGGGACGTTTTACAGTGATAATGTCATTCAAATATCCTCAGGAATAAATTCAGTGTTAATTCGCTGTGATTTGATTGATGGTGCTTATAATGATGGAAAAAAAACAAATACAATATTTTCATTCAGCGCATACTCAACCCCAATTGGTTATAAATTCAATATGGAACCCAAAAATTTGGTTTATCTACCTGTGTCAGGAAAAACCATACACAGAGTAAATTTTAGTATAACCGACCAAGATAATCGTGTGATTTCTTTTAATGGAGAAGTTATATCCATCAGAATTCACCTACGTGAAGTTTTCCAATAAATAAATACGATGGTTATTGTGAGGAAACATGAGTTGGGAAAATATAAAATAATTACAGGGGATGGGATGTTCCTTTCCCCGTACTACAAGGGTGAAGGTATGTATCTTGGTAGAGGATACTATAAACCTAAGAGACAAAGGGGTGTTGGACATCAATTTAGAGGAGATGGGATAATTGATACTCTCATGGGTATTGGTTCAACTATTCTTAAACATAAAGATTTAATTGGTTCAACTGCTTCTGCTGTGGGAAATGTAGCAGGTGCTGTAAAGAGTATAAAAGATGCTCAGAAGGAATCTCATAAATTACAAGCAATAAAAGAAATTAAGAAAGGTAAAACTCAGTTGTCCCCCCAAGAACGACAGAAAATAATTCAAATACTTGGATCAGGGTTTCAAAAGTTTTAACATCTTTTTTCCTAAATAAATACAAGTATGGAAGCAATTGATAGTATCTATGATTTGGATGATACTATTATTATCTCAAACTCCACAAAAAAAAATATTACTTCAAGGTAAATGCAATAACTGGAACAGACTGGAATACGAATGGTACAAAAAGTTTTGAAATAAATAATCAACAAACCTATTTGAATCTCTCCGAAAGTTTCTTGTTGTGTAAATTTAAATTCACTAAAGCTGGGAATAACACAAACGCTGCACTTGTAAATGATTTCTTCTGGAAAATGTTTGATAGTGTGCGATTGTATATTGGAACACAAGGAGTTGAAGCAGTTGATTATGTCTCTGCTGTATCTGAAATGATGAAATTTACACTCTATACATTCAGTGATAGAATGGGAAAGGGGTCTGTCGAAGGTTTTATTCCTGATATGTCAACGGGAACAAACACAGACCCTGGATATATTCAAAGGAAAGGAATGTATAATGATGATACAAAAGCAGAAAATAGTTTTACTGTGGCAGTTCCTCTTAAAGGTATATTTGGATTTTGTGATTATGATAAAGTTCTGTATGGTCTTAAAATTAGATTTCAACTACAAAGGAATGATAATGAAAATAGATTGCTTTTTAGTGTTGGTAGTGCTTTTGGTGAACAGAATAAATTTGTAATTGAGGAGATGAGTTGGTATATCAGTGAATATACTCCTAATCTTAAAACAGAAGAGATGTTGAATCGAAGACTTAACTCAAAGAAACCACTTAGTGTATCATACCTCAAAAGAAGATGTCAACACGTTAAACTCAACCAAACTACTTAGACGTGGAATTTGGGTGTTCTGGAAGGAAAGCCACGATATCTGTGGATCATTTTTTTTAAAAAACCAGATGGTGATACTGCAACTGATAAGAATAATGCATTGAGTGATAATGCTAAGGTGAAACAACTTCGTGTTTCTCTCGATGGAACATTTTATCCACGAGATAGATTGGAAATTAATTGGGAAAAAATGATTATGCTGAAGCATACAAGTCTTACCAAAAGGTGTGTGAAAGCAATGGAAATAAAGAAAATATTTTGGATATAACAGCATTTAAAAGTTTGTATACAATCTATGTGATTGACCTGAGTGCTCAAAAGGAAACGACAAAGTCTAATTGAGTGGATACTGCCCAATACATTGAAAGAGGAGAGAGTGAAGAAGTTGATACATATTGTTTGCTTTTGGAAGAAACAGAATTAGAGATTAATACAGATAATGGCATTATGATTAGTCTCACATAATTTTTTTGATAAATAAATGAGTGGTAAAGTACTGATGTGGATTTTTTAAACCCACCTTGTTGTGATCGTTGTCCCCCTGAAGGATTCTAACTGGCCGATTGTGGAATCCTATTTGACTTCAGGCAGAGTTTAACGTTTGTCCGATTTGGTTATAAAATCCGACATAAAACCCTATCGACACTGATAAGACTGATGTCCACACAAGTCCTTCCTTGTGAAACAATTTATTTTATAATTATCCACCATACACTTCTCACCCTCGTACAATGAACTTAAGAATACCCATTGATTGCAATATTATTTGGTTATATTTCATTTATTCTTGCTTTTGTTAACAGTTAGACCAACCCGATTCAATTCACTTCCACATTACATCAGAGAGTTTTATTCTAATTTGGTACTTGGTCAGTTCCAAGGAGTACAAGCCACTGAGATACTATACTTCTTCATGTACTTGCACTGAAACAATTTTACATTTCAAAGAATTTTATACTTTCATGAGAGAGTGGTGGGGGCTATTCAACCCAGACTGCAGACGTGTCCTTCAGGCGAGAAGCAACTTCGTACATTTCTAGGCAAAGGTTCGTTTGTTATCAGCTCGGTCACTCTGCTCCAGAACAACACATTTCTTAACATTTAGGGCAAAAGTCATTTGGCCAGAAATGACAGCCAATTCAACTTGCAGCATAAAAGTAACATTTCTAAAACTCCATCTGTTACAATTTAGAATACATTAATGTAAATTTTTCCCCCACAGTAACAACTGGGGTATATGTTTATCAAATCAATCTTCATAAATTATCATCTTGTATTCAAAATCAAAAGCCTTGTATGATTAATGTTTCTCCAATTCAGAGAAAAGGAGCAGTAAGAATTGATGTTTTGCTCACAAGAGAACAGGTGAAAATCTTGAACGATACTGGCTCACTTAAAATTAAAATGTCAAAACGAACGTTGAAGAAATATTCAAAAAGAAATACGAGTGGAGGATTTCTCCCATTTCCTAATTCCTTTATTTGCTGGTTTAAGTGTGGTTGGAGCATTGACGGGTGATATTTCAGCAGCGGTGAAAACTGCTAAGGAAGGCTCAACTCCGGGCTCAAAAATAATTGGAAAGACATAACAAAGAGTTGGAGAAACAAATTAGTGGAAGTAGTGTAATTGTATATTTTGCTGAAAAACTCGAAAATCTGCCTGATAAAGCGAGATTGTTAGTTGGAGATATGCTTTCTTCTATCACACAAGCAGGTGTAAAATTAACGAAAAGGTGTAATGGATTATATCTTTCTTATAAATAAATGAGCATTGATGAGTGGTTTAAAGAATTTGGAAATAATACAACATCAAATTTGGAACTTGTCAAATATTGTAAGGAATTAAAAATTCATAATGTGGTTATTTGCATGCGAGATGAATTAACAAACGTGTCTAAACATACAAAGAATATTATTATGAACTTAGAAGACAATAATGGGAACAGTTCTCATTGGGTTTGCATTTTTAATAGTCAAGCCAAATATTAATTTGATAGTTTTGGTCTTCCACCAACTGTTGAAGTAAAAAAATTCTTCGAGAATGGTGTTTTTCAAACATTTCAAGTGGAAAGAATCAACGTCCAAGTGTTGTGGTCAATTATGTCGATGTGTGTTATTTCAACTCAACAAAAATAAAAATTTTAATGACATTATTTTGAATCCAATATAAATGACTCATGTTGGTAAAGATTGTTCTATCTTTGGTGTATCCCAAGAACTGGATATTGATTTATCAAATTATTACACAAAGGCACAGGCTGAATGACAGAAATATCGTATAACAAAAAATATTAATATGAAAAATGCTTATAAATTAATAAATTATCCAAGCCCAACTGACGCAAATGACTTAATCTGACTGGGGAGATCAAGTGATTTATCACATTATAAATCCTTAAATCAAGCGGCTGTGGATTCCATAGATACAGAAGTATTGATTTTATCTCCAGGTCATACAGAATTCACAGTTCCAATGAAAATAAAATTTTATAAAGAAGGGCGTATCGTTTGTATGAGAATAAAACAATAGAGAGATGATATGAATGATTTTGGGTATAATTGGTCATTTGAAATTGACCAAGAAGACCAAGAACAATTAAATCAGTCTCAGAAGGAAGAATATTATCCACTTGGGGCTGAGAATGAGTTTTCTGCAAGCACGATTAGTAAACAAATAAAAGCATTTAACAATGGTAAAATTAATAATGGTTTTGCCATAGTTTATATCATGAAAACACAAAGAACAGGATTATATAGAACTAGTAAAGGTGCCCATCTTGGACGGGCGTCACTGGCAACATATGGTAAAAGACAGATAGCATGAATGTATTTTAAACAATATATTATATCATTTTTATCCATTGATTATCATTCAGGTTTTCCCCTTCGATTGTCCCACAGTAGCTCCACTTCGATCACATGACCACGTAGTTTAGTGACTACGTAACGTGTACCATTCGTGAGTACCGGAGGATCCAGAGAGTGCATTAAAATTACAGGGCACCACACTTTAAAGTGATCTAAAAGGCCGGATCAGTTTTGTCTACATATTCATATCTTGTAGATTTTAGCTGGCCGGATCAGTTTCGTCTACATATTCATATCCTGTAGATTTTAGCTGATTCTGAAACTGTTAACAGCATGTCGATCGGATGGTTCTGTGATTTTCTGCGGTAGTAAACAGAAGTACGACTTAAGCCTGTATGTCACGATGTGGAGACCCGAGGACCTAATATTTCACAACAAACTAAAAACTCACAAAATTTGAAGATATTTTAAATAAACAATTTATTATAATATCAAATAAATATCATTTTTATCCATTGATAATATGAATTGTTCTGTCCAGCTATAGTTGTTCTCCTGGGATCTGCGCATCCATCCACGATCTATGTTCTAATGAAGTGCAGTAGGAATAATAAAAACAGCACCGTGCGGGAGTGTAGGTAATCTCTCCAAATCTCTCGGAAAGCCTTAAAATGCATCACGATCGGTTTGATTGTCAACAGATATACGGACGGACGGACATCGAGACCGGTTTTATTAGGTCCTCATGAAGGTACCGCTTGATATTACGCATTGAAATAGAGATATGAATATTCAAGTGAGTTTATTATATGTCTATGATTGATAGCTTATTGACAGCTCAATAACATGAGCAATTTACTATGGCATACAGTGATTAATAATAACATACTCTACAAAAGGTTTTACGAACTCATCTTAGTGGTCCTCTAAAAAATGGGAAACATTTTAATTTCTTTTTTGTGCAATAATTCCTCCCATTTTGCAAATGGAGAACATGAATTGTTTCACTACCATAATCAATCATCAAAACGAATTTTGAGGGGCCTCTTAAGGAAGACAATAATATCATCTATATTAATATTTTGGCACGCCCCTTTTTTGTTTCACCATCAGATTACTATATATGTCAAAGCTTGTTTCATTTCATGCAGTTACAAAAATCTGATGGTGGAACAAAAAAAGGGGCATGCCAAAATATTAATACAGATAATAAGAAGATTTTACTACCATAATCATCAAAACGAATTTTGAAGGGCCTCTTAAGGAAGACAATAATATCATTACTATATATGTCAAAGCTTGTTTCATTTCATGCAGTAACAAAAATCTGATGGTGGAGCAAAGAAAGGGGTGTGCCGAAATATTAATATAGAGACAAGGAAGGAAATACAAAATGATAAAACTATGGCGGGGGGGGGGGGTTTCCTGTTATTATATTAATCTGTCATATATTTCTAATGCATAAATGACAGCAAGAAGGCTTCAAGAAAATTATCATATCTGTGTCCAACCATACCTTCAAGAAAAGGGTATTCGGTATTTTAAAATATATGTTCTACAACATAATAATGAGGTATTTTCTATTTTAAGATTGGCTTCATACTGATGTTAATAAACCAACAAGTTTGGATTTAATTGAAATGTTAAATAATGAAAAAATTATCAAGTTAAGAAAACGCAAGGCTCTTTTGGAAATTCAGAAGAAATGTTATTGGTTAACTGTTGTAAAAAAATGTTATTTTGGATACAGGAATAACAAGAAATCCTGATGAATATATGTAAGTTAAGGATTAATGGGGCTTCTGAGGCATCCATGCAAATGAATGGGGTAAAGGGGGAAAACTCTGTGAATTAAACCCCGAAAACACCAAAAGAAGAACCTGAATCCTCTCTCAACCCCCCATAGAAATGTATAGGCTCACCTTTCTGTCTCAAGGTTCATTCGGTTAAAACAGGATAATGATTTTCTCCCATACAAGCTCATGTTAAGCTGTCTCAAGACCTAACCCCCCCCCCACCCCCATAGAAATGTATTGGGAAACCTTTCTGACTCGAGGTCAATCAGGACAAAAAACAGGAGAATGATTTTTTACTATACAAGCTCATGTTAAATAGTCACAGGGTCCAAAAAATCCATGGGGTCAAAAGAAGAGATCGATCTCTGCCCCATTGAGCACATGTTAAACTGAGGCTTACTGATTTCCTTTTATATTTTCACTCCACTCAAAGAGTGATCCAATAAATATTTGTCCATGTTCTATTCAAGGTAATAAATTAATGTTCCGATTACATTCATCACCATCGAGTATATTCACAAATATTATTTTAGAACTAAGTTCTTGGTTTATATATCTTTGTTGAGCAGAAAAAAAATGATAAACTTCTCTCAATGCTCTTGTTTGTCCACCTCCTGATCCACATATCATTTTGAGATTGTCGTAAATTGTTTTTCCATTGTTCAATTGATAACCAAAGTTTTCAGTCCATTCAAGGATATTTATTTTTTCCTTTGCATCTTCCAATTTATTTGTAATTAAATTTCACTTAATCGTTTTTCCATTGTTCAATTGATAACCATCAAAGTTTTCAGTCCATTCAAGGATATTTTTTTTCCTTTACATCTTCCAACTTATTTGTAATTAAATTTATCTGCTTATTTGTTTTATTTACTTTTACCCTGGTTATTTTTTCAATCAGACTTATTTGATATTTCTGACATTCGTTATGTTTTCCATTTAAATACCAAGGCTGATTACATCTCCACTCTTTGGTTTGGTTATTGCTTGGTTCTATCATTTATAAATCAGTAAAAAGACACCCCTTTACACTTATACTTATAACCATAAGGGATACTCTTGATTCCATTCTCTAAGATATATATTTTATCATCAAAAGCTCCTAATGCTTTCTTATTTATCTATTCTGTACATAATTGATGTTTATAACTTCTTATTGCATTCATTTTTCTGTACTCTTCCTTCTTTAAGGTTAAACAGTTGTAATAATGTTTAAAGCTTATTGTTTCCTTGATTACATTTTTCTTTATTCCCTTTAGCTTCTTGTCACATCTTTCAATGTTATTATTATCAATATACGTAAAAGCATAAGACTTTGATCTCAAACCCACAAATTCACTCATGACCTTTCCACCCAACTCATCCTTAAACGTACCAATAACCTTTTTATTCTTTAATGAAAACAACATACTATCAGACTTATTATTACTTGTACCATACATATCAATATTATCGATCATATCCTCATATACATCACTTGTCTTAATTTCTAATATAAAACTATCTGTATCCATATCTAACAATGACACATTATCCTTATACTTTAATTTTAAATTATTATAGTAATAGTCATACATTAACGACTGACAAGTCAAGAATTGATGTTCCTATATAAATCGGTTTATCCATTTCAATACTCTCTTTTTTCAAATGAATAGCACAAAAGTTCTCTGAAAACACCTAGGCTCGTTCAAAACTTGGTCTATTAATTAACTTTGAAGCCTGTTTCCAAGATTTGAATGGTCTTATGTTTTGTCGATTCCTAACATTTTCCATAGTCTTTCCAAATGCAGCATTATTCATTAATTTATAAAAGTCCTTCTGAAAATCTGTTCTTGCTTCTGTTCTTCTTTTTGTATTAAAATCAATATATTTCTTTCACCAATGACTGATTAAATTTCAAAATTCGATGAATTTTCATCACTCTCAACCCAGCAGATAAATATTGTCTCAAGTTCCTTTGATGTAAAACATAACTTTCTTTATCATTTAATGTTGCAAGTAGTTTTCTGGAGATTTACCTTTTATATTAAATGACTGTTAGTAATCACTTAACCGTTCTTTTCTTGTGGACTTTCTTTATCAGGGGCATAAGGTAGGTCTTAATCTTTGTTAGGAAGTTCTTCTGGATATTTTAAATCAACCTCAAAATAATATCCAACTTCAGCTTCATACAATTCTTTTTGAGAGGAGATTACAATGTCAAGTAAAACTTTTTCATAATGTTTTTCATTAACCCATTTAAGTTTCCCATAAGGTAAAGATTGAGACATAGCCCACCCATACAAATTCTTAGCATCATAATACATCAGGTAAGAGTTGTCCTCATTCTTATTATAATCAGGAAGATATTTGTTATTTGCTTTAGCATATCTCTTGGAACATACTTGAGATATTTCTCCTCTTTTAGCATTCTCTATCATGAAAAGTATAACAATATCACTGGTTAATTCCAAATTTTGTTTTGTCATTTTTAACATGGAAAACCAACACAAGCCTGGGGCTGTGTAATAGTGAACGGGGTCTCATTCATAAGAATTTTTATCATGACAGACTGTTCTAAAAGTTTCAAACACATCGACCAATAACAATACATCAGTTTTAAGATACAAATCATGATATTCTCCAAGATTCTTAAAATTAAACTTCTCCCAAACCTTTTTACCTTGTGTAAATCTCTCTCGGAAATACGACTTTTATTTAACTTTCCATAGAAACTTTCCCTTGAAGGAAGTTGTGTTTCTTTAAACTTCTCAAATGAATCCATATAGTCATACGGATATATTCCCTTTTGTGATGAGATCAATCTCTTCTTGATTTGAGAAATATGATTTAAGACTCGGGAAGTTTTTAATATTTAATTCTAAGTTAGATAATGGACTTGACATAAACTTGTATGTGTCAAGAAATCTGATATGAGTTATGGGGGATGTATGAATTGTTTTTTTGAATGAGATGTATTTTTGATCTGTGTTAGGAATGGCAGAAATATCTCCAAATGTCTTTGAAAGTTCATTTATAAATAGACGTGTGTCATAGTGAGCGTTGTTGTGAAGAAAGACAGGAATAAAATTTGGTGGCTTGCAATTAAGATGACAATGGGAATGAGCTGGACCTCGATATTTACCAGTGAGATGACAGTGATCCCTAACGTTGATGTCTCCCTCAATTTCTCCTTACAAATATGACAGATACTGTTCTTTCTAAACTCCTTTTTCTCTTCCTTTGTTAATCACATTGGTTTTGTAGGTTTTCACCATTATTTCTCATACTCTTATACAGTCTTTTTCCAATCGTCTTACAAACTCCTCTGAGGCATCTTCTCCTCTATAAAGTTCTAACTTGTTGTTTTCATCACCAACAGCTGATTTGATATAATAACAGAAACCACAAGGAGTATGTTTTTGATATTTATTTGTGTATGATTTATTTGGATTTGGAGAAACAGTATCTATCTTTTCAAGGATACTTTCAAAATCAGCATATATCACAAACGGATGTTTTATACATTTGTTAAAATCTTTGAATGATATGTTTGAACCTGCTTTTGGTAAATTGATTGGGAATGATTTATGATTACTGCAATATTTCGAATGTTGATTTAATTGTTCTTTTGCGTGAAAGGAGTTGAGACATCTCTTACAAGGATACGTTTCACATTTTCTCTTCTATAGTTGTGATTTGGTTAATGTTGAGAAATTTTTGATGAAAGCATAATGTGATTTCTCCTTTGAAGTAAAGTGGAGAAGGTCAACGTGTTTTTCAACATTTTTATAGTTGTTTGAAATTTTTAATATCTGAACTTTGTTTGTATCCATTAATCCATATACATTAACAGATAGATTTTTCATTTTCTCAAATTTAGGAATATCTCTCAATGACAATGGAAACTTTAAATCTTTAACATTTAATGTATTCTCGTATTTCTTATAATGTTCAACCCTTTCAGGATTCCATTGTGGAGGATGCAAGTGAGCAAGAACAGACCATACAAAACATTTATTACCTTTGTTTTGAATATTAGCAACTGCTTTCTTAAGTTTTATCTCTTTTGGTAAATCAGTACAAGAAGAAGCTTGAAGAGGATCTGATTTTAAGATGTGTATATTTCAAAAGATTATTTTTGTAACAGTAAATCCACGACCTACTACAGTGTTATCAACATCTTGTTCTTGTCTCTGGAGATCATCGTAAACATCACATCTTACAAAATCTTGAAATGATGAGATAAAGTGAAGGTTTGTCCTCATATCGGGAGGAGTTTCATCGTCTTGTCTTACCATTTTCAATTTTACTCCCATATAAAACTTAAAAGTTTTCATTTCACTTAATGTGTTTTTAATTATAGTTTCAATACTTTGTTTTACCATATCAACAGCTTCCATGATTGAAGATGGTCCAGGGTCATGAAAACGACAAAATCTTATTTTTATATGCCCTTTAAATGCCCCCATCAGTGTTTTCAATTGAGAATTTAGCTTCCCTTTCTTCAATGTTCTTGTGTTTGCGTGATTGAAGGTGTTTATTATAATTTTTAAAAAGAATATCATTATCACATCTATCACAATGTTTTGTTTCTTGCTCAAGTGGAGATATTTGCCTGAAAAGATTGAATGTGTGTTTGTTGGTTTGAAGGTGTTCTTTATAATATTTATATTCATGATTACAAACATTGCAGTACGTTGTATTCACCATATTTATAAAATAAAACTTTGCTTAAAATAAAATGTTCTTGATAAAAATTTCGTTTAATTTTCGGTGAATCTCTGCTGAGAACCATTTTATCCTCCAAGTTTTTTCACTTAATAAATACAATGTATCAAGACACAAAAGACAAGTTTCAATCAATCTCTTCATTTGTAAATGAAACTGAGAAAAATGTCAAGGATGTAAAATTGAGCAAAGATAAATATAACAACTATTGGATAAAAACAATTTTGGTGAATAATATGAGTTCTTCAATTTCCTTCAGTGGAAGGGCTTTTAGTATATCTGGAAGAACATCAATTAAAATATCTCTAACAAAAGTTTCTCCTCTCCTTCTGGTAATATATTCAAAACAAGAAAAAGCAATGAAACAAGAAAAAGTATCAAAAAATTAAAAACCTAATGAATGAAGCTTGAGAAAGAAAAGATAAGACCATCTGCAATACACAAGGAGAAATTTTTATTTTTTTCAATAACCGTAAAGATATAAATCCTGATGAAATAAAGGATGTTAATATATCAGGTGAAATCTCATTTCTTTCAATAGTAGTTAAGGATCATTTTAAAATTACCTTTAACATAAAAAAATGTAGTAGTTGAATCTGTTTATGAAAAAAGTATGTAGATATTGATGGTTATGTTTTTTCTACGAATTAAATACGAGTCATTATTCAACTGAAGATTTTGAAGATCATGAGAGTGATTATGATACAGAGAGTTTGTGTTCAAACGACAGTTATGATACTGAGAGTTTGTGTTCAAACGATAGTTATGAAAGTAGTTTCATAGATGATTGTGAAAGTACCGAAAATGATACCGAAGATGAATTTCAGTTTATGTAAAGTTTTACTTTATAAATATGAATAATTCATTAGATTTTGAGCCTCTTGAATTCCCTGATTCTCCATATCACAAACTTGAGAATTGTCCTGCATGTGATAGAGTGGGATTAAACACAGAGTCAAAAGCCTATAAAGTATAAACAATGTATATTCTCTGATTATCTTCTAATTAATGATAATAAAAAATATAAAAAGGAAAATAATTCTTTTTGATTTACACCCAAAATGAATTACTTTGCAAGATTGATTAGAGAAATGAATGTAAAGTATGAGGGTGATAACACACCTTTCCTTACAAGGGAAGAAACTGAACGTATTAGAGAAATGTTCAAAGGATTGTTGTTATATATTTTTCACGATTGTCATTTTCAGGGAAATATCAACACAAGATATTGCATAAATAAAATAATGGATTTTCTTGAAATTAAACCCGAACTTAGGTTAAAATTTAGAGTTTCTAAAAAAGTCAGTAATCAATTAAATAACCTGTTTTCTAAAGATAAAATATTTAAATGAATGATTTTTTTTACCCATTTGGGAAAATAAGATAAAATTTAACAAACATAAAAATCTTCCCAATTCATGAAGATGTCTCATAGTTGGTTCAAGCTGATGTGGAAAAACCTGCTTACTTTTAAAGATGCTCGTGACTCCCAACTTTTTAGATTATGATAATTTAATAATTTTCACAAAGTCAAGTTTTCAACCTGAGTATCAACTACTCTCACAAGGTTTTAATGCTGGTCTTCAAAAAGAAGATATAATAGGTTTATTCAAACTTCAAAACAAACAAAATGATTTCAACATTGAAGATATAATACAACTATTTTGTGATACACAGAGATATAAAAAGAAATCAAAACCGATAACTTGTATTCTTAGTGATAATACGGATGATATACCGTCTCCCCAAGATTTGGATAAATCAAAAAAGAACCTCTTGATCTTTGATGATTGTGTTAATGAGAGAAACCAAACAGTAATAAAAAGCTACTACACAAGAGGGAGACATTCTTCTTGTTATTGTATTTATCTTAGTCAATCATACTTTCAGCTTCCTCGTCGTTCCATCACAAACAATGCTCATACTTTTATTATATTCAAGTTAAATTCAATAGATATAAACAATTTTTGGAGAGATAATTGTTCTACATTATGTAGTAAAAAGGAATTTGGGGATTACATGAAGCACACGACTGAAAAATATAAATATATTGTTGTGAAACAAGATGAGATATTAAGGGATACATTTTTGTTTTATAAACAATTACAGATATAAATGACAACTATTATTATAAATATTGTGGGTAAATCTGCTTCTGGAAAAAACTTTCATAAATCAAGGTTCTTGTGTAGTACAAATGAGAATATTGTAGATTTACTATAAAAAACACCCCGTGATACGCATTGTATCAACAACTGGAGCAATAAGACCTGGAGAAGTAAAATGTGAAGATTATCACTATATTTCAGTGGAGCAACATATGCGATTGAGGAATGAAGGTCAAATATTTGAGGAAGTTTCTCTTGGTACAACAAAATATTCACATTGTAAGAGTGAATTAAAGAAACTAAAATCTGGTTATTAGAAACTAATCCAGAAGGAATGAGACAAATTATTAAACATCTGAGTGGGGTTAATATGTTGATGAAGAAACTCAACGCAGACGTATGAAAAGCAGAGATACAAGTATTAGTGAAGAAGAAATTACAACTCGTATTAATGTTAGTAAAGAATTTGATGAAATATTTAAAGAAAAGGATTTATTTGAACACATCAACTTTATTGATGAAGAAAAGGAAAATTTCCCTGTTGATCTTTATAATTCATTAAATGATATTTTCCAATAAATAAATGGATGCGAAAGAAAGAGCAAGAAGATTTAAGGAACATCAAAAGTGGTTTCAAAAGATGTAAAACAACAGGAAGACAAAAAGAAGAAACACAGACAGAAACTAATGGGTGAAGAAGCATTTGAAAGAAAACAAGAAAAAAAATTTTAACCACTTTTAAAAACTTTCCAAGAAAAAATTATAGATGTTTCCACAGTTCCCACAATAGAATATACTCCTAAAAAAACTTCAAATGTTAAAAGATTTCAGTCAAATGACAGAGGAAGAATTAGAGCATATAGGAGAATTAGATTATGATGATGAAGGATTATTTCAACAACTGGAAGAGATTAATCAACCCCCTGATTATATTGTGAATGCTCTTCAAAACAATGAATATTCAGCGGATTCAAAAACCAAAGCAGGGCACATTCCAACAGAACAACCAGCAATATTTTATCTTGTTCAAGAAAAGGCATTGATATTTTATGATGAATTAAGGTTCTTGAGTTCTGCTCCACCTCCTGTTAAACTCACTCCGAGATTAATGTTTCTTCTCACAAAAGATGGAAGACAAGCTTCACCTGCGAGGGATGAATCAAAGTATTTTGATAAACCATTGGATATGAAAAATAATGATGATAGAGTATATATTGATCTGCTGGACTCTCTTAATTATCGGGTTAGTCTTTCTGGTAAAAGTAGGAAGAATGAGAAGGAGAAACACATTATTCAGGCTTTAAGTATCCTTGGTTCAGGTGTTAGTTTTCTTCCAAATGACCCATCACAATTAATTAGACGGTTGTTGTTGTTCGGTGGTAAGAAGGCTGGAAATAACAATTGTTTTAATGAAGCATCAGCCATTTTAGACCAGTTGATGAACATGAAAATAATTAATAAATACCAATACAAAGACATTTTATCTCATATTAAATAACATGAGAAGCACAATCGTTCGTTTTAATTTTACAACAAGCGACCACACATCTTCATTCCCATACTCACTACAACTTGACACAACAAAAGAATATGAGGCATCTTTATTGTCCATGGAAACTTATAATACCTTATTTAATATAACTGAGAAAAATGACAAGTTTAGTTATAATCCGGTAAGTGGATACAAAACGATAACAGTTTCACCCGGAGCAAATGAGATTTTTCAAATATCTTCCCAAATTGTTCGTCTTTTGAAAGAACAGGGTGGTGAACCAAAAAATATTGTTATAGATATTCAAAAATATACTTCAAAATCAACAATTAAACTTAAAAATAACCACAACGTTGATTTTACAATTGATAATTCATTCAGAGAGTTATTGGGTTTCTCCTCAAAAAAGATTGAAACTAATGCGACGTTTTACTGTGATAATCTCATTCAAATATCCTCAGGAATAAATTCGGTATTAATTCACTGTGATTTGATTGATGGTGCTTATAATGATGGAATAAGAACAAATACAATATTTTCATTCAGCGCATACTCAACACCAATTGGTTATAAATTCAATCTGGAACCCAAAAATCTGGTTTATCTCCCTGTGTCAGGAAAACCCATACACAGAGTAAATTTTAGGATAACCTACCAAGATAATCGTATGATTTCTTTTCATGGAGAAATTATATCCATCAGAATTCACCTACATGAAGTTTTCCAATAAATAAATATGATGGTTATTGTGAGGAAACACGAGTTGGGAAAATATAAAATAATTACAGGGGATGGGATGTTCCTTTCCCCATACTACAAGGGTGAAGGAATGTATCTTGGTAGAGGATACTATGACCCTAAGAGCAGTGCCGGATTAAGCCTCGGCTGGCCCTAAGGCACAATTTGAAAGTTTAGAGAATGGCCTGAAAATTTTAAATTAGATCTCGGGCTCATTGAAATGGACTCCAGACAAAAGATTAACTGATTCAAGAACAAAATATTTAATACAAAAAAGACAAATATTTAACGTGAAAAGAAAATAGTTTATTTCATCCCTCTAAACAATTTGCAGTGTATGAATGTATGCATGACAAAACACGTACAGAATTGGCACTTTGCTTTACAGTTTACTAGACCTTAGATTGCAACCTTGCGTGCTTTTACAACTGCAAACTCTTCAATTACGGAACTGAAGTCCAGTTATCGGAGCAAATCACTTTCAATGCACAAAAGGGCCAACGCAGCAAGACGCTGTTGATGCATGGTAGAATGCTTCACATCTTTGATTCTCTTTAGCTGCGAAAATGAGCGTTCTCCTGAACAATTGGTGGCCATCAGCGCTAAGTATATTCGGAGAGCCACTTCAGTGTTTGGAAAGGCTGCATTAACTCCAGTGGTGTGCAGCAGCGCAAAAATTTGCTGTGCACACTCTGTTGAGGGGGAACTTGAGGGCAGTTTGTTTTTATAACAGCAAATGAACAGACGGAACTCTGATGCAAAATCAGTATTCAGATCCTTGCGATGCACACTGACAAGCCCTGGAATAGCAGTGTTGATATCCTCGTCGGTCAGCGTCAAACTCTGTCAGAAGGCCAAACCGCTGCAGCACTACAGAATACGCCTCTATGCGTTTCTGCAATGCACTTCGCAGTTGGTCAATGATGACATAAAATGTATAAACAATGAATTTTTGTTGGCCCATCATCCCTTCTGTGGCATCAGTAGCATTTCCATCATTGTCACGCTTCTTACGCTTGGGCATTCGCCGACTTTCGGATTTGTAAGTGCTGTTGCCGCAGCGATCACATGCTTGTTGCTCATAGAAATCAAAATTTTCTTTGCGCGCATGTAAAAACTCATTCAAACTCTTCAGCAGACAAATAGCCGGTGCTAATTCCATGGTGGCACTTTGCAACAACTTGCTGCAGCAGTTGAAGCGCTGCAAAATATCATTCCAAAGTTCACACATCAGGACAACTTCTATGGTGCCCATCTTTTCTGCCAAAGAATCCACCTCATTTCATGTCTCCCTGTTCTGATTTTCAGCTGCAGAGATCTCTTCGAGAGCACTCGGGAACTGGCGGTAACCGCGGAACAGAGCTTCAGTGGCATCAGCTCAGGCAGACCACCAGGTATCCGATGGGTGTTTCGGAACAAGGCACCCAGGTTGCTCTTCCACATGGGTCTGCAGGACACCTCAACGGTGTGTGGATGCCACAACGAACGCATACAGGTGCTGCAAAAACCCAAAAAATGAAACCGCTTCAATGCAACAATCCACCGCGGACTGACCAACTAGTTTAAAGAGTGACCAACACAGGGAATGTAATCAACCAAACTGTTCTTGTTCTTCAAAATTCGCTGCATACCATTGTACTTGCCGACATATTACTGGCGTTGTCATACATCTGACCGCGGCAATTGTCAAAGTCGATGTCATGGTCCTTCAAGTATTGGAGAAGAGTATTAGCAAGATTCTGACCTGTATGACTGGAGATACTAATGAACGTGAGGAAACGTTCGACAGGCTTGTGATCTGTCATGTTGATGTCGCGGAGGATGATAGTTAGCTGGTCCGTAAGAGCAATGCCTGGTGTGGAGTCCACTGAAACGGAGAAATACCGCGACTTCGAAATCTCATCCTTGATGCGACCAAGTACTTGCTTGCCCATCATAGCAATTAATTATTCGCAGATTGCTTTTGACAAATGAGATGTGTGACCGCGACCCCGATTGGCATGGTAATGGATGTGCTGGGGCAAAAACGGATCAAACTGGCCAATCAACTCCAAAATGCCCAAGTAATTACCATTGCTGCTGGAGCCAACAATTTCGTTACTACCCCGAAACGACTGACCTCTCTCGCAAAGAAAAGTAATTGTGGCAACAAAACGTGTCAACATATTTTTCCAATAGCTGCACTGTTCCAGCATGTTTTGATGCAATTGCTTATCAACTCGACCAGCATCAGCAGTCCGCTGACAAAATGTTAGAACTGATTCTACGTGCTTTGAGCTGATTTCATGGGCCTTCAAGTACTGAGCTGTATTCTTCCAATCAGTAAATCTCGAGCCAGAAAGCTGTGCACCTCTGTCAGAGGAAAACAGAGTGCATGGAAAACAGAAAACGCAAGCTTTGGCAGCGGAATAAACCAACCAATCACGATCAGCTACCTCCCCATTTGGCAAAACCCGTTTGAAGGCACTGGCATTAAGAAAGTGATTCACCCCAGAGTATTCGCGCTTCGTTTCTGGATAACTGTCATCCAAGTTCCGAAAATGGTCATTGCCCAAGCTGTTGTACACATGGCGCAGATTGTCTGTGATGTTACCAAACAACCCAACATCGTTGGGAATCAGTGGAGTCGATACTGAAGCACCTTCACCCCTAGTGCCACCATCGTCAGCTAGCCTGTCTTCGACAGGATCAACTGTGGGGGATGTTGAAGGGGAATCCTTAGTTGAATCTATATCATTATCACCACCAACACCAACATCTTTCTCCATGACATGGAAAAACGATGTCAATTTATGTGTCTTCTTGAGTAGTTGATTCTCCTTATGCTTCTATTTCTGCAACTCCTGAGCTCGCTCCCAGCCACCTTTGCATCCTGACATAATGATGGATTGAATCTGCAAATACAACATCAGATGTCCAAGTTTTAAAACCTCTTATTATAACATACAAACCACATTAAACACTATACAGTGTTTAACTCACCTCCAACCGCGTGCATAATGGCGACCGTGTTGAGTCGGAGGTGGGGCGGGGAAGACGCCCGCTCCCTGCCGATTGGCTAAGGAGGGACGCCATGCCTTCGCTAGACTCCGCAAACGCACGCGCCTGCTGGCTGACGTGCGCACGAAGAATGCCGCGAGCGTCATCGCGTCAGGATGGACATGAAGATGGCGTTGTTGTCGTTGTTGTTGCGGGAGATGGGGTATTCCAATAACAAATCGCAGCACATTTAAACTTATTCACCCATTAGAGCAGGAAGAGGAAGCTATCTATAAAACACGTACTTACCGAGATAACTGAGCTAAAGGAACCTGAATGCGATAGATTTCGAAATTCGTAACATTATTACGAGACCAATAAGAATTGCATGTGAAAAAAAAAAAGTTGCCTAAATTTTTGTCGCCCTAATTTTTGGCTGGCCCGAAGGCACATGCCTTGTCTGCCTAATGGTTAATCCGGCTCTGCCGAAGAGACAAAGGGGTGTCGGACATCAATTTAGAGATGGGATAATTGATACTCCAATGGGTATAGGTTCAACGATTCTTAAACATAAAGACCTCATTGGTTCAACTGCTTCTACTATGGGAAATGTATCTGGTGAAATAAAGAGTATAAAAGATGCCCAAAAGGAATCTCATAAATTACAAGCAATAAAAGAAATTAAGAAAGGCAAAACTCAGTTGTCTCCCCAAGAACGACAGAAAATAATTCAAATACTTGGGTCAGGGTTTCAAAAGTTTTAACATCTTTTTTCCTAAATAAATACAAGTATGGAAGCAATTGATAGTATCTATGATTTGGATGATACCATTGTCATCTCAAACTCCAGTAAAAAAGATTACTTCAAGGTAAATGCAATAACTGGAACAGATTGGAATGCAAATGGTTCAAAAGGTTTTGAAATAAATAATCAACAAACTTATTTGAATCTATCCGAAAGTTTCTTGTTGTGTAAATGTACATTCACGAAGGCTGGAATAACACAAATGCTACACTCATAAATGATTTCTTCTGGAAAATGTTTGATAGTGTTCGTTTGTACATTGGAACATAAGAAGTTGAAGCGGTTGATTATGTCTCTGTTGTATCTGAAATGATGAAATTTACACTATATTAATTCGGTGATAGAATGGGAAAGGGGGCTGTCGAAGGTTTTATTCCTGATATGTCAAAGGGAACAAACAAACACAGACCCTGGATATAGTCAAAGGAAAGGAATGTATAATGATGATGCAAAAGCAGGTAATAGTTTTACTGTGGCAGTTCTTTTTAAATGTATATTTGGATTTTGTGATCATGATAAAGTTCTGTATGGTCTTAAAATTAGATTTCAACCACAAAGGAATTATAATGAAAATAGACTACTTTTTGGTGTTGGTTGTGCTTTTGTTGATCAGAATAAATTTGTAAGTGATGAAATGAGTTGGTATATTCGTGAATATACTCCTAATCTTAAAACAGAAGAGATGTTGAATAGAAGACTAAACTCAAGGAAACCACTCAATGTATCATACCTTAAAAGAAGATGTCAACACGTTACACTGAATCAAACCACTTACACGTGGAATTTGGGTGTTCTGGAAGGAAAGCCATGATATCTGTGGATCATTTTTAAAAACCAGATGGCGATACTGCAACTGATAAGAATAATGCATTGAGTGATAATGCTAAGGTGAAACAACTTCGTGTTTCTCTCGATGGAACATTTTATCCACGAGATAGATAGGAAATTAATTTGGAAAAAAATGATTATGCTGAAGTATACAAGTCTCACCAAAAGGGGTGTGAAAGCAATGGAAATAAAGAAACTATTTTGGATATGACAGCATTTAAAAGTTTGTATACAATCTATGCATTTGATCTGAGTGCTCAAAAGGAAACTTTAAAGTCTAATCGAGTGGATACTTCCCTCTACATTGAAAGAGGAGAGAGTGAAGAAGTTGATACATATTGTTTGCTTTTGGCAGAAACAGAATTACAGATTAATACAGATAATGGTGTTATGATTAGTCTCACATAATTTTTTGTTAAATAAATTAATGGTGAAGTACCAACTGTGGTTTCTTTTAATCAAATCAATCTTCATAAACTATCATCTTGTGTTGAAAATGAAAAATCTTGTACGATTAACGTTAATGCAATTCAGAGAAAAGGAGCAGTAAGAATTGCTGTTTTGCTCACAAGAGAACAGGTGAAAATCTTGAACGATACTGGCTCACTTAAAATTAAAATGTCAAAACCAATGTTGAAAAAATATTCAATAAGAGAGACGAGTGGAGGAATTCTCCCATTTCTAATTCCTTTATTTGATGGTTTAAGTGCGGTTGGAGCATTGATGGGTGGTATTTCAACAGCGGTGAAAACTGCCAATGAAAGGAAGGCTCAACTCCGGGCTCAAAAATAATTGAAAAGACAAAACAAAGAGTTGGAGAAACAAATTAGTGGAAGTGGTGTAATTGTAGATTTTGCTGAAAAACTGGAAAGTCTGCCTGATAAAGCGAGATTGTTAGTTGGAGATATGCTTTCTTCTATCTCACAAGAGGGTGTAAAATTAACAACAAGGGGTAATGGATTATATCTTTCCAATAAATAAGTGAGCATTGATGAGTGGTTTACATAATTTGGAAAGTATACAACATCAAATTTACAACTTGTCAAATATTGTAAGAAATTAAAAATTCATAATGTGGTTATTTGTATGAAGGATGAATGAACAAACGTGTCTAAACATACAAAGAATATTATTATGAACTGAGAAGATAATAATGAGAAAGGTTCTCATTGGGTTTGTATTTTTAATAGTTAAGTTAAATATTATTTTGATAGTTTTGGTCTTCCACCACCTGTTGAAGTCATAAAATTCTTACAGAATGGTGTTTATCAAACATTTCAAGTCCAAGAATCCAATTCCAAGTGTTGTGGTCAATTGTGTCTACATGTGTTATTTCAACTCAACAAAATTAAATTTTTTAATGACATTATTTTTAATCTAATATAAATGACTTATGTTGGTAAAGATGGTTCTATCTTTGGTGTATCCCAAGAACTGGATATTGATTTATCAAATTATTACACAAAGGCACAGGCTGAACGACAGAAATATCGTATTACAAAAAAATATTAATTTGAAAAATGCTTATAAATTAAAAAATTATCCAAGCCCGACTGATGCGAATGACTTGGTGAGATTAAGTGATTTATCACAATATATATCCTTAAATAAAACAGCTGTGTATTCCAAAGATACAGAAGTGTTGATTTTATCTCCAGGTCATTCAGAATTCACAGTTCCAATTAAAATAAAATTTTATAAAGAAAGGCTTATCGTTTGTATGAGAATAGAACAATGGGGGTATGATATGAATGATTTAGGGTATAATTGGTCATTTAAAATTCACCTAGAATACCTGGAACAATTAAATCATTCTCGTAAGGAAGAATATTTTCCACTTGGTGCTGAGAATGAGCTTTGTGGAAGCACGATTAGTAAATAACAAATAAAATAATTTAATAAAGGTAAATATAATAGTGGTTTTGCCCTTGTTTACATCACGAAAAAAGAAAAAAAGGATTATTTTTAATAAGTTAGGAAATACAAAATGATTTCACTCTGGGAAGATGGGGAGGCGTTTCATGTCATAATATTATTCTGTCATATATTTCAAATACATAAATGACAGCAAGAAGGCTTCAAGAAAATTATCATTTCTGTGTCCAAGCATACCTTCAAGAAAAGGGTATTCGGTATTTTAATAAATATGTTCTACAACATAAGAATGAGGTATTTTCAATAAAAAAAAATTGGTTTTATACTGATGTTGATAAACCGACAACTTTGGATTTAATTAAAATGTTAAATAATGGAAAAATTATAAAGTTAAGAAAACGTAATGCTCTTTTAGAAAATCAGAAGAAATTTTATTGGTTTACTCTTGTAAAAAAAATTATTTTGGATCCAGGAATAACAAGAAATCCTGATGTATGATATTCTATGGGGTGTAAGTGATTCAAGGATAGTAAGGTACAAGGAAGGAGTTGAAGAAACTGAGACAAGAAAGGAGAAGAGAGAGGAGGAAAAGGAGAAGAGAGAGAAGGAGGAAAAGGAGAAGAGAGAAGGAGAGGGAGAAGAGAGAGAAGGAGGAAAGAGAGAAGAGAGAGAAGGAGGAAAGTGAGAAGAAAGAGAAGGAGGAAAGTGAGAAGAGAGAGAAGGAGGAAAGAGAGAAGAGGGAGGAAAGAGAGAGAATAAATAAATCTAAAAATATGGAAACCAGTGAGATTAAAAAAAACATTGGGGGTATTACAGAAAATAAACTAGAGGGGGAGCACTCGGGAGAGTGCAAAACCTCCGCCGCCAATACTGCTGGGTCACTCAAGTGAACCTTATATCTTATTCATTAAATATGATGTCAACAGTGCTGACAGAGTTATAGTTCTTTTCTCCAACATTTTTTTTTGGGGGGGGGGGGGGGTTGGAAATCACTTAAAACATGTAAAAATGCAAAAAATATATAAAAAAAAAATCTAAATTTTGTTGAAAAAAAAAGTTGCAAAAATTTTTTTTCTCGAACAATTTTTTTTGGGGTGGAAATCACTTAAAACATGTAGAAATGCAAAAAAAAAAATTTTTTTTTCTTTTTTTTGGGGGGGAGAGGGGTAACAATTATTTTTGGGGGAGGGGTTGGAAATCACTTAAAACATGTTAAAATGCAAAAAAAAAAAAAAATTCTCTAACAATTTTTTTTGGGCGGGGGGGGGGGGGACCAAGTCCAAAATTTAATGGCATGATCCTTGGACCATACCTAACCCTCCACCAAGTTTCGTCGAAATCCGTCGAGGAGTTTTTCCGTAATACTGTTCACAAACAAACAAACAAACAAACAGAAAGGGGTGAAAACAGTTACCTCCATCCATCTTCGAAGGTGGCGGAGGTTAATAAATCTCAACGCACCCAGGAGGAAAACAAAGAATTGACGTCTATCAGAAATATTTTCAACAAGACTATTAACATTGTTTTCAGGGATAAGATAGATGATGTTGGTGTGATTGTCTTTGAAGCAAAGTTTTTCATTTTTTTCTAAAATAAATGGAGGAGAGAGTGATGACATTTCTGAGGATTCTTTATGTTTTAAAAATTAAGACTCAAATGTGCATGTTGGAAACTAAAAAGGCTTTTGCACTCTGTAGGAATTTTTCTCATAAATAAATGAGTTATTGTCTCAAATGTAAAAAGAAAACTAATACTAAAAATATCTCATATTTTAAAATTTAAAAAATAGGGTGAAACAAAAAGGTGCATGTTCGGTGTGTGGTTCAAAAAATAGTCAATTTATCTCCAAACACAAACGTGGAGGAGATATAAAAAAAAGTTTTTATCAGGAAGTAAATTTACAACTACTGGAATACCAGGGGAATTTCATCTACCAGGGTCGTCTTTCTGTGGTCCAGGCACAAACTTGGATAAAGGATGAGATGAGGCAGACAATCCTAAATCATGGAGTAAGCCTATCAATAGAGTTGATGAAGTGTGCATGAGACACGTAATTGATTATGGGAATACCACAACTTTGGAAGAAAAGCATGAAGCCGATAGAGAAATGTTGTGCAATTTGTCTCTGATCCAAAAATCCAACCTTGAGAGAAATAGTTGATAGGTTCATCGTGAAGAAGATGATCAGTACTAAATGGAAACGGGCTTGGAAATTAAAAAAAACTTATAGGCTCTGATGATGTCATTAAGATTGAAGAACAATTAGCTGATGAATTACATAAACCAATAATCACAGTTTCATAGAAGGAAGGTTTATTCCAAGGAAGTAGATTATATCTGGTCTGCTGATTTGATTGAACTCAATAATGATAAGGGGTAGAAGCATGCTTTAACCATTATTGATTTGAGGAGTTGATATGCATGGGTTGTCCCTTTAAAAAACAAAACAGGTAATACTCTTATGTTAGCCTTTCAACAGATATTTAATAAAAACAAGAGAAAACCGAAAAAATTGTGGACTGATGAGGGTACAGAGTTCTTTCACAAGACATTTATGAATTTTCTTAAAAACAACAGCATTACAATAGACAGTACCTTTAATTAAGGAAAAGCGGTTGTTATTGAGCACTTCAATTGCACTTTAAAAGAGAGACGATATAAAAAATTCACTAAACTCGGTTCTCAACAATCTTCTTCTTTAATTCAGGATATTGTAGATAAGTATTGTTACGGCTGTGGAAATTTGCTCAATACCAGAAAGGTCCTTTGATCAGTTATGACGCTAACATTATGTGCAGATAGTTCCCCACCGTTGTTTAAAGGGTATTCTTCGTGTTCACCGGGCTGCGACTCTTTGATAGCCGTTTTTCTTTTTCTATTGTTATTTTGAACAAACCTCCACGCAAGCAACAAGCCGCGTTGAAAACCGTCGAACGAAAAAGGGAACCAAAAGAGTTCTGATGGGCGCACGGATTTTTCCCGCCTGTTTTTCCGAGGAGTGTGACGGAGGCAGGGGGAGGGCAGCTCGCCGCCGATTGGTGGATGAACAGCGTGAGGCGGTCGGGGTGAGGGAACACCCCTTTTCGGGAACCTTCTCGAAGGGAGGTGGAACCGAAAACGGCAAGGAGCGAAGGGCGGAGCCCCGCGCTATATAAGGCGGATGCGCACGAGGCTCACTCTCTCTGTCGGGGTCGAGTGCTCCTCTCTCTTGGTGGCCAGGGTCGAGCTCGCTCTGTCTCTCTCTGTCTGGGTCGTCGACGTCATTCTTTCTCTGGTCCATGAGCTCTCACCCTGTGGTCCATCATCCCTTCTCTCTCTGGTCCTGAAGCCCCTTCTGCCCTTCAGTCCTTTCTTGTTTGGTCGTGGGTTGTGAAAGCACCAGCAGCAACGCCGGAGAGAGCTCGCTGACCATCCCAGGGGCCTGAGGTCAGGCGCGGCTACGTAAGGCCGTGGGGAGTCGACGTCGCGACCTGCCCACCATCGCGCCACGAGGGTGCGGGTAAGACCCTTCGGTCTCACGGGACCCGTTCGGTCCTCCAGGTCCCGTGCCATAAATGTTTACGAACCCCGTCTACCTCCCTGCCTATGGGGAGGGTTTTTCTTCGCTTTTGTATGACTGCTGTGGTGCCATGTCCCTATAAGTAGACCTGTGTAAGTGACTGTACATTGCTCCTATTCGGTGGTAACGCTTTCTACGTTTTTCTTGTAAATTGCATGACTGCCTTGCTTCTGAATATGTGTGTTATAATAAATGTCCTTGTGTGAAATGTATCCCGTTCGTTGTCTTTTTCCCTTTTGAAAGTGCCATCTTGAATCGCGGAATAAATTAGGAGTGGGTTTTGAACAACCGGGTAAAGAAGAGAATCTGATCCATCGAGGTCGGCGATAACACCACTCGGTTATCACTGCAGCACGGAACGGACCGCTTAAGCGGTTCGTGTCCTGGGCCGACCTGCGGCGAGGTACGATCACCCGGTCGACTACTCGTGCAGGTACTTAGGTAGGTCGAATTTGGCGAGCAACCCTATCCTGCGCGGGTGGGCAATTGGCACGATCGTGGTAAGGTTAAAGCCCCACCCGTGACTGGCTCCTGGCGGTAGTTCCAGGAGGGTCACGACTGAATTGTCCCTCCGGTGGGCGACGCGGTTGCGATTGTAGTTACGCAATCGCTCGCATGCCAGGCGGGCCAGAATTTGTAACAGTATAATGATATGATTCACACCTCAACGAATACCAAACCATCAGAAATATTTACAAAATTAGAATATGAAAAAGAGATTAATGTCAGAAAGCCTAAGTTCAAAGTTGGTGATATAGTAAGAATATACAGGTGGAAATCTCATTTTGAAAAAGGTTAAACTAAACAATGGACAAATGAGCTTTTTAAAATCGTTGATGTAATAGATACGGTTCCTTGGACTTATAAGGTATATGATTTAAAGGGGGGAAGAGATTTTAGGTTCATTTTATTCACAGTAATTACAAAAGATAAAGGTGAATTGAATTTTTTTTGACTCCGCCCCTTTTTGACTCCACCCACTTCATTCCCCCCCCCTGTGCGCCCCCACCTTTGACCCACCAACCCACTCATCACACCCCCCACCCTTCCACACACACACACACACACACACACACACACACACACACACACACACACACACACACACACACACACACACACGGGGAGGGGGGGTGGGGTAGGATGAGGAGGATGTTGGGTCGTTGTGGGAGCGCACCTACCCCCCACCCACCCCTCCTTTTTTCTTTTTCATAATTAACAATTTAATAATTGAAAGCAAAGCAAATATAATTCATCAAGATTGAAAATATTAAACATTCTTCTTTGGGTAAATATTCAGTTGTAAGAATGGATGATCTTTCCCAGCAATCTGCTTCAGATGTCTTGAGTGTCATGCCAGATTCCTCCAGAAGATTAAGTTGTGTGTTTGGTTCATCCAGGCAGGTGTTTAAACTGAAGAAAAATAATAATAATAATAATAATAATAATAATAATAATAATAATAATAATGAGTCAACACTCAAGAGAGATATCGACAGAGATATAGGGACAGAGGGATAGAGAGGCAGATAGAGACAAATAGGCAGACAGAGACAAACAGAGACAGACAGATAGAGAGAGACAGATAGAGAAAGACAGAGAGAGACAGATAGAGACAGAGGGAGAGAGATCAAGAGACAAATAGACAGAAAGACAGAGACAAGCCGGTAGGCGACGAGGGATCCGCGAGGATAGAAAAGCGCTGGATACGATGCTTTTCATTCTGACCGATCCACCGATGAGGATTCATTGCCAAGACGTATTGGTTCACATACAATTGTTCCTCTGCCTGGCAAGATTTTTCCTATTGCGTATTTTGCCAACTGGCACTCCTCATAAAAAATGACGGTAAATAGACACCCTATTTTTGAAGAACTACCATTTGAAAAATAAAACCTAAATCAAAAATCGGCTCGAGTAAAATTTTCTAAATATCTCGAAGTGTTTAATTCCGAAGTCTCGTTTCTCCACATTCAAAACTGTAGGACAAGTATTGAAAATAGTGAACGTGGTTTTTCGGCCGCTGCATAGCAACGGGTGGTTGCTTAGCAACGAAACTCAAATGCACACACTCCCGGCCCATATGGCACCTGTTCGCCAAGTTTCATCAAAATCGGCTTGCTGGTTTGTGCTGTGGAGCCTCGCGTTGCAGACACACACACATATACACACACACACACACACACACACACAAACACACACACACACACACACACACACACACCCACACACACACACACACACACACACACACACACACACACACACACACACACACACACACACACACACACACACACACACGGAAAACCCGACAATAAGGGATATCGAGCGAATCCAACAAACAGAGAGACAGAAAGACAGAGACAAAGTGATAATTTCTCACCTTAGACTCAGGATCAAAGGGCATGAGAGTACTTGTTTCCAGTCAACAATAATATCATTCAGTTCACTTCTGAACGATTGAATATCTTGAAGAAAGTCGTTCATTTTTACCCACTCGTCGTGTAATTCAGATAATTCATTTTCCACACCTGTTATTAACGATGCCCTTATTGGAGACAATCTGTTGAAAAAAAAACAATAATTATTACTCGTACAGTGATTTAATTCCGTTTTAAACAAAAAAATTGGAGGTGAAATCTCACCTGTCATCTTGTGAAAACGATTGATTTGTAAGGTCAAAGTACTCCTCTGCACAATCCATTCTGTGAAAACACCTCAGTTCGTTCAAAACTTGGTTTAAATAAGCACGTAATGACGTAATGGAAGATTGCATAACAATGGTTTTTCAACGAAAGGAAATGACTTGGTTCAGGCGAGGCAGCCCGACTCATATTCACCACAACTGTGCTTTAAAAACACTTCCCCATTTTACGAAACCAAAGGTTTTGAGCTTGAAGAGATAAAGTGATTACACTCGATGGAAATGAATGTTATAATAAAATTAATTTATTCCCGAAAGTAGAACATAGGCAAATATGAATGGAATGAAAATAATAAAGGAAAGAAGTGCTTTAATCAGTAAGTCTGAGTTGAACATTTGCTCAAAGGGGTAGAGATCATTCTCCTATTTTGAGCTTTTGGGGCTTGAGACAGTCTCAATTTAACATTAGCTTGTATGGGAGAGGGAGAAAATCACTCTTGTTTTGGGTTTTTGGGGCTTGAGTCAGAAAGTTTTTCCCTTTTCACCCATTCATTTGAATGGATGCCTAAGAAGCCCCATTTATCCTCTGTTCCTATCGCTGACCCCCTAAACAAATTACAAAATTTTGACCTCACATACAGGGGGCACTGCAACATTGGCACAGTCGTGTTTCCAGTAAAAAAATAAAACCGGTAGCCAAAGGCTGCCGACAAAATAAGTATAATAATGAGTGAATGAATACAGTTGCTGCCTTTCATTGGTTCTTACATTCTTCCCTGCTGAACTTGAAGTTGCAGGATTGGTTGCTGTGGTTGCAGTTCCACACTTGGATGGGGTTGCGATTGTTGGTATTGGGGATGACATCTTGCAGTCTGCAGACTTGTGCTTGAGCACTGATTTGCAGGTTGTTGCTTGTTATTTGGGTTTTTCAAGCAAGGTCTTCGCATTTGCAGCTGCTTGTTGTTGGAGAGCCAAATCATTGTTCTGCTGCAGCCTTATTGTTTGCACTGTCATTGCCTTCAGGAACATGGAGAAATTTTGTTTTTGAGCACCACGTGACCAAAATCGATCATCACGTGCCATTATACATTCCCAATACCACAGACTCAGCCCTTCTGCTTTCATGACTTTTCTTTATTGCGAAACCCATGATAAATTCTAGTTTCATCATCAAGTCTTATAATGAGAAACAACAATAAAATTATCACGTTCTCCCAAGATACCATAAGAGCAGGTACCCACGGAAATTCCACGTAATGTAAAATGTGTGACTTCACAACACTATGCAAAGAACAGTAAAATGTGTACAATACCAGCTGAAGTGAATATTGTGCAGCTATGTGCTCCCGAAAGACGCTGCTTAAATCATCCCCCACCACGTCGCAAGTCCTCAACTTCCCCAGCCATTACTCCTCTACTCCCCCAGCCGCAAGTGCTCAACTTCCCCAGCAAAAAGTCTTCAACTCCCACATGTAGTTTGCTGATGAAAGATCATAGATGATTGTGAGACCCAGTAGTTTGAGTGAGTGAACTTCGTCAGGAGAATTTTTAAGAAAGAGGATGGGAGGGTTTGCCAGATGATCCATTTGCAGAGAGATCGTGAGTGTGACATTTGTCAGAATTGAAAGTTATTTTCCAAGTGTTTGACCAACTTATGACTTTTTTCAAACCTGCCTGTTTGATGGATGAGGGATGTCATGGCATAGGATGGAGTTATCAAGAAATTGATAAAAGGGGTTTCCCAAAGAGGCAGAGAGATCACTGATAAAGATCAGGAATAGGACTATGAACAAAATACTGATTTTGGGTGCTCCAGCCTCGACAGAAAGAGGAGATGAAGGGATTTTAGTGAGTGCCATATGTTGGATACAAGAGGAGAGGAAGTCAGTAAGCCATGTTTGGAGTTGGCCTGGGATGTCTTTGGCAGAGATTTTGGAGAGCAAAGCAGGATGCCAGAGTGTATCAAAAGTTCTCGGTGTCCAGACAGTCGGCCCATCTCATGTCTGACATTGACAGCCTTCATCCATTTTGGATGAGTTGAAGCATGTCCAAGGCAGGGTGAACTGTTGTGAATCTAAATTGTTGATCTGAGAGGAGGTTGTTGGAGAAAAGGTATGATTTCATGTCAACTGCGATGATGGATTCCATGATCTTTCTGATGATTTGAAGTTAGCGAGGGTTAAGAGGTTCAGCTTTTGTCCCTTTTTATGCAATGCGGTGTTGATGGCTGATTTTCAAGTGGATAGAAGATGACCGTGGGCAAATGATAGGGTGAAAAGGGTAGAAAGAGGATTCTGCAATAGTCCAGGAGCTGAGACCACTTCATTTGTTTTTTAATGCAAAAGTTTGATTCGGTGTTTTTGGAGTCATAACAACTGGGTAATCCAAACATGCTTTTCTGATAAGTGACAACCCAGGTGATTTTGGTAAAAATTGCACATTTCTATGTGACCATTGCCAACACTTTTCCAACAAAATTATGGGGTTGAGCAAACATAAATGGCATAACTCATTTTATTTTTTAATCATTGGATTACAAATTACCATAATGATTGATCATATTTAAACCCTCTTTCAGACGATATAATCACTATCTCAATGAGGTCACAAATTAGATCATTGGTCAAAGGGTCACAAAATTCAGACACTGCTGAAATTTGGTACAACACATGGAAAAATTCAACATAAAGGAGATTATTGATATTGTTGCGGGCTGGGGGTCTGGCAGAGAGAACGACCACAAGGTGGGGGAATTTACGTTGATTCCCACCAGACTCCCCGGAATTGTAGACCATTGCTCACGGATAATTCCGTGACGCAGCGGGTCGCTTAACCGACCGTGGACGCCAATACCTCAACCGCCAATACCTCAACCGCATGGCATGGGGTCCTACTGTCGAGAAACAAGTTACCTAATTAACCACGCGGTTTCAACTACTGGGGAACCACGCCCTCAGTACGCCTTGCCCGAACCGGATCACTCCACTGACTACGGTAGAGTACCAATTACCAACTACCTTTCCGGATTGGATACAGCCGAGCGGATCTGCCAAGGATGTACCGGCTGGAAGGAACGGATTATCGGGAATAAGGACCCGGCTAAATTTAGATCCGAACCATGCTGGACCAATGGAACAAAACACAAAGACGAGCTGGGAACATTTCCACAATTATTTATTTACAATAGCCGAGGAAAAGCATGTGGCACAGGAAAAAGGTTTATTGGTGTGTTATGCAGGGGAAAGATGAGAGAGGTGTGGTATGACAATTATGCAAGCAACTTATAAAAGCGGACGCAGAGCAGACTTAACGCGAGACTAATAAGAGCAACAATTACCACAATAAAAATCTTCCACAGACTTATCGAACAGACATAATCTGAAGCTGACGCCAACACTCTCAGACACACATTCAGACAAAATAAACCCAATGAAAAGAAAAAGGGACCCTTTTGCAGTCAGGAAGGGAGGGAGTTGAGGTTGTAGTTTTTGTACCTGAGCGTTTCGGGGGAAGGGATACTCCATGGTGCGGTACCCGTCAAAGGTTGTGTCGTTGGTCCACAGCCGCATGTGTGGAGATCGTGTCCGCGAAGGAGCTCGAAAGGGAGAAGAGCAGAGTCTAAGGCAGGGATCAGCAGTAGCAGGTCCGGACAGAGGCTTGGTCGAGGTCCTGCGGATGGGACCGGAGTCGGGCCGTCGAGGCGAGATGTGGGCAGAACCAAGCAGCGGGATTGCGGGAACACCTTCGCATCCAACCAACCCCGACTTCTCCCTTTCAAAACCAACCACTTCGACCTTTCAAATCCACAACAACCTTCCTTCTTTCTCACTCAAAGGCCCCTCACATCCCACTCCACCCTCTTTCCTCGCATCAAACTCAACTTTCCCTCGCATCCAACTCAACTCTGAGGATTGTCCCATCCTTTATAGATCACGGAGTTGGGGGTGGAGCCATGGCGAAGCTGACATCATAGTCCATCCTGATTGGACCAGGCCATCATGTGGTCCACCTTTCTGGGTGGGTTTCGGCCAGACCCTGGTAATCACGCCCACATCACGTGTGTCTGGGTGGTGGGAAAGTAGATGCCGAGATGGAACTGCCACAGCGAACGTCAGGATTCTGACTCGGAAAACGAGTCTTTGCGATCCAGTGGGTAGTTGCTGGTACGCTGTAGCCAACAAAACGAGGGGGGTAAGCGAGACAAAGGTACCGTGGTCAAATAAAAGGAGAAATAAAATAAAAGGGAAGAAAAATGATTTATAATCCTAACTAAAAGCTCATCATGACACACCCCCGTGTCTACCCACTACACACAAGGAAGGCATCTATCTGTGTGTATATTATGGAATAACTGACTTGGGACACCTGTGTGTTGTATGCATATGGTTCCGAGAACCGTAACAATATTTTCATAATCTAACAACTCTATTTTGCAGAGGAAAGATGAAAAAACATTTTCACATGCAATTGACCCGTGTGAAAAGCTTTACACACCATAAATTATAAGGTCAAAGTTGTCATGTAATTGTCGGCTCGAGAATTGACAGTATACCAAACTGGGTATATAATGACAGTATACACTGACTGGAACTGACATTTTTTGGTGTTATTGTCTCTGATATATACTGTTATATATTAAATCAATTATATTCAATGTTATATTCAATCATGAAATGAACTGACTGACTGACTGACTGACTGAGTATTTACTGACAGGAACTGACAGTATATGGCAATCATAATAATCAAAACATATAATGGTTGCCTCTTCATAATGAGACCATAAATTACCCCCTCAAAATGACAGTGCCTTGTTTTTTGGAAAAAATGGAGTTGTATCTTGTTTTTATTTCTGTCACTTCTCTGTATCTTGTTGTTTTACTTCTCTGTTTTTGTGTGTGGCGGTGTCGACGCAAACTTCTCCAAAATTAGTATAATGGGTTTGAGGGTGATGATAATAACACGAACAATAATAATAATAATAATCATAATAATAAAATGCTGGCAATTAAACTTGATTGAAAAGTAAATGTATTGATGCAACCCTTTCATGAAAAATGTACTCAATACGACATGATTATTAAAATTCTATGTGCTTGAACATGCATCTATTTTAATAATACAAATTCACATTTTAAATGACCTTAAATCTCTTTTCTGTGTTGGAAGATGATCAATCTGCCCAATAAAGAGAGAGAGGAGATAGGGACCATACTCTGTGCAGAGCGTTGGTGCTGCTTAAGCAGTCTCCTTGGCTATTAGGCACAATCCTGGACGGGTCACCACTCCAACACAGTGTACCAGCAAGCTGCCAGGTAAAGCCTGCTGCTGCCTTTACAATCTGCCTCGTGAAGAAGTGCCCCTTATACCCCAAACAGATGGGCCTTTCCAATAATCTTTATTCAGTATCATATATAATTACCTGTTATTTGATTTTATTCTGCTTATTAAGGGATTCTCAAATATAAACAATTACATTGGCATCTGAAAGTCTGCATGGAAGCACCACTCCAGCTTAAATGGATTTTTTGCCCCTGGAGACATCCAGATGTCTTTTTCATTCTTGTCAGCTTCAGATTATAAATCTTTCCCTCCCCTTTTCAATGCGAGCTGACTTTCTGACCTCCGGACCAAGGAGCCATGTGTGATCTATCCGAGCACCCCAAGGGTGGCAGTCTTGACATCATTCAGTCCCGATGATGATCTCAGCCAACAGGGCACAAACTCAGGACGCTAGGATCCCAAGCCAACCACCCTAACCGCTAAACCAACACCAGGCTTAACCTCTGCCACCGGAGGTGGAAGGAGGTTACGTTTTCATCTCCATCTTTCTGGTTGTGACTTGGCGAAAAAAATTTTGTGAAGTACTTTGATCGGTTCAAGTGAGTTTGTTTGTTTGGAATTTGGCAAAAACAATTTTTTGCCAAGTGCAATGACCGGTTCACTTCGTTACTTAGAAAAGAAAAACACTATTAATAAGTATGTTGATCACTTCTGTTTGTTTGTCTCACTGCTCACCTTTAATCACCTGCAAGTCACAATTTTAAACCGATCTTCATCAAACTTCACCAACAGATGGAGATGGTGGTCTGAAAGAATCCTATTTATTTTTGAGGTCAAAAGTTCATCATAGGCTAAAGGTCAACAACTTTCTAAAATCCTCAATTTTCATCTGATTGACTTGAAATTTGAAGATCATTTACATATCAGGTTACTGAATTCACCCAAGTATTATTTTGAGGTCAACGTTTGCCACGTTTCTAAAATTGTCAATTTCCAATCCATATACTTGAAATTTGAAGAACATTTAAATATCAGGTCACTGAATTCTTCAATCACCTGCTATTTTTGAGGTCAACATAGGCCGCATTTCAAAAATCCTCAATATTCATCCGCTTAAACTTGAAATTTGAGGAGCATGAGTACATCACATCATTAAATTCAACCACATAATTTTTGTGTCACAATATGCACCAAAAGATAAACAAAGGCCAAAAGGTCAACATGGACCAGATTTCTAAAATTTTCAATATAAAATTAAAATTGTGAGAAATTGTCAATATAAAATTGTCACCAATTGACTTGAAAATTGAAGAGGATTTTCATATTTCGTCATTTAATTCAACAACCAATTATTTTTGAGGTGATCATATGCCAAAAGGTCAACATAGGCTAGTGGTTATTCACCTTTTTACCACCACGCCCCCCCCCCAGTAGTTGGTCCTTGCATCCACGCCCCCCCCCCCAACACATTTTCAACCAAATGATTAAAAATCCCTCCTGAATTAAAAGGAAAAACTTTAAAATCCATTATTTTAGTCTTTTTATTGAACAAAGAATGCTGCATAAGCAACACTCATACACACAGCATATTTAATGAGATAACATTTAATGAGATACCAGATCTTGAATGCATGGCCGAATGCCAGAGAGAGCACAACGCAAGTCCCCTTCAACGTTCGGCTTGTTTCTGTACTTGGTCTTCACAGCAACGAGCGTGGAAAATGCAGCTTCACAAAGACATGTTGATCCAAACATTGTCAGACTCCAAAGAGCTTGATGTGAGATCAAAGGGGAAACAGGAAGGTATGTGACCCAGAACGTCTCCAGATCCAGTTTTTTGAAGTCTTCTTCAGTCGAGGAATTGAACTTTAACTCAAGAAACTCCTCTTGCACTTCATCTGAAATATCAGCTACTTCACATTGAAATGGGTTCCGAATGAATTTCCAGGCTTCGTGCTTCTCATCTATATCCAGAAAGTATCTGATGAATTCTGCTTTCAATACAGTCAGATGAGTAATTATTTGTTTCTTTCACTCATAATCAAGATCACTGTGAATGAGAACAAAATCCAAGTTAGCAAAACTATCTGTATTTCCATCATGAATTCGACATTTCCAGAGGTTGAGTTTGGATATGAAGGCTCGAATAACGTCATGGTGCATGATTATGTTGATATTTTTATCTTGGAATTTGAGGTTGAAGGCATCCAGTGCTTCAAAGATATCCACCAGGTAAGCTAGAGACAGCAAAAATCCTTCAGACTGGAACTTGTCATGGAGATCTGCTTTCTGCTGTGAATCTAGAAATGTTGCCAATTCTTGTCGTAGTTCATAAAGCCGTCCAAGCATGTCTCCCTTCGAAAGCCATCATACCTTTGTGTGGAAAAGCAAGGCTTGATGCTCAGAATCCATATACACACAGCTGTTTGAAGAGACGACTGTTTAAGGCTCCAACTTTGATGAAGTTGACTATCTTGATAGCCAGATTCATGACATCCCTCATTTCAGCTGGTCGAGTTCTGGATGTGAAGGCTTAACAATGAAGGAACAATGAAGGATGCAGTACGTACCGAGAGCAGATGGCCTTTCACTCTTGATATGAAACCAGATTGCAAACTAAGCATGGCCTGAGCTCAATCAGTACACACCTGTACCAGCGAGTCCCACGAAGGTTGATTTTCCTGGAATAAGTTTGATACCACTTGAAAAATATCTGTTGCTGTTGTATAACTTTCCATGGAATGGTGGAAGAGTACTTCCTCTTTTACACTATTGCCTGATATGAAACAAGCATACGTCAATAGCTGAGAAAATTGAGCAACATGCGTCATTTCGTCCAACTGGATGGCAAATACAGGAGAAGTTCTTACTTGGTCGAGAACTTGATCTTTGATGTCTTGAGACATTTCATCGATCCTTCCCTTGACGGTATTGATTGGTAGAGAGATTTGGGAAAGCTTGTTTGTACTATCCTTCCCCAGAACGAACTCTGCTGCACGCAGTACACTTGGTTTATGAGAGTCTCTCCGATGTTATGGCTCTTCTTGCTGTTTGCAATCAACATGGCAATCTCATCGGAAGCCTCAACAACCTTTGAAGTCTGTTGCCGAAATGTTCCAGTGCTGACCATCTTAGCTTGCTTCAAGGACTGTCTTTTTGTTTCAGAGAATGCCTTGGGTTTGGCAGCTCGAACAGGATGCATTGTCTTTAAGTGGCGTTCCAAGTGTGTGGGACGCATGCCATCATTGCTCAGAGTCTTGGAGCATATTAATCACTGGGGTACCTGTGTGTTACCCTTTTGGAGGGAAACAAATCCAAATCAAATATATTAGTCAAGATTCTTCTGCTTTTTTGCACTCATTGTGAATTATTAAGTTTGAAATGGGTTCTGCAAATCTGTGAAAAGAAAATATTCAGAATAAAATTCAAATTAAATATAAATTTTGATATTAAATTTAAAGAAATGTTGAACTTAAAACTTCATTATAATACAGAAAATGGTAGCCCGAGTTGCGAATGGTAAACGAAAATTATTTATGGCGATACTTTTATTTTTTTATGTTCATCACGATATTATGCAAACACTTGTTAAGAGGATTCCAAAAATAATTTGAGAAATTCCTACTTTTTACTCCCGGCTCACGCCCCCTCTGGAAATTACTCATGACCCTCAAGGGGGTGCGCCCCAAGGTGCAGAGCCAATGACATTGGCCAAATTTAGAAAATCGTCAATGTTCACCTGATTGATTTGAAATTTGAAGAGGATTTGCACATCATGTCAGTGAATTCAACATCCAATTATTTTTGAAGTAAGCATAGGCCAATAGGCCAACATGTTAAGTGCAGTTTCTAAACTCATCAATTTTCATCCAATTGACTTGAAATTTGAAGAGGATTTTCAGATCAGGTCACCGAATTGGGTATATGAAGGGGGGGGGGGAGGGACAGAGGAAGGAGAGAGAGGAGAGGGAGGGAGAAAGAGGAAAGGGGGGGACAGAAAAGTGGGAGGGATGAGGAATGGGGAAAGAGCAAGGAAGGGCGACAGTGGGAAGAGCAACGCCTCACCAAACAAGGCTATACACACCGGGGGGGTGGGAGCGAGGAGGAGTGGGAGTAAGTGGGAGGGGTTTGGTTGTGGGACTTGGGAAGAAAGGGGGAGGGTTAGTACAGGATTGAACAAAATGGGTTACGTTAAAACAGCGTAGTAATACAGCACGCGGATCTCGACATGAGATATCGACAGGAGGTAGAAGGGGAGGGGGTTTGGGAGGAGCGAAGCATGAGGGGAGGGGGAGGGAAGGCAGTGTGATGGGAAGGGAAGGCAGGACAGTGCAAAGAGAGGGAAAGGGAAGGGAAGGGAAGGCAGCATGAGGGGAAGGGAATGGAATGGCGATATAATGCCCCCAAACAGCAACATCATCTTATTCACTGTCGAGTTCCATATAAAACCGGGCAAGAGCATTTGAAACCATGGTTCCATACCTCCATCCACCTATCTATCCACCATGTGAAGTTCCATACCTCCATCCACCATTTGAAGTTCCATACCTCCATCTACCTATCTATCCACCATGTGAACTTCCATACCTCCATCCACCTATCAATCAAAGGCCTGCCTGCATGTATGCTCACACATGCAGCAATATTTGCACCCCTCCGGTCGGCTCACCACAAATCTGATTTGCACATGCTACACAATAGGGAAAGGTCAAATTTGCTTTATGGATTTCCTAAGTATCGTGCTATGCACATCTTTCTTGTTCTTGGTTGTTTGTCAATAGTTAGTCTTTATTAACGATTCCCAGGAAGCAGTTTTAAATTCAAAACAAATCCATCATTCTTTAACCATTCCCTGAACAGAGGTGGAGGGGTGGGGGATCAGGGAGAGGGGTGAGAGAGGAAGCGAGAGGGAGAGAGAGAGGTGAGAGAGGGGTTGGGGTGAATGGGGAGGGGAGAGGAGAGAGGGGAGATTTCGGCAGATGTGACGTCCAGTTTAATGTCAATCTGTGAGACGGCACACACATTGATGAATCACCTGCCTGTGAAACACCAGGATGACAGTTTATAGCTGGGTCAAGATTCAAACTCAGACGAGACAACTCAGAGCGAGCGTGTGTACCTCTCGGCTATCCTGCCATGATGTGGCGATTCATTGCTTTGTAACAACTGAAAACATTTTTTAATCATTGTAATCATCCAATTATTTTGCATTCCTAACTCTGAAAATGTCCAGTTAGGAATGCCGGAGAACCACGGAGAACCGAGCTGCCGTATCACCGTCACAGCTTGAGTGCTTGCCAAGTGCCTCATCCACTCAAGCAAGCACTGCAACAAAACTGTTGAAGAAACTTTTAAAAACAAAACGTTTAATTTTTGGTTTGCCGAACTGACGGGTCATATAATGAAAGATTGTACAGAAAGGGGAAACATGGTGGAAAAGAAAACTGCACATTTTCAGCGAGCGAACCACCCACAAACTCACCGCCCAAGGCACCGCACGACTAAACGCAGGGGAAAGGGCCCTGGACTTTGTTCAAGTTGATCATTATATTCAGTGGCAGAACAAATGTTGTAGCATGCTCGGCAAGTGACGTCGCACTCAAGCAAGTACTCCCATGAAATAGTTGATAAGGAACGGCTTGCCTGGCAAGTGATTGCCGATTGGCTATATCAACAGTGTGTACCCGGAGACACCCAGAATGTCAAGCGATATCCAAATTGGACAAATGAACACTTTTTTTTGTTTACTTTTTTTTTAGCAGTTGGGGAACTCATGCTGAAGTCAATAAAGAAGTTTATATTATGAAACTTCGGCTGAAACCAAGAGATTCCAGAGGTGATGGCATGTGCGGAAATGAAATAAAGCAACAAACTCTGGCATCTCTGGGTGTTTATAAGCATTGCAATGTATCCAGCGATTCGGCGGAATGATGATCAGACATTCGATGATACAGATGAGGAAAGTGAAAAAAAATTAACTTAATGGTGAAGAAATCATTGCCGCTTGTTTCAATCAAGGCATCGTTTCGCAGGCCAAAATCAATGGAGAATTAAGACCCCAGCGAGGGGACCAAGAATAACGCCACCTTGATTAAGGATAATTAAATAAGGCCGTTAATTATCTTCAAAAGGGGTGTTTAATAAAATCCAAACTCCAAATTTTCATTCATGCACTACCTTGGAGTTCCCTTCGTATGCTTGCAAAGTTTGGGGTCACAAGGTTTCATGGTTTTGGAGTTACGGAGGAGATGGATGGAGTGATGGACGGACACACACTGACGTTTATGTTAGCATTAACAAGTACCACCCGTCTCTTCGCTGACGGTAATACTAAGGGGAGAGGGAGAAAATGAGGGTTTGGGGGGGGATAGAGGGATGAGGGAGAGTGAGCAGGGAGAGTGAACAAGTGGAGGGGAAAGGAGAGAGGAGGAAGGGGGAGCGAGGAGGGAGGGGAGTGAGGAGGAGTTGGGGAAGGGAAGAGGAGGGGAAGGCAGACGTGCGGTGGAGTGTTAATTACAATTGATACTGTCTCATCAAAATTATTATTAATGGAATAACAGTGAAGATGGAAACAAAATAATGTAATCAATTTTCTTACGGTCATACTACAAACACAGCCCGGAGATAAACTCCCATCCAGACATAACCACCATCCGGATATGTCCAGACGAACATCATCCAGACACGTCCAGAGACAAACACCATCAAGACAAAACCACCGTCCGGATATGTCAAGAGAGAAACACCACCGAGACATGTCCAGAGAGAAACACCGAACAGACATGTCCAGAGAGAAACACCGTACAGACATGTCCAGAGATATACACCCACCATCCAGACATGTCCAGAGACAAAGACCATCCAGACATGTCCAGAGACAAAGACCATCCAGACATGTCCAGATACATACACCCAACATCCAGAGACAAACACCGTCCAGACTTAACCACCATTTGAATATGTCGAGAGAGGGAGAGAAGGAAGAGAAGGAAGAGAAGGGAGAGAGGGGAGAGAGGGAGAGAGGGAGAGAGGGGGAGAGGGGGAGAGGGAGAGAGTTGATGCAGGAGGAGGGTTCTGCAAAGATTTGGGAGGGGTTAGAGCAAGGATGGGGGAGAGAAAGAAATTGGGGTAAAGGAGTTCGTACAAAGAGCATGTTATGCTAAAGGGACAACATGCGCACGCACACACGCGCACACACGCACACAAGGCCGACATCGGCAATTTTTCGGGAATCAGCAGGTTTGAGTCGTTGCGATTACCGACGACAGTACTTACTGTGTACAACCCAGAAACCTTGAGTCGCTTTCACCAAAAACAACGTTGCGTTTGTCTTGATGTTTCAGGGATATGTTCACAAACATTATTACTTACTATCCGACAACAGGCGTTCGGCAAGTGGCTTAAGCACTCATGCAAGCGGTACCATCAAATGGTTGATAAGGAATGGTTGGCCAGGCTGTCCCTGCATACCATAAAGGATCCCTTTAACTTTAAAGCCAGTCTTCAACACGCACACGGCAGTTAAAGAAATAATGAATTCATTCACATCATGACTTTATCCACAAAATATTTGCAGCTTAATGCAGAACAACCCTGGAGACATCGCAAAGTTCAATCACCCATGAAATAAACATTGCAGAAAATCCACCAGTTTGCCTGCTCATCTGTGCACGTGTCACTTGGTACATCAGTTGGTGATCCGCGCAAACGTTATCGCTGTGTTTTTTCAGACGTCCGTTTGTTATTGGTTTTTTTCCAGATTTGCTTTGATTCCCTGTAGAGCACCTCCTGAAACCTCTGATAATATCGACACAGATCTGGGAGACGCTACAGATAGGCAGTCCCTCGTTGGGATAGGGCGTGAGGTCTACCAATGAATGCATTAAATCGTATAGCTCAATGCAGCTCGTTAATTTTGGCACGTTCCTAAATTTTGTTTACTTAATATAATTCTCCAAACAGAAGAAAAAGATAAGTTTAATATTTTGGAAATTCCACATTTTCTTCTCTGTGTCTGGTGGAGGGAACATAGCCTTGCTTGCTCAAAGTAAATAGGTATATCGGCTTAGTTTTACGACTCATTATTTCTTTAAATTATCAGATTTCACGACAGATTTCGACAATTATTTAATCCGGACTATATCCGATCCTCCAAACCGAAATAATATTTCAATGATATACTTTAATGAGTCAGAGAGAGTCGATCGTGGAAAATCGTATCATGTCATGCATGAAATCGCTCCATGCTCCTAATTTGAAAACTATAGTACTGACAAAAGTGATGTATATGGCAATTCATAGCAATGATGAACAGGCATTTGATATGAGTGAGGAAAGTGGGGGAAAAAAACAAAAACTCCATCGTTAAGAAATTGGTACGGCCTGTTCCACGTCAAGGTGTGGTTGAATAAGCCAAAAAACATGGTGGCTTCAGACTGCAGCGAGGTTACCCAGGAAACACCTTAAGACCCAAAGAGTGTTTAAGACCCAGAGTCACCCGATTCAGGATATAATTAAATAATGCCATTAATTATCTTCAAAACGGGTGTTTTAATTAACCGAAACACCCAATTTTCACTCTTGCTCTTCCTTGGAGTTTTCTTGGTATGCATGCAAAGGTTCAGGCTGCTCGGTGTTATACTTTTGGAGTTATGGATGAGACACACTGACACACACACACTGACAGATTGCCTTTTATTCGGATAGATATTTAAATTGTGATTATATCGTCTGAAAGAGGGTTTCGAGACAATGAATTGTGGGGTAATTTGAAATCCCATGATAAAAATCAACAACGGTATGCCTATTTATGGTTGCTCTACCCCATAATTTTGATGGAAAAGAGTGGGCAATGGTCACAAAGGAATGTGCAATTTTCATCAAGGGTTGCCACTTACAAGACAAGCCTATTTGAATTCCCCAGACATTATTACCCATAAAGCACCTAGCCAAACTTTTGCACTCAAAAACTCAGCTCCTGGACAATAAGAGCAGCAGAGTAGGTTCACAGGACACGTGAGAGTCAGAGTCTGAACGCATTCCAAAGGTCATGGAATCCATTGTGTTTTCTTCAAAATCTTGCATCCCCAACCCCTCTCTCTGTACCCACCTTACCCAGTCATAACAAACTGCATATCTTCTTCCTTCCTTCTCTGGGCATATCTCGAGCTTTTGAGGTGGTCTGGCAAACCACATTGCTTTAGTGGAAGAAAAATAATTACTGTATATTCATGTATTCTCAATTATATTCACTTGTTGCTGGAACTTTATAGATTTAAGTTTTGCACAATAGTCAAATTGCTGTCAGTAATGTTTCTATTCCCTTTTCCCGAGAGTCTTTTGACCAACATATTGATAAAAGGAATATCTTACTATGAAAAAGGTCTTGCTCGCTGCATAGAAACAGGGTGATCGAGTTGGTAACACTGCAAACTTTTGCCATGATTGTGTCATTCTCTCCCTCCCACCCAAAATGGCTTGTATTGCAGTTTTGAGTTCTTTGCCCGAGAGCTTATCAACTCATCCCGTAGTTGAATTGCCAAATGTCTCACCCTACATTTTGGAATGCCAAATTGTGTATAAGAGGGATTACAGATTACTTCTGTTTCAGTGAAGTCCATTCAAATGCATCAGTGAATCATTGAATGTTCTTCCTCCTTTCTACGAAATTAAAGATTCTCCTTTGGTATGCTGATCGATTAACTGTGTGGAAATAGAGTTATTTTCCACCACATTCTCCAAATTGTCTGCCTGTCAAATTCAAAGCCAACTCTATTCTCAGATTACCGACTTCCTTCACTCTCGTCGCCATCTGGCTCTCAACAGGAACAGGAACCTGTTGTGGAATTTTGATGTTAACCGACTCGGTGCAAGTCCTACTACTCAATTTGAAAGAAACAATTAATTCACTGTCCACAACGGAAAGTACTGTTGTTCAGAAAAGTTATATTTTGACATGGTACCACTAAGTCCAATGCACTGAGATGGCGAATACCCACAATGATTTGCACTAAGCTAAGATTACATTTCCTGGCATTTATATGCTTTTGTGGGAATCGAGGGGGCTGATAAGTATTCAGCAAAATAACTCCAACTGCAATACGTGTCCACTAGGTGAAAGAATCATGGCAAAAGTTGCAGTGTTATCAACCAGGTCACTTAGTCCCACAGCAAGACATTCCTTTTATCAAGATTTAGGTCAAAAAGACTCTTGGGTAAAGGGAAACATAACTGACAGCCAATTAGACTTGAAGTATAAAAATTAAATTAATAAAGCACCAGCAACCATTATAATTGAGAACACATGAATATAATTACTTTTTCTTCCACAAACCCATTCTTCTCTTTTTCCTGTCAAGGCTGGAGTAGCCCCACTGCAGTGTTCTCAGCCACATCTTATTCCTAATCTTAATCAATGATCTCACTGACTCTCTGGGAAGTCCTCATTATCACTTTGCTGATGACCTCACACTCTGCCACGACATTCCTCATCCTAACAGAGAGCAGCCTTTTCCGTCTCTTCAGACCTTGACAAAAATCACAAACTGGTCAAAAATCTATGTCTCTCCCCTGATCTCCCCCAAAGGAATAAAACCACAAACCCATCTACTTTCTCAACAACCCTCTTGAAGAAGTTCAGTCACTTAAACTCTGGGGTCTCACTCTCAGCCAAACCACATTTCAAAGTTAGCCTTCAAATGCAGACCAGACACCCAACGTCTGACTTCCTCCACTCTCACTCTCCTGTATGGATCCTCATATGCAATTTCAAACTCCCTTTTTGAGAGAAACTTTTATCACAGACAGAGCATTTGTAAGGTCGCTCTCCTGTATGGATCCTCATATGCAATTTCAAATTCTCTTTTTGAGGGAAACTTTTATCACATACAGAGCATTTGTAAGGTCGCTCTCCTGTGTGGATCCTCATATGCCTATTCAAATGAACTTTTTGAGAGAAACTTTTATCACAGACAGAGCATTTGTGAGGTCGCTCTCCTGTATGGATCATCAAATGCTTATTCAAATGACGTATTTGAGAGAAACCTTTATCACAAACAGAGCATGTGTGAGGTCGCTCTCCTGTATGGATCCTCATATGCATATTCAAACTGTCTTTTTGAGAGAAACCTTTATCACAAACAGAGCATTTGTAAGGTCGTTCTCCTGTATGGATCCTCATATGCTGATTCAAATCACCTTTTCGAGAGAAACCTTTGTCACAGACAGAGCATTTGTAAGGTCGCTCTCCTGTGTGGATCGTCATATGCTTATTCAAACTCTCTTTTTGAGAGAAACTTTTATCACAGACAGAGCATTTGTGAGGTCGCTCTCCTGTATGGATCCTCATATGCATATTCAAATTACCATTTCGAGAGAAACCTTTATTACAGACAGAGCATTTGTGAGGTCGCTCTCCTGTATGGATCCTCATATGCTTATTCAAATCACATTTTTGAGAGAAACCTTTATTACAGACAGAGCATGTGTTAGGTCGCTCTCCTGTATGGATCCTCATATGATGTTTCAAATGGCCCTTTTGAGAGAAACCTTTGTCACAGACAGAGCATTTGTGTGGGCGTTCTCCTCTGTGGATCCTCATGTGTATTTTGATGTCTCTCAGTGAAGTAAAATCTACACTGCAGATATTACACTTATTATGCACTTGCCTTTCGATAACCTTTTTGGGTTTGTTTAATTCAATGTTGATCTTTGTGTTGTTTTCACCAGATGTGTACTTGTATTTTGAAGGTCGTGAGTCTTGTTCTTGGGATTGTTGCTTCAAAATAAACATCTTCTTCACTGTCAAGCTGCTTCTGGATCTTATCTGCCCAATCGGACTTCTGGATTGTTCTACATAAACAAAGAACAAGAAGTTATTTTTCGGTTTGGTTGGTAAAACCCAAAATGCAAAAAATTTCATGATTTCAAAATTTTTATAAACCCTCAGATCAAAAGATTGAATATTCATTTTGAATGTTTCTTCTTACCTGTTGCAGAACAGACAGTATCACCATTTGTAAAATGAATATCTGAATCTTCCTTTTTGGAATGATATCTTAAAGTTTCTGAGACAGATTCATCCATATGTTGTCTGGATTCCACATTTACAGGATAGACATCACCTGAAAATAATGAAGGACATGAAGTTTAAAACAATGACAAATATAAATCCTGTCAACAAACAGTGAACAATGGACATCACTTCTGCAGTCAGAACGAGACTCCATAATGCTGCCACCAGTATGACAGATGAAGTGAGGTGTTCACGACAAATGTATATATACACATTATATACATATATATATATATATATATATGCATATACATATACATATATATATATATATATATATATATACACACACACATATATATATATATATATATATATATATATATATATATATATATATATATATATATATATATATATATATATATATATATATGTATATATATATATATATATATACACACACATATATATATACATATACATATATATATATATACATATACATATACATATATATATATATATATATATATATATATATATATATATATATATATATATATATATATATATTGAGCAAGTGTGTGTAGTAACCGTTTCAGAGCGAAGTATTTCCGTGTGTTCGACTCGGTATGACCATAAATTTGTGTATCTAAGCCACACTGTAACTTTGCGACCGCTCGCATTGACTTCCCGTTTGGGGATTTTTACATGTGGTGATCGAACTGGTCACTGCCACTGCCGCATCAAACACATAAAAGACAAGTTTTCCAAATCAGATTGTTTGTGTTTTTCTGTTATATCTTTGTCAATGTGTTTCTTTAATGTCCCGTCAAAAACACAATCCTTGTGAAATGATGTTTGAATGCTAAAGAAGCCTTTTGTGCATGCACTGTGTTCAACTCGCCAGACACTTTTAACCTGTCGTGGTGGTGGTGCTAAACCGAAAATCAAATCGTCTTTTATTCCACGAGACTCGACTATATCTTCAAAAAAAATACAAAACGTAATTTTCAGCATTTATACGAGAGAGTTGCAATTTCAAAAAGGTTAACCATAATTGTTCCGTTCCTCAATTAACATCGGAATCACATACACAGGAATGCGAGAAATATTAATGGATGAGAGGTGCTGGGGACAGAGCATTTCCTCTGAAAACAATTGGCAGTGGTGGCAGTGGTTACAACACCTCTGGACACTTCTCCTCTCACCAGATGCAAAATATAGGATAATTACCTCTGCTACCGAAGGAAGAAGAAGGTTACGTTTTCACCCCTGTCTGTCTGCCTGTCTGTCTGTTCGTTACTTGCAAAATGGAAGATTTTTCAAGTATATTGATCAGTCAATTTTGTTATTCTGTCTGTCTTGTTTTTCTGTCAATCGCCTCCAGGTCACAATTCCAAACCGATCGCCATGAAACTTTAACAATTGTACAGGTAGTGTCAATTGAGAAGGATATTGATTTTGAGATCAAAGGTCATTGAGGTCAAATTTCTAAAATCGTCATTTTTCATCTGATTGACTTGAAAGTTGAACAGGATTTGCATTCAACCACCATTCATTTTGAGGGTAATTTGAGCTTGATCACAAGGGTGAACAGAGGCCAAAGGTCAACAACGAAGCTGAAATTTCTTAAACCTCCATTTTCAACCCATTGACTTGAAATTTGAAGAGAATTTGCATATCAGGTTACTGAATTGAACCATCAATTAATTATTTTTGAGGTCAACATCAGCTGAATTTTTAAATTGTCAATTTTCATCCAATTGACTTGGGATTTGAAGGAATTCCATATTTGGTCATTGAATTCAGCCACCAATTATTTTTGAGGTGAACATGGACCAAAAGGTCAACATAGGCCCAAGGTCAACAACGAAGGTGGTACAACTAAAATCCTCAATTTACATCCGATTGACTTCAAATGTGAAGAGGATTTATATTGCAGTTCACTGAATTCAACCACCAATTATTTTTGAGGTCCACATCGGTCAAGAGGTCAACATTGGCCAGATTTCTAAAATTGTCAATTTTCATCCAATTCACTTGAAATTTGAAGAGTTGCAAATTTGGTCATTGAATTGAACCACCAATTATTTTTGAGGTCAAATTTGTTTTGTGGATTTTGCAAGTATCATGCTCTGCATGACGTCTTCTTCTTGTTCTGTCCATTTGTGTCTTTTTGTCGCCTGCAGGTCACAATTTTAAACCGATCTTCACAAAACTTCACCACATGGAAGAGATATTCATAAGGAAGAAGCCCATTGTTTTGAGGTAAAAAGGTCAACAACGAACATGGAATTTCTAAAATCCTCAATTTACATCCGATTCACTTGAAATTGGAAGAGGAGTTGCTTATTTGGTCATTGAATTCAACCACCAATTATTTTTGAGGTCAAATTTGTTTTATGTATTTTGCAAGTACGTGCTATACACGACGTCTTCTCCTTGTTTGTTTGTTTGTCAATCACCAGCATGTCACAATTCCAAAACAATCGTCATGAAACTCCACCACGTTTTGGAGGTAGTCTCAACTGAGAAGTCGATTGATTTTGAGGTCGAATTTATAAAATCCTCATTTTTCATCTGATTGACTTAAAATTGAACAGTATTTGCCAATTCCGTCACTAACTTGGGACACCAACTTTTTGAGGTTAAACGGCCAACTCAATGTCAAACTTCTAAAATCACGAATTTCAATCTGAAAAATAATCAATTTTCATCCGATTGACCTGAGCTTTCATTACGATTGTCAATTTTAATCTTAATAAATTGGACAATTTCATGTATCCATGGCAACCTTTGGAGAGGGGGTGGATTTTGCTCGTATCTTGCTCTGCACAATGTTCTTTCTTGTTTGTCAGTTGTGTGTGTGTGCGTGTGCGTGTGCGTGTGCGTGTGCGTGTGCGTGTGCGTGTGCGTGTGCGTGTGTGTGTGTGTGTGTGTGTGTGTGTGTGTGTGTGTGTGTGTGTGTGTGTGTGTGTGTGTGTGTGTGTGTGTGTGTGTGTGTGTGTGGATGCTATCTCAAAATTGTGGATGGATTCAGACAAAAAACCTGTGTGCGACGGGTTTGTGATGAGGAAGAATTGGTTCAATTTTGGTGAAGATCTGATTCTGGATCCGGATATGATGGTTTTTGAAGGATTCTTCACATTTAAGAGATGGGACCAAGAACGAAATATTGCATGCAATTTCAAAAATGTATTGGTCTGACAAGTTCCCATGGCATTGCATGGCAGAGGTATGTGCTCCACTGTGTGCCCTTCACATTTAACTTGTGGCCCCGGAACCAAACAATATATATATATATATATATATATACATATATATATATATATACATACATATACATATACATATACACATATATATATATATATATACATATATATTGTTGCGGATCCGGGGTGGCGGGAATCTGACCCGGTCCCTGATGTCACCCTCGCCACCACCGTCTCCAGGAGTCTATAACGCCCTCTGGCTCAGCACAGGCCTCGGGTCACGCGTCTTTAATCGCGATGCCAACGTAATCCTGTACCTTACCAGTTGGGGAGATAGAACCCCGAGTTACAGACTGGCTTTGTCAGTGACCGAGCGGAGTCTACCAGTCTGTAACCATTTTGGTATTGTATGCCAATCGAACGGATCGTTCCTCGACGCGACACGCATTAATCCAAAGGGGCAACTTCATCAGAATTAACCAGATTTAGTGAGGACATCAGGGATCACAACACAAGCAATAACATGACAGTTGTATTTATTAACAATCAACCCGTTCTTAACTCGGGAACCACGGCTAAAAGGTTTCGAGGGGATTACTACGAAATATGCCTTATACAACACGTGCAAATAAACATGCATGCAGGACAAGACAGAGTACTTTGGTGATGGCTCATGGACGAGAGGACCGTGTTCCAAAAGCACGAAGGTCGCTCATAAAAACCAGCGGGTTTCCACGGGTTCGAACACCTGCTCGAACATGCCGCGCAGCAAGAGATGGCGCGCAGCACTCCAGCTCCCGCCCAAGTCACCGCGTGCGCGGTTCTCCTCAGCGCGCTCCGCTCCACGCCACGTCGATGATGCAAGATCGCCGGTCTCAATCCAGGGTTCAGCACACGAATCCCGGCCTGGCCTGTTCTCCAGACAAGGCCCCAATCGAGGTCCAAGTTCCACAGGTGGATCACAACGTGTCAAGCCGTGAGGTGAGCAAGGACCGTACGAAGGTCCAGCATCTCCTCTCCGGCCTTCCCGCCCGAAGCCCGACTCCTGCTTCGTCCTCTCAGTGCCTCTCTCAGTCGAATCACCGACGTGCAGGTTGGTTCAGCGTTTCTCCTGGCAGACCCAACACGGTGCCTCCTTCGTTCGCTCGTTTCCAAGCGACTCTGAGCACGCCTCGAGAACCCGGCCGTTCCTCACACACAGCACTCCTTTCGTCCCCTTTTCTTTTCTCCATCGAGTCGAGAGGGGAATCGATGTGCAGATTCCGCTTTCTCTGCCGGCCGGTTCACCACTGCCTTTTTCTTTTCTCTCTCGCCTCGACACGCGAGCTCCTTCGACACACACCTGTCTCGGCGACTCCCTGACCAAAGGCTCCTCCCCTTCACGTCACTTCCAGTCCAGGCCACACCCCTCGCTCTCGTCCACTCCTCTCAGCGGACTGGGAGGGGCCTATTCCGGAATGAGGAAGGAATAATTGCGATCTCTCGTTTCACCACCATAGCACGAACACAAAAACAGTCTGTTACACCTCCCGACACACACATATCGTCCCTTATACCACACAACCTATCTATACATGAATTTAATGGGGGAACTGAGCTAATTCAATATTTAGTATTCCCGCAAGGGCCATTTCCGTAACACTATATATGGAAATGTATAAACATGTATGTATGTATGTATGTATGTATGTACAAACAAAATGGCACTCAAAGACCACACAACTCCCACCCTTCTCCCAAACATGATTTAACATCAATATAATCACTTTGACTTTCCCAGTGCATCGGCATGCCCCAGATCTGATATACCCATCAGTGTTAAGAAGCATGAAGGTTTGAGAAGAAACGAACAAGTCCATAAACCCTCAGGTCTTTCATCGGCCCATAGCATCAAGAGTTTTTCTGGTACGGGCTGCAAAATATTAACTTTTGATCAGAAAGTATTGCGTTGCTCAGAAAGTTCTTGCAAATCTTTTGTTGTGCAGAGGTACACCCGTTTCTCACAGGTACATTTCCAAGTATTGTCGGCTTCTTCAAAAAGTTGGTGAGTTGTTTCATGGTACAATACTTATTTGGCAGGCATGAAAGACATCCAGGCTGTCCGATGACTGTTATCACAATGGATTTCTGCGGATGCATGCGAATAATCTATGGCGGATTACATCATTTCAAAAATCACATCTTGTCTGTGTTAATTCGTTCCTTCTTGTGCGGTATTTGTGAAATTCGTTTTTTGTCTTGATCATGTCCGACTTTCGCAGGGGACTGTAAAATTTGTGTCCCTTTTGTCTCTGGATTCCTCGTTTTGCTTCTTTCTTTCCAAATATTTTATTTCAACCTTAAAATTACCTGATTTCTTCTGCTCCCTTCAAAAGAAAAAAAAAAAAAAAAAAAAAAAAAAAAAAAAAAAAAAACTTCCACTCAATATAAATCTCATCACATTTGAATTTCCTTCTGCCTGTACTTTTTGTTCTCCATTTCCCACCCCCGCCCCCTTCTTTTCTCCACCAATTCAAACTCTTCATTGAATGAAAATGCTTCTTCCTTTCAAAGCATTTAATAAATGCTTCACTTTCCTTATTTTTCCATGAAGAGAACCCAACCTTCACCATCATTGATTCCTCTTCTGATTCTTAAGAATATCTTTGTTTGTCCAATTTGGGAATTTGGAATCAGTATCCCTTCACTTCATGTCCCTTCTTCCTGCATCCCTCCTCACCCGACCCTCTCAATGCTTCCCCTGCACCTGACCAACTCAAACCTTGCACATTACCCCATCCCCACAAAGCCATCCTCAAACCTTGCGCAGACAATTCCCCCTTCCAATGCCACCTCCCATGTCCTTAACTTTGTGGACCTCAAACATCCAAGGTATCTGCTTTAAATGATGGATCTCTCAATCCAGGCCACTGCCAATGAACCAGACATCATCCATTTCATAGAATCCTGTCTCCCACAGTGAGTCCCTGACTCCTTGGTCTCTCGACCTGTTTATTCTTTCCTCGAATTGGTTTAGGCCTGAACCCCACCCCTGCAGTGGAGGGAGTTGCACTAGATATAAACAATTCAATCTTTCACTGCCCTTCCACTGATTGCTTGTGGTATTCGACAGTACTCCATTTGGCCCTGCATCGGCAAGTTGCGAAGGTCTGTCTACCTCGAATTAGGCTTTGGTGTTTTACGGTTTTCCATATCCAACTGGTGAATGAATGGAAATGCAAAAAATATATAATCAATCGTTATTTTAAAGCTTCTCTCTGCACTGAACGATCAATTCATTGATGCATTGTGATGAGGAGAAAGTTTTTCAAGGAAGGCTCAACATTATGCCACCAACAACACAATAGTTGTTGCATGGACTCTTAGAACCACTTTGTGTGAAAGTTTCATCAGAAGGGGGCAATGCAGAAAGGCCCCAGGCAAACAGATGGTACACCTGCTACCTGCTGATCCTGCCCGACCTCAGAAAGAAGCTGCCTGGGGCTCACCACCTCTTCATAAACCTGAGTATCTTCCATTATATTACCTGCAGAAGAGACACAGAGAGCCCACAAAGCATCAACCCAAGAGAGGTTGCAGAGACGATGCCAGTTCATGGCCGACCAAGTTAACAACTCCTCGTTGAATTCTGTCAAGAAGGGACAGAAGACAAGTCAAAGCATCTTCCCAGATGTGACCACAGGATTCCATGACTGAATGTCTGGTGGTCTTGTGCAGGTGGAGTGAAGCCTCGGGAAGAAAATATCAGAGAGCTCGATACAAGCAGCCAAGATCAACACTGGTGTGAAGGCGAAGTGAAGCAGGCAGGAAGCAAGGATAAGTTCTGTATCGGGTTGAGTCGTCAGCATAAATGGGTAGGCGAGATGAAATGTTGTTGGGCACATCATGTCTGTAATGAAGAAACACAGAAGGCCTGATCACAGACCTGGGCAACACCTGCATTCATGATATGGCCTGCCGAAGATTGATCCTTGTGCCGCACAAAAATTATCGATCTCTGAGAGTTCTGAGATTATTGCATTCACATGCTCAGGAATACCATGTGAGTGGAGCTGGTGAATGACACCCTAATGCCAAACTACCAAAAGCCTTGGAGATGCCAAGGGCTAAAAGTTAGGCCTCGCCACACTAGTCTTGGACCTGGTTGAAGTGTTCAGTTATGAGGGAACGAATATCACCAGTTGATTGGATATGATGGAATCCATCATGAGCATCAGTTTGGAGAATGTGGTCTTCCAGGAAAGTTACAATCTGTTCATTGATAATCAATTCAAATACTTTGCTCCTTATGGGAAGAAGGCTGATATTTGGATGGATCCGACAATTGTGGCAAGAACATTTTCAGGACAATTGAAGGGATATGATCTACTTCAGTAGCTTTGGAAATATCCAGCCCTTGGATGATTTTACCCCACTCTTTGAGGAGTGATCATCATAGTGGATATATTCATGTTCACACCGGTGGAATTCAGTAATGATTCATTACATTCATCAAGTATGGAGTCTGCAGCGAAATGCTGCACCACTGGAGTTTGCATTGGCCACTGAAGTTCGATGCAAAACTACTTCTCGGTTTCCCACATTTCCCTTTTGTGTAATATTTGTGGAAATGTTTTGTATCATCAGATGTGTTCAAGAAAGGTTGCAGAAAGGTACATGTTCCTGAAAGGATGATTCATCCTCAGCACGTGTTCAGGAATGGCTTTTGTACACATATGTTGAAGAAAGTGTTCAAGATTTGTATTTGCCATTTACCTCCACCACCGAAGGTGAACTGAGGTTATGTTTTCACCCAAGTTTGTCTGTCTGTCTGTGAGCAGAATATCTCAAAAAAAAAAATAAAAAAAATAAAAAAAAACAGATTCAGACGAAACCTCGTTGTCAGCTAAGCTGTATGACGAGGACAAATTAATTTGATTTCGGTGAAGGTCAGCATCTGGATACGATAATTTCTCAAGTGATTCTCTTCACCATTGAGAGATGGGACCAAAACCGATCGAGACCACGATATTTCAAAAGGTTGGGAAGCATTGTGGGGAGGTGACAAACATAAGCCGATTTGATTATCGTTCAGGTCCAGATCCAGATCCGGCCTGTCAGTGTGATACAGAACATCAACTTTTCAGCCTGGTGGAGGTATGCACTCTATCGAGTGCCGTTCTGGATATATTTGTGTTCAAGTTTTATATTTATGTTCACTGCACGTGCTGAAGAAAGGCGGATGGATAGGAGTTCAGGTGTGACAAGGAAGGACTTTGTATGATAGAGGATGCAGAATCAACAGCTGGCTTTGGAGGCCAACTTTGAAATGTGGTTTTCCCAAGAAAGACCATGGCTGATAGTGAGACCTCGAATATTGAGAAACTGAACTTCCTCAAGAGGATTGTCAGGAAAGTAGATGGATGGGGAGGAGGGTTACCAGCTGATCCTTTTGGAGAGAGTTAATGAGAGTATCAGATTTGTCAGGATCGAAAGACATATTCCAATTGTGGGTACTGGTTACATCATTTTTCTGCAAGCACAGCTGTGCCACTGATGCAGTGCCCATGTTACCAGTCAGCTGGTACTCATTTTGCCGACCTTGTAAGAATAACAGAATGAGTCTACCCACTTCGTGTTATTTCAACAAGGGCTGGAACAGCACAACTGTACTTGAACTAAAGACCCGGTGATCTTCAGCCTTAAACGTGAAGCCAAGCAGGAGAGGAGATGAAAGGATTCTGTTGAGTGCAACACGTTGAATCCAGAGTGGAGGAGTCATCAAGCCATGTGTGCAATTGGCCTTGGATGCCAGAGGCAGAGAGTTGAGTAAGGCAGGATGCCAGACTGTATCAAAAGCTTGAGATATGTTCAGAGAGACAGCTCTCATCTCTTGGCTGCTATTGAGGGACTGCATCCATTGCTGGGTGAGTAGAAGCAGCATGTCCAAGCTGGAATGACCTGGTCTGAAACCAAATTGGTGAACTGAGGTGAGGTTGTTACTCTGCGCTCGCGAAGCGAAAAGGGGGGTAAAGCAATCAGTCACGTACTTGTGCCGTGTGTATGTGATTGCATTTTTAAAATACATTTTCTCAGCAACCCTTTGTCTGATTGACGTGAAATTTTCGAAATTGGTACGACTCATCCTGTAGAATGTTTTAGTCATAAATATGACATCGAAGGCCATGTGGAACAGGTGCCACCTTGGAAAAACCGAAAAACTTTGCACTTCTATATATCCGAAACCACTCCATGGAAAACATTTACACCTGGCTAATTGTGAAGTACTCCAAGAGTGGGAAAAGATGTGTTAATGATGATGTCATCGCTCTCTTTATTATTACGTCATAATTCGACAAGTATAACGCTTGATTAGATGAGTAATGAAATTTCTTTTTTCTTTGCAACTGTTGGTCCAATTGACAGGGAATTTTGACCATTGGTGTTGCTCCTCCTGTGGGAGTTTAGAACGATTACTATGACATCATCGGTCACGTGATACAGATGCCATCTCCGAAAAACTGAAGAACTTTGCACCTTTATATCTCCGAAAATGCTTGATGGAAAAAATTGAAACATGGCTCATTATTGTTGAGTACTCCCCCGGTGGAATAACATATCAATGATGACATCATCGGTGACTTCATTATGATGTCAGAATTTGAGAAATGGAACGCTTGATCCGGTCAGTATGAAAAAAACATTTCTCTGCAACTGTTGGTCCGATTGACATGAAATTTTGACCAAAGATGCACCTCCTCCTGTGGAAATTTACAATGATAAATGTGATGTCAGACGACATATCGTAAATATGCCATCTTGGAAAAACCGAAAAACTTTGCACCTCTATATCTCTGAACCGGATCCATGGAAAAAATTGAAACATGGCTCATTGTCAATTATTCCCCATGGGGAATTAAGGTATGTTAATGATGATGTCATTGGTACCTTCATTACAACATCATAATTCAAGAAGTACAACGCTTGATTCGATAACTGATTAATTTTTTTATATCTGGGCATTGCTGAGGTTAAAACACTCTTCCTTTTGGTAAATTTTCCCTCCATCCCTTCTCTCCCCTTCCGCTCAACCTGGTTTTTCTAAAATCCTCAACTTTCCTCCGATTGACTTGAAATTTGAAGAGCATTTATGTTGTTATAACCGCCGGGACATCGGCCGCTACACGACTGCTGGACGGAGCTGCAAGTCGACTCGACGGAATATAGATCCTACTTCTCCGGAATAGTCTGGAGAAGACTGGTCCCTTTTGGACTGAAATCCGCCATTGGGTAGACCACGTGGGGTAGGGTTGATTGCAAATTTACCGAAATACCCACATGGTCCAACTACCGGGGAATTTCACCCTCGACGGAACGCGTACGGGAACAAGCCGCGTAAGCGAGCCCGTTCCGTGTGCGATTCCGAGCGGTTTAATCGCTGAGAACCGTAGGTCCGATTATCCCGTTATTTTGGCACAACGGCCTTCTAATTCCCAACACATGCGACACGCTCAGTCAATGGTGGAAATGGACACGGAAGAGCTGAGAACATTTAACAATTGGGGTTTATTTATTCGCAATGATAATGGGGGACGAGGGAAGCACGCAAAACCAGATCTAAACCGAATACAATAAATGCAAGTATATACACAGCACAGGCACTTAACAGTTTCACTACTTGAAGACAGGGAAAACACACACACACACACACACACACACACACACACACACACACACACACACACACACACACACACACGGACCCTTATGGTCTTTATTGAAGTCTTCCAGCTCGAAGAAAGGGAGCCGGAGACAAGAGCCTTTACTCTGACCTGTCCACCTTGTGTGGTATTCGACGATCCGGCTCGACGGGACTCCGACCTGCAACACGTTGCCACTCCAAGCCAGCCAGACTAGACGAGTCGATCTCCGGTGCTTCGAACCCAATCACTGCCAAGCCGCCAGACCAGACGAGTCGATCTCCGGCTCTTCGAATCCGATCACTGCCAAGCCGGCCAGACCAGATGAGTCGACCTCCGGCTCTTCGAACCTGATCACTGCCAAGCCGGCCAGACCAGACAAGTTGATCTTCAGCTCCCATGACACGACACCGACACTGACACCGACGTTCACCACGATGCTCCCTCCTGATGCCCACCAACACCTTCCTGACAAGACACCGACCGACGACCAACTACGACTCTTGACGCTCCATATGTCGCATTTCTCCTGTGGCAGGGGGCGTCATGGGAAGGGTCACCGTCGGAGACGGCTCACCTCCCATTGGTTCGGGGTTCGTGGGAACCTCGGTGGCTGAGGTTTCTCACGCCTTTCATTGGTCCGGGGTTCACCCCACCCCTCGGGGGCGGAGTCAGAGCTCCAGTAGCCGAGGAAACTCCGCCCTTGTACGTGGCTGAACGCACACCGCCAATGGCGTTGGCGTGATGAAGCGAGGTGAAGGCGAGGGCAATGCGGTGTGGTCGGCGTTGATGGTGGTGTAATGAACGAAAAGAAACCCTGACTATAAAAATAAATCACAGCGCATTTACATTGATTTACCCTTAAAACAAGGGGAGGGAAGCTATCTATAAAACACGTATTTACCGCGATAACTGCGTTCGAGGAACCTGAATGTTGTGTGTGAGGGATTTTACAAATTCACACCAATATTTCAGGTCAATGATTTTTGACCACCACCAATTCACAACCACCAACAATTTTTGAGATCAACATAGGCCAAATTTCTGAAATCCTCAATTTTCATAAAAATGACCACCATGTATCACGTGATAATTTACACTGGACTTTCATAAAAATTGACCACCATGTATCACGTGATCTGGCAGCCACATTGGATCAAAGGGAAAATGTTTGAAAATCATCGTAGGAGAAACTGCTACACCGATGAATTCAAAACTTAACTAATTGATCAACTACCAACAGGAAATATGGTTTGATAAAGATGATGTCATCAGTCACGTGGTCTGGCAGCCATATTGGATCAAAGAAGAAAAAAAACAATCTTCAAAAAAAAATAAAAAGGAGTTTGCTCGAACCAAGTCCTTCTCAAGACTGTGCAGGACACGTATTCTATGAATACCATTTATTTGGATGTGGAAATCATGAACGTTCACCGGTTGGATATGGAAATTGTTAAACTCCAAAGCAGTTGCTTCGAAACTTGGCAAGGCCGAATCAAGCACGATCAAATACCCCGAGCAGTGTTGACGCCACGCTTTTGAATGATCGTGTCTAAACATGTATTAACGAGCTGTGAAAAAAGGGAAACCATGAAAGATGAGAGATTGAATGAAAATATAAAATAATGAAGGATTACAATCACTGGATGCATGTTTTCAGTGGTGCAGTAATTAATGGAAAGTTGACAGGACATTAAAATAAATGAAGAGCTGGGAAGGTAATGGCAAACCACCTCGTATCAGCCTTGCCAATCAGCTGAGGACCTGCCTTCAAGCAGAGTATACAATCAATCAATCAACTGCAGCTCTTTCTCTATTTTTTCACTCACTCTTGTTATCTTCTCTAATTCTCGACTCCCTTGACGGTGTAAAATTCTGGTGTGGATGGTGTGCCTCCATTTCTGTTTTTCACTTTTATTCTTCCACTTTTCAAATTTCTCCATTCTGTCTGTCAACACCAATGTGTTTATTCCACTTCCACGGTCTGTCTTCCTCAAATGAGGTTATCAGTGTGAACCTTTACTCGGGCATTACACTACATTTTGCCTCAGTTTCTGCAATACGTTTTAAGGTTAAATCAATTCTGTCTGATTGTCCATGCACATTTTGACGTTGTGGAAGAATTAAAAAAAGTATTAAGTGATATAATCTTTGTTTTGCGTGCAGAGAAAAACAGCTCAATGAGAAAACGAACACATTCCGCTTCATGCACAATTGGAAAATGTTCGGTGTGCCACTCTCGACGGATACAAAATAGCCATCCAATTAAATGTCGTCGCTACTCCTTGTGCACAGGGACTTGATTGGACTACCACCCCCCACCCACCCCTGTAAGAATTACGTAAACACCCCCCCATAACTCTTCTCCCCCCCCCACAACCCTCAAGTGTTATTCCCATTGAAGAAAGTGCTTATTCCTTTAAAAGCTTTTGAAAACGTATTGACATGATCATTTTCCCTTGTTTCTCTGGCATCAGCACTCCACGTGTTCTTGTTCATCATGATTTATTGTTCCTCCTCCTCTTCTTCTTTTTCTTCTTTTAAAAAAGGCATATTTTGTACAACTGTCTCTCATGGAAATGCTGGTCCTGCCATCCATCCTCCAGTTGCTTCAGCTCGACCTTTCTCCATGCCAAGAACAAAAATGCCATCCACCCATCCCATAATGTTCATCTCAAAAAGTTAAATAAAGGAATCATGGGAAGGTGTGTGAAGAGGTTGTCTGCACACAACAAGCAAATCTCATTCATGTGATTTCTAAGCGTCAAACCACTCCGTGTCAGTGCCCTCCCAAACATCAACGACAAGCCCACATCCTTCCACATGTCCCCCTCACCCCATCCTCATCTACCCACTCGAACTGCTCCTCTCAGGTTACCCCTCATCTCACTCCCTCCCACCCCATCCCACCTGCACCTTCTCCCCCTGAGGGTGGTCCAAAAACAGCAAAAAAAAAAAAAAAATTAGATGTTGTCTCCACACGTCTTAAATTATTACAATTTGATTCAATAACGTGCATAAAAAATTTTAAAAATAATTGAGATGTTGCCTCCACAAGCCTTAAATTATTCTACTATGATTCAATAATGCGCATAAAATTTTTTTAGTTGATCGGAGGTGATTTAGAGGTCGCTCCAGATGACGACTTTTAGTTTTATGAGTTGGTTAAATTAGGGTATGGTCAGGTACGATTACGGGTACTTCTGGATGTCCGAGGTGAAAATGGAGTGCATTTTCAAACTCGATGGGGTCGATTTACTCTAAGAAATGACTGCACCGACGTTGAATTCACTACCATTTCGAAAATACGACCCAAAACAAGATTTATCATTACTGGAGTTGAGGAACTAATCCTACTCATTTCGATATTTTCTAATCTATAATTAATTTGTCATGCGTCTAAACATTTCTTAGACCTCTAAATCAGCTCTGATCAAGCTAAAAAAATGTATGCACGTTATTGGATCATATTAGAATAATTCTAAGCTTGTGGAGCAACATTCTATTTTTTTCGACTTTTTTGGACCACCCTACTCCCCCCCCCCCACGTCCGTCACCCTCCAAGCCTCCCACCCTCCCACCACCTTCGACCCTGTCCCTCACTGTGTTTATCTCAAACATCTGAGGCCTCCGCTCCATCCTGATAGATCTCTCAATCCAGGCTGCATCCTACTGCCTCGACATTTTCTGTTTCCCAGATTCCTTTCTCCCATAGGATGTCCCTCACAATATCCATGCCTATACAATAGGTAAACAAACTACTTCCTGCATGCGGATAACTTAAATGATGCCTGGTGTTGGCTTTATGGATGGGGTAGTGGGCTTAGGATCCTAGAATCCTGAGTTCAAATCCCACTGGGCTGTTGAATTAATACCAGGTGGGGTTGACTCTGCCTGTTATCCTTCCGAGGTAAGCAAAATGAGTTCCCGCATGCTGGTCTACTGTATTGGAGTGGGGACCTCTCCAGGATTGTGTCCAACAGCCAAGGAGACTGCTTTGGCAGCACCAATGCTCTGCACAGAATGCAGTCCCAATGGATGGATGGATAATTTATAAGGTGATGTTAAACATGGAACACTTTGGAATTTAATGTGATTTAGAAGAAAAAACATTGACTTTGTCGATCGAGAATTAAAACGTCTTCAACACAAAATTGTTCCAAAAGAGATTCCATAAGTTACAAGAAAAAAAAACATGAATGGTTCATCATCGAGGTATTTCTTGACATATGAGGGTGTATAAAATGGTGACATACCAGACTTGGGTGTTAATCCATCATCCTGATCGTGGAGGTTGCAGACATCACTGAAAACGATTCCCCGGAAAGCAGGAACATTTTCCAGCTGCTCATTTTGGAATCCAATAAACTTTTGGGAGAAACTGGAAAGTTCTCGAATAACATTCTCCAAGTTGATAAACAGACTTCCCAACAGAGAAGAACCTGCAAGCTGGACAACCTGCGGCTTCAAAAACGAATTCACAAATTTACAGAAGTCAGCATACATTGCAAATTTAAATTTCTCTTTGGCGAGAGAGAGGAGCTCTGTTCGCAATGAATCGGAGTCTGAACAAGCTCGAAGAACCTTGTGATTCTCAATTCCAAGTACATTGATCACTGCTTGGGCTGTTTCTGCTCTCAGACCTTGTGATTGGAGCCATTCCAAGAAGGTGTCCATTCCAACGGTGACCTGTCAGGGACACAAGGCTCATGTTAACAAAGGAACGGTTATCCATGTCATTTTCTTCAAAAGGGACACAGACACAGACACCGAGGCACAGACACCGAGGCACAGACACCGAGGCACAGATACACACACAGAGACAAAAACACACACACACACACACACACACACACACACACACACACACACACACACACACACACACACACACACACACACACACACACACACACACACACACACACACGACGGTGCCCCACATTCCCTGTGAGTTGTAGAATTCCCGAATAATTTCCCTGTGGAGTCCAAGTGCCCTGACACGTGATGCCCGTGGAAGGTTCACGAGGAATGTTATATTTTAGACCCTCACGATGTTGTTGAGTTTTTGGATCATGAATCAGGTTTTCATCTCCATTCAGGTTATGAAGGTTAAATATCCCACGGAACAGGTAAAGGAGGTGATCGAACCTCGTACCCTCGTTACACCTCGTCGTGAGGAGATAAAATTGGATAAACAAGTTAATTATAAAAGGTTTCTGGTGGTTTTGTCGTTAAAAGGAACAATGAGATTTAATTATCGTTGTACGAAGTTTCGTGATGATGTGATTATTAAACAATGTGGTGAATAAAACAAAACGAGTGAAAAACACCTCATTAAATCAACAACCAAACACCTCAACATACATTGGATAAAAACTCCTTTAACTTCCCTTCATTTCAATCATCGAGGAACAGAAAATTATTTTATATTTAAATTCCCGTTTTACATCTTTCTGATAATTAAATAATAATTCTGAAAATACCTCTTCAGATCAGTTCCACCGGCACCACGAGGACCTGAGGTACAGGAACAACACAAGTTTACACGAAGATCACCCGGAAGTTCTTCTTCTTCCTATTTACGAAAATGATTCTTCTTCCTTTGATAGAAATTGATTCTTCTTCCTCTTATCGAAAATGATTCTTCTTCCTCTGATCGAAAATGATTCTTCTTCCTGTGAACAAAAATGATTCTTCTTCCTCTGAACGAAAAGGATTCTTCTTCCTCTGAACGAAAAGGATTCTTCTTCCTCTGAACGAAAATGATTCTTCTTCCTGTGAACAAAAATGATTCTTCTTCCTCTGATAGAAAATGATTCTTCTTCCTTTGAACAAAATGATTCTTCTTCCTTTGGTCGAAAACGATTCTTCTTCCTCCTCCTCGTAATCCCTTTTGTTGTCCTTTTATTCACTGATCTCCACGATGCAAGTTGACGACTCATTGGCCAATTGGTGTCGGATGAACGATTGAAGCCACAGATCGGCCATTTTACCACTCCCATTCATTGTGGACGAGTGATACCTCTTCGCAATCACCTTTCGTGCGGTTGTTCAATCATCGACTGCCATGAAGGTTGGAGGGACAAACAAAAGATGTGTACAAGGTGGAGGTGGTGCAGTGGGGGCAGGCAGTGGTGGAGGTGCAGCTTGTGCAGGCAGTTGTGGAGGTGCATCTGGTGCAGGCAGTGGTGGAGGTGCAGCTGGTGCAGGCAGTGGCGGAGGTGCAGCTGGTACAGGCAGTGGTGGAGGTAGTGCAGCAAGGGCAGGCATTGGTGGAGGTGCAGATGGTGCAGGCAGTGGTGAAGGTGCAGCATGTGCATGCAGTGGCGCAGGTGCAGGCAGTGGTGGAGGTGCAGCGGGTGCAGGCAATGGCGGAGGTGCAGGCAGCGGCTGAGGTGCAGGCAGCGGCAGATGTGCAGCAAGTGCAAGCATTGATGGAGGTGCAGCTGGTGCCGGCAGTGGTGGATGTACAGCGGGTGCAGGCAGTGGTGGAGGTGCAGTTGGTGCATGCAGTGGCAGAGGTGCCGCATGTGCAGGCAATGGCTGAGGTGCAGCGGGTGCAGGCAGTGGCGGATGTGCAGCAAGTGCAAGCAGTGATGGAGGTGCAGCTGGTGCTGGCAGTGGTGGGTGTGCAGCGGGTGCAGGCGGTGGTGGAGGTGCAAATGGTGCATGCAGTGGCAGATGTGCAGCAAGTGCAAGCAGTGATGGAGGTGCAGCTGGTGCCGGCAGTGGTGGATGTGCAGCGGGTGCAGGCAGTGGTGGAGGTGCAGATTGTGCATGCAGTGGCAGATGTGCAGCAGGTGCAGGCCGTGGCAGAGGTGCAGGCAGTGGAGGAGGTGCAGCAGGTGCATGCAGTGGCGGAAGTGAAGTGGGTGCATGCAGTGGCAGAGGTGCCGCATGTGCAGGCAGTGGCTGAGGTGCAGCGGGTGCAGGCAGTGGCGGATGTGCAGCAAGTGCAAGCAGTGATGGAGGTGCAGGCAGTGGCGGAGGTGCCGCATGTGCAGGCAGTGGCTGAGGTGCAGCGGGTGCAGGCAGTGGCGGATGTGCAGCAAGTGTAAGCAGTGATGGAGGTGCAGCTGGTGCCGGCAGTGGTGGATGTGCAGCGGGTGCAGGCAGTGGTGGAGGTGCAGATGGTGCATGCAGTGGCAGAGGTGCAGCGGGTGCAGGCCCTGGCAGAGGTGCAGGCAGTGGCGGAGGTGCAGCATGTGCATGCAGTGGCGGAAGTGAAGTGGGTGCAGGCAGTGGCAAAGGTGCAGCTGGTGCAGGCAGTGGTGTCGGTGCTGAAATAGGAATTGGTAGAAACGAGGTATGCGAGACAGTTTTTGTGGGTGATGAGATGATTAAATACCAGATGAATGCACCCGGCGCTGCCCGGGTTCTTTTTGAATGAATTTAATCTTCTATACATAAGTCTGACACGAGCACAGTATCAGTTCCCTATTGGGCCATGGCAGTCATAGGCTAAGGGGGTTGGTGAGGGGAAACAGCCCCTCCCCCGGCCGAGGGGCCTTGCCACATAGCCTTTAACCTTCCTGAGGCCCATCCCGACATTTTTTGTTTCAGTGATCAGCTCCTATCTTTCACCTTTCAGGAGATTAGCACGTGCAGACAAACAAACAAACAAATAAGACCCGTATCTTGCCAAAAGGTGACCACGTGTGACTTTTTTAAGGTCACACTGAGGTGAACAGAGCTGCTATCCATCAGGAGCTACTCCTTGAGGAATATCTGCCTACGAGAGATTCCGATGAGAATCGTTCTACAGAGTAACCATGAAAAATATGCGTTTGCCTCATAACGTCACCAAATGACGTCATAACGTCTCAAGCTTGACATATCGAGAAAGCACTCATCGAGGTGTTCAATTTGAGGTATTACACGATATGGTACCTAAGATTTCAAAATTTGACCTTGGGGTCAAAATATTTCGACCTGAGGCGCTAACCATGAAGGTCAAGGCCAATCGCCACCAAAAACTAATCAGCTGAGCACCAGACCATATACTACATTCACAGAAAGTTTGGAGATGATTCGATTAAAATTACTCAAAAAAATAATAGTTTCGTCGACCTCCATGATTTATCGCAAAGTGACCTTGACCTTGACCTTTGTGTGCTGAAGGGTATTGTAATAATACTACAATATGTGCACCCACAAGAGTTTCCGATGAGAATTGTGCTCTACAGAGTGATATAAAGGTGAAAAATCCAATGATTACAGACAAACAAACAAAAAAAAAAACTTACCAAGTAACAGATCTTGCAAAAGCTTCGTTTTGGCAAGATAAAAACCAATGTCATCCGCAGGGTGACCAGTATCTTGCCAAAATGTGAACATGAGTGACTTATTTATTCGATTAAAGTAACTCAAAAAATAAGGGTTTCGGCGACCTTGATGCTTGACCTTTTTGTGACCTTGACCTTTGACCTTGACCGTTATATTTTCATATGGTTAATGGTATCTCTTCAGGACCGTTGTACATGAAATATCAAGAGATGTTGATGAGAACTGAGGAAATAAAATTTTCATAAAAATCCGCCTTTCATCATGACGTCATCAAATAATGTCATAGGGTCAAACTTTTGACAGATCTGGAAAGCACTTATCAAGCGCTTTCTTATGAGGTATTACTCGATATGGTATCTAAGATTTCAAAATTTGACCTTGGGGTCAAAAACTTTCAACCTCCAGCGCTAACCATGAAGGTCAAGGCCGATCGCCACCAAAAATTAATCAGTTGAGTGCCAGACCATGAACTATATTCCCATGAAGTTTGAAGACGATCCGATCAAAATTATTTAAAAAATAAGGGTTTCGTCGACTCCCCTGATTTGCGAACAAAGTGACCTTGACATTTGACCTTGAAAATTTTATGCGCTGAAAGGGACCTCTATAGGCCTCTGATATACGAAGTTACAAAAATTTCCAATGATAACTGTGCTCTGCAGAGTGATCGATACATGATTACAGACAAAAAAACACAAAAAAACATACAAGCTGACTACCATATCTTGCAAATACTTCGTTTTGGCAAGATAACAAAAACTTAAAATCATATGTTAGACATATTGTATATGGCGTTGGCCCCATGTCAATCGGCTGAACTTGAAAAATTAACGTTACGAAATCAGGTGATGACGGAACACAGGCATCATCCCAACTGACTGGAAGAGGGGCCTTGTTGTCCCTCTCTGGAAAGGGAAGGATGATTGCCAAGATTGCAACAACTACCGAGGGTGACGCTGCTCTCAGTGCCCAGCAAGGTCTTTGCTCGGATAATTCTTGATCGGGTTCGCCACCATCTGCTTGAGCACCAGCATCCAGAGCAGTCAGGCTTTACACCAAAGAGGTCAACGATTGACCGTATCCTTGCTCTTCGGGTCCTCACCAAATGCAGAGGAGAGTTTTGGGAGGGGCTGCTCTTCATCAGGTTTTCTGTGTGTGTGTGTGTGTGTGTGTGTGTGTGTGTGTGTGTGTGTGTGTGTGTGTGTGTGTGTGTGTGTGTGTGTGTGTGTGTGTGTGTGTGTGTGTGTGTGTGTGTGTGTGTGTGTGTGTGTGTGTGTGTGTGTGTGTGTGCGTTTGTCCTGGTGCCTGTCCACTTAAGTAAGACGACTGGATTATTTTTATGATCATCGTTATTGTTATTACTATTTCGCATTAAGTCTGCTCTGTGTCCCCTTTTGTAAATTGCTTGTAAATTGCCGCACTTGTAAACTCCATCTTTGCTCTTTGCTTATTTGGTTTCCTTCTGATGATTCCAAAGCACTATTTGGTCTTCCATTTAATTTCTCAATTTTGTACCGATATTTGTCATGTGAGCAGTAAGCAGAATACTTCAGCTGCTGTTTTCTTACTGCTCAATATAAACACCCTTGACACAACAACCTCTTTCAATTTCAACAGGATTGCCAAGGCACAGCAGGGGATCAGGAACTTCGGTATCTCAGAGCCTGCTCCACATCACTTAAATTGTCGTAGATATTGTTGCCTGGGTTGAGCAACCACAACCACAATGTTCAAACACTTTCATAATTTTTCATTCCATGCCATCCCGAGGCCTCAGCATCTCAACTTCCAAGCATTCCATTGTTTTTCGGAAACAGCTGGAGACATGACCGAAATTATTTTTCATCAAACTGACTTCATTTCAAGCACGCCATTACGTTTTAACGGTGAGTGAATTTTTTTTCTCCTGGTATAAAACACCATTGCAGAACGAGCACACTCAAAGGCAACATCACCACATGTCCATCAAGCCATGCCTCAGTGATGAAGTTTGCACAGGAATTACGAAAATCCTCCCTGATATCAACATAAAATGTCTATCTTGTTGCAGAGGGAGCCAACATAAGCAAGGAGGATGGTTGGTAACAGAAGACGGGTGTTGTACTTGCACTCTCATTTAATGTTCCAACCACAAGAACCTTGACCAGAATCACTGACAATACCACCAATCAAATTGAAGCACAATTAAACATTAGACTGCAACTCACCAGGTATTTTTAATCAGTAAAAGTTCCTCCCTGTTGTAGATTCATATTATACACACTGAAAAAAAACAAGAAAAGAAAACCAATGAGAACACGCACAGCCATGTTGCCATCGGTCGACGCCATGTTCATTGACATCCCTCCTCCCCTCGTATCGATCGTGAGGCACTGCATTGGCATGTTCCGGTTGTCTCGGGCTTCCCACCGCAGCAGCGAACGAGACAAATTGGTTACATTTTGTATCTCCCTCATAGGCCAGATCGCGATCGCGACCTGAATCAAAATATAATTTACTTGTTCATGTCACCGAATCAATTCATCCACCAAGAATCGTCCAAATCCACTCACAACTTTTTGAGATGTGCTGCACACACACAAACAAACAAACGGGTGAAAACAAAACTTCTGACCATCTTTGAGGGGAAGAGGTAATGAATGGTATTATTTGTGGGGAAAGAAGCTGTGAACATCCAAAGACAATTTGGCTTTGTTAATGAATGAACACGGCTGGAAGAATGGCCGAGAGTTCCACACACTCGTGTTTGAGCCATCCAGCCAGGGTTCGAATTTCAGACCAGCTCGAAACTGTTCGTGGTGTGTTGCAGGCAAGGAGAGGCTTCCATGTGTAATGTCCTTTGGATCGAAGTTAAACTCGGCATCCCATCTCCCAACAATAGTTTAACGTTAAACTCCCACGGTGCCCTTAACGAAGAGAAGTTGACCTATCGCTGACCCCCGAAACAAATTACAAATTTTTGACCTCACATACAGGAGGCACTGCAACATTGGCACTGTCCTGCGTCCATCAAAAAACACAACCGGTAGCCAAAGGCTGCCGACAAAATAAATAAAGTAATGAGTGAATGAACACAGTTGCTGCTTTTCATTGGTTCTTGCATTCTTCCCTGCTAAACTTTATGTTGCAGGATTGGTTGCTGTGGTTGCAGTTCCAGACTTGGATGGGGGTGCAGTTGTGGGCATTGGGGATGACATCTTGCAGTCTGTAGACTTGTGCTTGGGCACTGATCTGCAGGTTGTTGCTTGTCGTTTGGATTTTTCAATCAAGGTCTTCGCATTTGCAGCTGCTTGTTGTTGGAGAAACAAATCATTGTTCTGCTGCAGCCTTGTTATTTGCACTGTCATTGCCTTCAGGTATATGGAGAAATTTTTTTTTTGAGCACCATGTGACTAAAATTGATAATCACGTGCCATTATACATTCCCAATACCACAGACACAGCACTTCTGCTTTTATGACTTTTCTTTATTGTGAAACCCATGATAAATTCCAGTTTCATCATCAAGTCTTGTAATGATAAAGAATAACAAAAAAAAAATGATCACATTCTCCCAAGATACCATACGAGCAGGTACCCATGTAAATTCCACATCATGTAAAATGTGTGACTTCAAAATACTATGCAAAGAACAGTGAAATGTGCAATACCAGCAGAAGTGAATATTGTGCAGCTATGTGCTCCCAAAAGACGCTGCTTCAATCATCCCCCACCACGCCGCAAGTCCTCAATTTCCCCAACCACAAGTCTTCAACTCCCACATGTAATTTGCCGAAGAAAGATCATAGATGATTGTGAAATCCAGTGGTTTGAGTGAGTGAACTTCGTCAGGAGAATTTTAAGAAAGAGGATGGGAGGGTTTGCCAGATGGTCCATTAGGAGAGAGATAGAGGGAGTGTGACATTTGTCAGGATTGAAAGTTATTTTCCAAGTGTTTGACCAGCTTGTGACTTTTTTCAAACTGACCTGTTTGATGCATGAGGGATGTCACAGCACATGATACAGTTATCAAGAAATTGATAAAAGGGATTTCCCAAAGAGTCAGAGAGATCACTGATAAAGATCAAGAATAGGACTATGAACAGAATACTGCATTTGGGTGTTCCAGCCTTGACAGGAAGAGGAGATGAAGGGCTTTGAGCGAGTGCCATATGTTGTCTACAAGAGGAGAGGAAGTCAGTAAGCAGTGTGTGGAGTTGGCCTTGGATGTCTTTAGCAGAGAGTTTGGAGAGCAAAGCAGGATGCTAGAGTGCATCAAAAGCACGAGATGTGTCCAGACAGTTGGCCCATCTCATGTCTGAGATTGACGGCCTTCATCCATTTTTGGATGAGTGGAAGCAGCATGTCCAAGGCAGAGTGACCTATTGTGAATCTAAATTGTTGATTTGAGATGAGGTTGTTGGAGAAAAGGTATGACTTCATGTCAACTGCGATGATGGATTCCATGATCTTGCTGATGATTGGAAGTAAGCGAGTTCAAGAGGTTCAGCTTTTGTCCCTTTTTTACGCAATGCAGTGATGATGGCTGATTTTTAAGTCGATAGAAGATGACCGAGGGCAAATGATAGGGTGAAAACCGTAGAAAGAGGATGTGCAATAGTCCAGGAGCTGAGACCATTTTATTGGTTTTTGAGAGCAAAAGTTTGATTCACTGCTTTCGTGGTAATAACAACTGGGTAATCCAAACATGCTTTTCTTATAAGTGGCAACCCAGGATATCAAGGTAAAAAGTGCACATTTCCATGTGTACATTGCCAACACTTTTCCAACAAAATTATGGGCTTGAGCAAACAAATGGCATAACTCATTTTATTTTTAAACATAGGATTACAAATTACCACAATAATTGATTGTATTTAAACCCTCTTTCAGACGATGTAATCACTATCTCAATTAGTCACTAATTAAGACATCATACGTTAAAAGGTCACAAAATTCGGACACTGCTGAAAATTGGTACAATACACAGAAAAATTCAACATAAAGAAGATTATTGATATTTTCACAATCTAACAACTCTATTTTACAGAAGAAAGATGAAGAAACATTTTCACATGCATAAAACCCATGTGAATAGCTTTACACACCATAAATTGTAAAGTCAACATTGTAATGTAATTGAAGGCGAGAGAACTGACATTATACAGAACTGGGTATGACAATCATAATGATCGAAACATGCAATGGTTGCCTCTTGATAATTAGATCATAAATTACTCCCTCAAAATGACTGTGCTTTGTTTTTGGAAAAAATGGATTTGTATCTTGTTTTTACTTCTGCCACCTCTGTTCTCGTGTGGCAGTGTCGATGCAAATATCTCTAAAATTAGCATAATGGGTTTGAAGTTTGATGATAATAACACGGATAATAATAAGAAGAAGAAGAATGAAAAATGTTGCCAATTAAACTTGATTGAAAAGTAAATGTATTGATGTAACCCTTTCATGAAAAAATGTACTCAAATAAGACATGATTTTACAATTCTATGTGCTTGAACATGCATCGATTTTAATAATATTTATTCACATTTTAAATGACCTTATATCTCTTTTCTGTGTTGGAAGATGATCAATCTGCCCAATAAAGAGAGAGAGGAGATTGGGACCAGATTCTGGGCAGAGCGTTGGTGCTGCTTCAGCAGTCTCCTTGGCTATTGGACACAATCCTGGACGGGTCACCACTCCGACACAGTATACCAGCAAGCTGCCGAGTAAAGCCTGCTACTGCCTTTACAATCTGCCTCGTTAAAAAGTGCCCCTTCCACCCCAAAACAGGTGGGCCTTTCAAATAATCTTTAAATCAATATTCAGTATAATAGAATCACCTATTATTTGATTTTATTCTGCTTATGAAGGGATTCTCAAATATAAACAATTACATTGGCATCTGAAAGTCTGCATGGAAGCACCACTCCAGCTTCAATGGATTGTTTGCCCCTGGAGACATCCAGATGTCTTCATCACTCTTGTCAGCTTCAGATTATAAATCTTTCCCAAGCCTTTTCAATGCGAGG
>NC_140964.1:130606614-130799114 GCF_056783735.1 Eptatretus burgeri | reverse complement strand
GGCCTTGCTTGCTTAAAATAAATAGGTATATCGGCTGACTTATACGACTCGTAATTTCAATAAATCATCAGATTTCACAACAGATTTTGACACTTATTTAATCCGGATGATATCCGATCCTCAAAACCGAAGTAATATTTCAAAGATATACCTTCATTAGTCAGTGAGAGTCAATCGTGGTAAAATCGTATCTTATAATGCATGAAATCGCTCCATGCCCATAATTTGAAAACTAGAGTACTTACAAAAGTGATGTATATGGCAATTCATAGCAATGATGAACAGGCATTTGATATGAGTGAGGTAAGTGGGGGGCGAGGGGGGGAAGGGGGAAACTTAATCGTTGAGAAATCGTTGCAGCCTGTTCCAAGTCAAGGTGTGGTTGAACAGCCCAAAAACATGAAGGCTTCAGACTCCAGCGAGGTTACCCAGGAAACACCTGAAGACCCAGAGAGCGAGGTGGCCAAGAATGCCTGATGAAAGGTATAATTAAATAAGGCCATTAATTATCTTCAAAAGGGGTGTTTTCATTAACTTAAACACCCAATTTTCACTCTTGCACTTCCTTGGAGTTTTCTTAGTATGCATGCAAAGTTTCAGGCTGCAAGGTTTTATGGTTTTGGAGTTATGGATGAGACATACTGACACACACTGACAGATTGCCATTTATAAATTGTGATTTTATTGTCTGAAAGAGGGGTTTGGACACGATGAATTGTTGGGTAATTTGTAATTACGATGAATTGTTGGGAAATTGTGGGACTGATAAAAAATCAAGGTATGCCTCTTTATTTTTGCTCAACCCCATAATTTTATTGGAAAAGAGTGGGCAATGGTCACAAAGAAATGTGCAATTTTCATCAACGGTTGCCACGTACAAGACAAGCCGATTTGAATTCCCCAGACATTATTACCCATAAAGCACCAAGCCAAACTTTTGCACTCAAAAACTCAGCTCCTGGACCATAAGAGCAGCAGATTAGGTTCACAGGACACGAGAGTCAGAGTCTGAACGCATTCCAAAGGTCATGGAATCCATTATGTTTTCTTCAAAATCTTGCGTCCCGAACCGCTCTCCCTGTACCCACCTTACCCAGTCATGACAAACTGCTCCTGGATTAGCCTGGTGTTCTCTTTCGTGGTTTGGGTGGCTGGCTTGGGATCCTCGGGTCCTGAGTTCGAGCCCCGCTGGATGCAGAATAAATACCAGTTGGGGTCAGCTCAGCCTGTCATCCTTCCGAGTTCGGCGAAATGTGTACGAGTGGAAAGGGGCACAGCTGTGCTCCAAGAAATAAGAGCCACCTGGCAGCCAAGCTGCCATTCACAAGAACAGAACAGCTCCTGGATTCTGTCTTTTCATCCTGAGAAGTAAAAGTTTCCAGCAACCCTTGCTTGAAGTTTCTTGTAACTTTTCTTCTGCAACTGGACCAGACGGCATCAGCTCACATGTCCTTAAAACATGCTCTGCTGCTCTTGCACTTCCTCTCTCTTATCTGCACTTTTCACACTGTCATTAAACAGTGGTATTCTTCCATCTGCTTGGAAATCAGCCAACAGCGAATAAAAAGGTGCAAAAATAGAATCCCTTTAACTGCAAACCAATCAGCTTACTTCCAATCATCAGCAAGGTCATGGAATCTATCATCGCAGTTTACATAAAATGAAACCTTTTCTCCAAAAGCCTCCTCTCAAATCATCAATGTGGATTCAGAACAGGTCATTCTGCCTTGGACATGCTGCTTTTACTCTCCCAACAATGACTGGAGGCCTTCAATGAGACATGATACACATCCTTCCAGGGATCCTTCCTCTCTGGGCATATCTCGAGCTTTCAATGTGGTCTGGCATACCACATTGCTTTTGTGGAAGAAAAATAATTCCTGTATATTCATGTCTTCTCAATTATATTCACTTGTTGAATTGTTGCTGGAACTTTATAAATTTAATTTTTGCACAATAGTCAAATTGGCTGTCAGTAATGTTTCCCTTTTCCCAAGAGTCTTTTGACCTACATATTGATATAAGGAATATCTTACGATGAAAAAAGGTTTTGCTCGTTGCAGAGAAACAGGGAGACCTGGTTGATAACACTGCAAACTTTTGCCGTGATTGTGTCATACTCTCCTTCCCACCCAAAGTAGCTTGTATTGCAGTTTTTCGTTCTTTGGACGAGAGCTTATCAACTCATCCCTAAGTTGAATTGCCAAATGTCACACCCTCCCTTTGGAATGCCAAATTGTGTACAAGAGGGATTACAGATTACTTCTGTTTCAGTGAAGTCCATTCAAATGTATCAGTGAATCATTGAATGTTCTTCCTCCATTCGACGAAATGGAAGATTCTCCTTTGGTATGCTGATCGATCAACTGTGTGGAAATTGAGTTATTTTCCACAAGACTCTCCAAATTGTCTGCCTGTCAAATCCAAAGCTAACTCCATTCTTAGATTACTGACTTTCCTTCACTTTCTTTCACAAACCCTTTCTTCTCTTTTCCCTGTCAAGGCTGGAGTCGCCCCACTGCAGTGTTCCCAGCCACATATTACTCCTAATCTTAATCAATGATCTCATTGACTCTCTGGGAAGTCCTCAATGTCACTTTGCTGATGACTCCACTCTCTGCCACGACATCCCTCATCCTGACAAGACAGCAGCCTCTTCCCTCTCTTCAGACCTTGAGAAAAATCACAAACTGGTCAAACATATATTTCTCTGCCCCAATCTCCCCCCAAGGACTATAACCACAAACCCATCTACTTTCTCAACAACCCTCTTGAAGAAGTTCAGTCACTTAAACTGTTGGGTCTCACACTCAGCCAAACCACATTTCAAAATTCGCCTTCAAATCCAGACTGGACACCCACCATCTGATTTCCTGCACTCTCACTCTCCTGAATGGATCGTCATATGCTGATTCAAATGACCTTTTCGAGAGAAACCTTGATCACAGACAGAGCATTTGTGAGGTCGCTCTCCAGTATGGATCCTCATATGCAAATTCAAATAGCTTTTTTGAGAGAAACATTTATCACAGACAGAGCATTTGTGAGGTCGCTCTCCAGTATGGATTCTCATATGCAAATTCAAATAGCTTTTTTGAGAGAAACATTTATCACAGACAGAGCATTTGTGAGGTCGCTCTCCAGTATGGATCCTCATATGCAAATTCAAACAGCTTTTTTGAGAGAAACCTTTATCACAGACAGAGCATTTGTAAGGTCACTCTCCTGTATGGATGTTCATATGTCTATTCAAATCACTTTTATGAGAGAAACCTTTGTCACACACAGAGCATTTGTGTGGTCGTTCTCCTGTATGGATCCTCATATGCAAATTCAAATTACTTTTTTGAGAGAAACCTTTATCACAGACAGAGCATTTGTCAGGTCGTTCTCCTGTATGGATCCTCATGTGCTTATTCAAATAGCTTTTTTGAGAGAAACCTTTATCACAGACAGAGCATTTGTGAAGTCGCTCTCCCGTATGGTTCCTCATATGCAAATTCAAATCACTTTTATGAGAGAAACATTTGTAACAGACAGAGCATTTGTAAGGTCGCTCTCCTGTATGGATCCTCATATGCAAATTCAAATGGCTTTTATGAGAGAAACCTTTATCACAGACAGAGCATTTGTGAGGTCGCTCTCCTGTATGGATCCTCATATGTCTATTCAAATCACTTTTATGAGAGAAACCTTTGTCACAGACAGAGCATTTGTGAGGTCGCTCTCCTGTATGGATCCTCATATGTCTATTCAAATCACTTTTATAAGAGAAACCTTTGTAACAGACAGAGCATTTGTGTGGGTGTTCTCCTCTGTGGATCCTCATGTGAATTTTGATGTCCCTCATTGAAGTAAAATCTACACTGCAGATGTTACACTTATCATGCACTTGCCTTTTGATAACCTTTTTGGGGTTGTTTAATTCAATGTTGATCTTTGTGCTGTTTTCACCAGATGTGCACTCGTATTTTGAAGGTCGTGAGTCTTGTTCTTGGGATTGTTGCTTCAAAATAAACATCTTCTTCACTGTCAAGCTGCTTTTGGACCTTATCTGTCCAATCGGACTTCTTGATTGTTCTACATAAACAAAGAACAAGAAGTTATTTTATGTTTTTTGGGGTAAAACCAGAAATGCAAAATATTTCACGATTTCAAAATTTTTATAAAATCTCAATTCAAAAGACTGAATGTTAATTTTGAAGGTTTCTGCTTACCTGTTGCAGAACAGACAGTACTGCCATTTGTCAAATGAACATCTGAATCTTCCTTTATGGAATGATATCTTGAACTTTCTGAGACAGATGCATCCATCTGTTGCCTGGATTCCACATTTACAGGATCGACACACCTGAAAATAATGAAGGACATGAAGTTTAAAACAATGACAAATATAAATCCGGTCAACAAACAGTGAACAATGGACATCACTTCCGCTGTTAGAACGAGGCTCCATAATGCTGCCACCAGTTTCGGAGATGAAGTGAGGTGTTTACAACGAGAAATATATATATATATATATATATATATATATATATATATATATATATATTGTTGTGGTTGACCAAATTCGCAAACCACCATTCAGGTCCCTTAGGTGAGATATCTCGGTAAGTATATGTGTAGTTAGGCCCAAACCCGTTGTCTAGTGGGAATACATGTCATTCATGCGTGCTGCGACTCTTCAGGATAGCCGTTTTTCTTTTGCTATCTTTATTTTGGACCAACCGCCATGATTAACACCACCAACCACGTCTCGACAGTCGTCACAACATCAACCACCCACCACAACGCCGCTTCACCACAACAGCCACGACCTTTCCCGTCACACCTCGCAACCGTCGCATCGCCACCGTTCTTGCGCTGCTTGTGGGTACCGGTATTGGACTCGTGCAGGGCGCGCGCCGAACAGCGTGTACAAAACCACGGATTTTCCGCTCCAAAAACGGATCAAAAACGACACACGCCCACTTTTGTGCCGTCCAATCGGTGAGCGAGGGGCGATTTGGCCCCGCCTCCAGGGCGTTGGAGGGCGGTCGCTATATGCAAATTCATGGAACAAAATGCATTCACGCCCACTTTTTCTCGGGCCAATGGGGAGCGAGGTGAAAGGTCGAAGGCAGGGGGTCAAAGATGAGAGAGCAAAGCCACGGGGCTTATATAAGCGACCGCGTTCGTCAGTCAAGTGAATAGAGAGTTGGTCGTTGTCGTCGTGTGTGCCTTGGAAGGAGTTCGCAGGAGGAAGAGTTCGGAGTTGGAGTCGGAGCGAAGAGGACGGAGCTGTGGAGAGGCGGCGAAGGCAGACGAGGGGGTGCTCGCGTCGTGCCGGGAGCTGCACACCAAGGAGGCCGACGGCGCGACCTGGTCGAGGTGGAGACGCTCGTCGCGGGACTCGAGACAGAGTAAAAATCCTCCTTTCGCCGAGGATCAGCAACCCCCTCCTGTTTCCCCCCCGCGCTGAGATAGTGCGACCAAGGGGGCCCCCTTCCCACCCCCTACCAGACACTGTCCGTGAGGCCCGCGGAGTTGAGGCACCATCGCCGCTCCGCGTCTCATCACCAGACGGGTAGGCCCGACCCGGTCTCGGCCTCAGGCCCGCCTCATCCTGGAGGGTGGTTCTCTTTTCTTTTGCTTTGGGAATATGTGTTGTCGGCGCCGTCTGTGAAGTAGAATTGTATAAGTGTTGCCGTGTGCTCGCGTAATCGGTATTAGATCTGCATTGTCACATTTGCTTTTTGTGTAAAATTGCATTGTGTTTCTTTTCCTTCTATGTACTTTTGGTGGAATTGTATATGTGTGCTTTCCGTTCATCGCAAATAAATGTGCTTTATGTTGAACTGCTTTTCCGCTTCGCTTCGTCATTTCTCTCATTGAATCCTCATCTTGCTTCACGTAAAGGGTTGGTAGTGGGCTGAATACGCCCGATAATTAATCGAACCGTCGAGGCTGACGATAACACCGCTCGGTTATCCCGATAGTACGGAACGGGTCGCTTAAGTGGCCCGTGTCCGAAGTCGACCTGCGGCGAGGTGCGATCGCCCGGTCTACCCTCCGTGTGGGTACTTAGGTAGGTCGAATTTGGCGAGCAACCCTATCCCACGCGGGGGCCAATTGGCTCGATCGCGGTGAGACCGAAAGGTCCACCCGTGACTGGTTCCCGGCGTTAGTCCGAGAGGGTCACGACTGGATTGTCCGTCCGGTGGGCGACGTGCCGCGATTCGAGTTACGTGGCCGTCAGCACGCCGGCGGGCGCGAATCCGCAACAATATATATATATATATATATATATATATATATATATATATATATATATATATATATATATATATATATACATATACATATACATATACATATATATATATTTATATATACATATATTATTGCGGATCAGGGGTGGCGGGAATCTGACCCGGTCCCTGGTGCCACCCTCGCCACCGCCGTCTCCGGGAGTCTACAACGCCAGCAGGCTCAGCACAGGCCTCGGGTCAAGCGTCTTCAATCGCAATACCAACCTAATCCTGTCCCTTACCAGTTGGGGAGATAGAACCCCTAGTTACAGACTGGCTTTGTCAGTGACTGAGCGGAGTCTACCAGTCTGTAACCACTTTTTGGTTTTATATGCCAATCGAACGGATCGTTCCTCAACGCGACACGAATTAATCCATCACAGCAACTTCATCAGAATTAACCAGATTTATTGGGGACATCAGGGATCACAACACAAGCAATAAACACGAGATTCATTTTCTAAACACTCACCCCATTCTCAACTAGGGAACCACGGCTACAGGTTTCGAGGGGATTACTACGAAATATGCCTTCTTCAACATGTGCAAACAAAACAGACATGCATGCAGGACAAGACAGAGTACTTGGTGATGGCTCATGGACGAGAGGATCGTGTCCATAAAGCGCGAATGTCGCTCCTAACAAACAAGCGGGTGTCCATGGATTTGAATTCCTGCTCGAACGTGCCGCGCGGCAAGTAATGGCGGCGCAGCACTCCAGTTCCCGCTCAAGTCACCGTGTGCGCGGTTCTCCTCAGCGCAACGTCGACGATGCGAGATCGCCGATCTCTCTCCAGGATCCACACGAATCCCGGCCTGGCCTGTTCTCCAGACAAGGCCCCAGTCAAGGTCCGAGTTCCACAGGCGGATCACAACGTGTCGAGCCGTGAGGTGAGCAAGGACCGTCCGAAGGTCCGGCGTCTCCTCTCCAGCCTTCCCGCCTTGAAGCCCGACTCCCGCTTCGTCCTCTCAGTGCCTCTCTCGGTCGAATCACCGACGTGCAGGTCGGTTCAGCGTCTCTCCCGGCAGAACCAACACGGTGCCTCCTTCGTTCGCTCGTTTCGAAGAGACTCCGAGCACACCTCGAGAACCCGGCCGTTCCTCACACACAACACTCGTTTTGATCCCTTTTCTTTCTCTCTTTCGTTCGCTTCGACACACGCCTCTCTCGGCGACTCACTGACCAAAGGCTCCGCCCCTTCACGTCACTGCCTCTCCAGGCCACACCCCTCGCTCAAGGCCACTCCTTTCAGCCGACAGGGAGGGGCCTATTCCGGAATGAGGAAGGAATAAGAGCAATCTCTCATTTCACCACTGTATGAACATAAAAACAGTCTTTTGCACCGCCAGACACACACATATCGTCCCTTATACCACACAACCTTTCTATACATGAATTTAATGGGGGGACTGAGCTAATCCTTTATTTAGTAATCCCATTTAGGGCCATTTCCGTAACACTACCCCCACCTTTCTCCCGAGGTTCTCCGAGCCTCCATCTGGGGCAGCCCACGGCAATGGCCCTGTCTTACATACAGCACAGATCTCCCATTGACTCTAACCCACAACATGGGAAGCACTTAACTCCAAAAATCAAAGTGTCACAGTAAGATTGGTATGTTCCTATCCTAGTGTGTCGCGTCACCAATCTAACAAACAAATTCACACTCTATACACACTACTTAACATTCTAATTATGGATTTGAACGGGAGGGCATTCAATTTTACTTTTAACACCACATTTGCATTGGAGCAGAACATTCAAAGGTTCAAAGTTCTTTCACGTGTTCGCTCCTTCATGCCCCCTCCCGGCAGTATTGTCCATTCACCCCTGAGGGTGTCTCCTCACTTCGTGGCCTTATTGGCCTCTCACCAGGTGAGTTCAGTCGGCCCAGTGGCCTAATCTCACAAAGTGTCCTTCGGCCACAACGGCCCACAAAAGCACTTTGGACTCAATGGCCCATAAAAATGCTTCAGCCCATATGGCACAAGCAGCAGCAGGCAACAAGCCATGCATTGGACAGCAGATGACACAGCAATGGTGGCACGGTGATATCGATGGTAAACAAATGCAGATCGGAGGCGTTCTTGAGGAAGCAAATGGGTGTGATGACCTCAGACTGGTGAGATGGAGTGTACCCTTCACCTTCCTTGCCTGACTTGTTTTGGTTAAGTTCTCTTTTTTTTTAGACAGGATGGTGTGTTTCTTTCCCAACTGTTATCTTTGTGGATGAGTGCTCATGACATACTGGTGGCCTCTCTAGCACTTGGAGAGGGTGACCTTGCCTGGCCCTTGCCAACAATTTCTCCCATCAACACTACTCGTAACAGGTGTCACACATGAATGGTGCGGAGGAGAGTCCATCGAACCTAACCATTTACTTTTAGTTCTAGACAATGCAACAAACCCTGCTATGGCTAGAATGATCCTAATGACCCATTTTTTTCCGACCTGGCACACTGTTCCATTCTATGAAACCTGGGCAAGGCCCTACTTTGTATTTTTCCATTTGGTGGTGCCAGGCATAACTCTCTGGCTGGAGAGTGTGACTACTACTCGGCCTCTTTGCCTGCTTCCAATTGGGGGTGGAGGACACCCAGCGACCTCAGGGTTCACTTGAGCGTGCTTCTGGCGCTCCTAACTAAAGGCCCGGTCACACCTTGACGTTTTAGCCAATGTATGCCGATTTTTGAATTTTTTTTGTAAAACGCTGGCACACGTTGAATACGTTATGGGTAAGTTTTGATAACATTGAGAGCACGCTGAAAAACACTGCCATACGTCGTTGTACGCTGGCTTTAAACGTTGTACTTTTTGGTTGTCCTCAAATTTTTTCATGCTTGAAATTTTACGACGTATGCCGGCGTATGACTCACACGTTCCGCTACGCTGGCCACACGTTGTATGCACGGTCTGCGATCGTTGACAGACGTCAACACATGCTACTTGTAAGTTAATCATAAGTTGAGACACGCCGAGGTAATGTTTAGCGTACCCGAAACTTATTTCTAACCTATGATTAACGTGTTGTTGGCACGTTACGCGATCGTTGCCACACATCGACAGACGTTACTTTTAAGTTACTTATAGGCTGAAAGACGTCGGTATAATGGATCGTCCTTGCGTCAGCGTCCACGGCCATGGCCAGGACACTTATTTGCAGCATTCTTCAAACTTTTCTTCGGCATGACGAGGATGTTCACACTTCGATGTCTAGCTTGGCTATGATTTCAATTGTCCATCGGCAGCGTCTATTTAAAATAGTCGAGTTTGAGCATTTTAACACGTTCAGAAGAAACGCTTCAAATTTCAAAACCCCAGCGTCAAAAAACAAAGGCGAGTGACAGCAATTTAAATCGTTCATTGTAAACAATGAAAATAGCTGAGTGGTACCGTTTAAAAGTCGTTGAGTGTAAAAAAAATCCAATTGTTGAGCGCAAGGGTCTACTTTCAATAGTGGGGTTTGAGCGATTTAGCACATTCAATAGAAACGATTAAAATTTCCGAGCGCCAGCGTCAAAAAACAAAGGCGAGTGACAGCAATTTAAATCGTTCATTGTCAACAATGAAAATAGCTGAGTGGTACCGTTTAAAAGTCGTTGAGTGTAAAAAAAATCCAATTGTTGAGCGCAAGCGTCTACTTTCAAAAGTGGAGATGCAGCCATTTAAATCGTTGAGTGGCAGCCTATGAATAGCAAACCCCACGTCACCAGCAAAGATAAACTGCCGCACGATATGGATAAGTTAGGCTATCGTTGGGCATAGTTTGTGAACGCCGGCTTCACGATAATTATTCGTTGGTATATCGTATCTATAAGTAATCAAAGCGCTCTATGCACATTATTAGTTCATTGTGCATTTGTCCAACCCGTTATGAATTGACCTAAATCGTAAAAACAAGCTATAGCTCATTGTTGAAAAAGCCCCATAAAAAATTAGCCGCGAAGAACTTCGAACAATGGTGAAAAGATGTCTCCTACCCGTGGACACGCGGACGCAAGGACGATCCATCATAACCCACACCCTCCCCCTCACACTCACCGACTACTGCCAAAACGAACAAACTACTACTAATACTAATACTGATACTGATAGTGCTGACATAGACTCAAAAAGGACTCGAAAACACTGTTGGGTTCCCCTTTTATGAGCAGCATTTTTATATACCAATTCCCAAAACCGCTGGGAACACGTCTTTATATGGCAGTTGTAAGCTAGAAACACGTTCATTTATTTTTTTTTGTCGACCGGAAGACGTCATTGGAATACGTCTACATACGTCGAAGTGTGTTGGGACTACGTAAAGAATTGGTTCAAAGCACGTCAAACATAAGTTAGAAATAAGTTTTGCGTAAAAAAGACATTACCGCGACGTGTTTCGACTTATGAGTAGCTTATAAGTAGCGTTTGTGGACGTGTGTAAGCATCCACATATCGTGTGTTAAACTTATCCCCATCGCATGCGGAACGTGTGTCATACGCCGAGTACGTCCAAAAATTTTGAACATGTTTAAAAATTTTTGACGTACTCTACTTACTACGACGTATGATAGCGTACTTTAGCGTTCTACTCACGTATACCAAACTTACTCATACCGTATTTGACGTGCCTCAACGTTTTAGACACATTTTTCTTAGGTCGGCATACGCTGGCAAGATCGTCAAGGTGTGACCGCGATGTTGTCACTTCCATTTCTACGGCAGTTATGATTCAAATCGTTGTGCGTCAGCCTTTTAATAGGCTACGTCACGACATCGTCGGCGATGCGTGCAACGCGCTATGCCGAAGTTAGACTATCGTTGGGCATCGGTTGTGTAGGCCGACAACAGGTTCAGCATTCGTTGGTATAAGTTATCTATAACACAACGAAAGGTTCTGTGTCTGTTACCAATGCGTTATACATAAGACCAAGTCGCTATGAATACGTCCGAATCTTTAAAAAAAAAACATCAAAAGTTCAACGTAAGCCAGCGTTTTACATACATTTTAATATGTTGCCATCACTGGCTAAAACGTCAAGGTGTGACAGGGCCTTAAAGGGTAGCTCTCTCTTGCCCCTATACTGTGCCCTCATAGCACTGAACCTCCCGTGCTCTCCTGGCACCTCTGACAGCTTTCACCTGCCAGAAACCCCCAAAGCCCTGCTGCCCTATTTCCCGACTCACCAACTTCCCATACCATGTCACACTACCAACCAGTATCCCGATACCTTGGCCTGCACCTACCCCTCGCAGTCCGCCTGCACAATGGAACAGCAGCCAGAATCCAGGTCAAATCCTCTAAGTCCCCTTAACGTACACCAACCTGGTTAGGAGACTCCTACCGACAGGGTACGTTGTTCACACTCACTCTCCTCATTCGCACAATCACGCCATTCACCCAAACACTTTCGTCATTCATTCCACAGTGCCGCACACCCAGTCCACAACACCATCCAACACCTTTCACGTTTATGTGAAAACAACAACACACCAGTCCCTCGAATCCCACTTGGTCATCAAATTTAACTGGTACACTATTTCATCAAACCCCAATAAATTTGTCACTACGTCCATCGTCCATTGGCCTCCTCCATACTGCCCTAATCGTTTATTTCCAACCATTGAAACGAAACATCAAAATATCTTCACCAGGCCCATGGAACCTCTGCATGGTTGTAACCAGGCATTTCAATCCTTCCGCAAACAAGCCACTCTTTGTCATCCACTTGTTTCAGGTGTGTTTAACGTGCTGCCTGTAATGTCTCCACCACTTTTTTTAATCATCACCCAAATCCACTCGTGCCACTCTTATGCTTTCTGTCATCTCTCAATATGCAATCACTTTCGGTACAACTCCTAATCAAAATTTTCACATCCCCATATGGCCTGCTCCTTTGACTCATTGGAAGGGGAGTGAGGGAACGAATCCCTCATTACCCATTTTACATGACCCTGCCGCCTTTCCGCCACGGCTCAAAGGGGTCACGCCTCAATGGGGGCCGTGATCTACCCCCTCCTTTTCTCCAGGGTTCGCGGAAGTCAGGCAAACCCCAATCGGTGGAACGGCCTCCCCCTCTTCTCCAGGGTTCACGGAAATCAGGTAAACCCCAATCGGTGGAATGGCCACACCCTCTTCTCCAGGGTTCACGGAAATCAGGTAAACCCCAATCGGTGGAATGGCCTCCCCCTCTTCTCCAGGGTTCATGGAAATCAGGTAAACCCCAATCGGTGGAATGACCCCTCCCCCTCTTCTTCTCCAGGGTTCACGGAAATAAGGTAAACCCCAATCAGTGGAATTTCTACCTTAAGCTCCTCATCCGCACCATGCATGCATGCATGTACCCACGTACTTGCTTCGTTCCAGAGTCACCTCTGTCCGGTCGCTTCTCTCCAGCAGGTTGCTCATCATCGGTTCGCCATACTCCTCCGGGGCTGTCAGCTCCACACGCTGGACCTGCTCAAAATATATCTCACTCGTTAACAACCCCGCATGCTCCCTCAATGTCAATGTCTCAATCACCACGGTTTGCTCCAAGTATGGTGTCATCCGAAGAGTGATGTCAATCAAGGTCCGCACCACTAATATTACTCCCTGGTATGATGTCACACATCCCATATTATTGTGGTTCTACTTCCTGGCTCCATTTTATTTTCCATTTGAGTCGTTCTTCCTCTCCGAGGCTTTTGAGTTGTTCGTTATCTTTCCGGAGTTTTTCCATCTCCGTGGACTCCAACTTTGCTCTCTTCTTTAGTTGGTCAATTTCAAACTCGTATTGTTTTTGGTTTCTACTCCACCGTCTCTCATGTTCTTCATCCTCCAATTGGCTTATTTCCTTTTCCCGTTTCCTTCGTCGTTCTTTCACGATCTCCACATACTTCAACCTTGCTTTCTCCTTTAGTTTTTCTTGTCCTTCTTTTTGTTTCATTCCTTGTTCTTTTTGTTTCTTATTCCACAGTCTCTCTTGTTCCTCATTCTCCAATCTCGTCGTTTCCTTCAATTGGATTAAATCTCCTTCCTGTTTCATTCGTTGTTCTTTCACTACCTCCTTGTACTCCAACATTGCTTTCTCCTTTAGCTGTTGTCCTTTTTGTTTCCTCTCCCACTGTCTCTCTTGTTCTTCCTTCTCCAATCTCGTTGTTTCCTTCAATTGGTTGATCTCTCCTTCCTGTTTCATTCGTTGTTCTTTCACTATCTCCTCCTACTCCAACCTTGCCTTTTCCTTTAGTTGTTCAATTTCAAATCCATGTTCTTTTTCTTTTCTATCCCAGTGTCTCTCATGTTCATCATTCTCCAGTCTCATCGTTTCCTTCAATTGGCTGATCTCCCTTTCCTGTTTCATTCGTTGTTCTTTCACTATCTCCTCATACTCCAACCTTGCTTTCTCCTTTAGCTGGTCAACCTCAAATTCTTGTTCTTTTTGTTTTCTATTCCACTGTCTCTCATGTTCCTCATTGTTTCCTTCAATTGGGTAATTTCCTTTTCCTGTTTCATTCGTTGTTATTTCACTTTCTCCAACCTTGCTTTTTCCTTTTGCTGGTCAACCTCAAATTCATATTCTTTTTGTTTTCTATTCCACCGTCTCTCATGTTCCTCCTTCTTCAATCTCGTTGTTTCCTTCAATTGACTGATTTCCTTTTCCTGTTTCATTCGTTGTTATTTCACTTTCTCCTCGTACTCCAACCTTGCTTTTTCCTTTAGCTGGTCAACCTCAAATTCATGTTCGTTTTGTTTCTTAGTCCACTGTCTCTCTTGTTGCTCATTCTCCAATCTCGTCGTTTCCTTCAAATGGTTGATCTCTCTTTCCTGTTTCATTCGTTGTTCTTTCTGTTCCTTATTCCACTGTCTCTCATGTTCCTCATTCTCCAATCGAGTCGTTTCCTTCCATTTGTTGATCTCTCTTTCCTGCTTCATTCACTGTTCTTTCACTACTCTTTCTTGCATCTCATTCTTTAATCTGGCCTTGGCTTCTAATTGTTCGATCTGCTCAGTGTGGTTCCTTAACGTTTCATTCTCCGTTCTCTTTCTTTCCTCTCTTAACATTCTCAGTTCGTTTTGTAATCCCCTCTCTCTGTTTGGTGTTTCCGCAACTCAGAAGCTTTTTCCCATAATTCCTCTCTCATTTTGCATGCTTCCTCCCTAATTTCATCCATTCTCTCGCTCCTCTCCGCACCTCTTTCGCGTGCTTCCTTTTCCAATTCTCCCATTTTCTTACCATAGTCCTTTAGTTCTTCCAGGCGTTCCTCTTTTCTTGGCTTTCTCTTTCCTGATTGCCTATTCTTACCTCTTCCTGCAGTTGTCTCAATTCCAAATTGTGTTTCCGTTTTTCCTTTTCCTGTTTTGTTTTCCATTCTTCTTCCAAGTTCTCCTAATCCCAGGAATTACTAATTTGCTCTTCCTGTATTCTTTCGTTCAGTTTGCTCTTCTCTTGTTCCAACTTATGGGTACTCCCCTCTACTTTCCTCATTTCTTCCTGAAGTTCCTTGAACTGTCTCGACTTTTCCAACAATTCTTCCTTCCTTTGCTCCAGAGATTTCTCTCCTCTTTTTATCTTCTGTTCTTGGCTTTCTCTTATCTGATTGCCTGATCTTACCTCTTCCTTCATTTGTTTCAATTCCAAATCGTGTTCACCTTTTTCCTTTCCTAGCTTTTTTTTTCCGTTCTTCCTCCAAGTTCTTCCTATCCTGGGAGATACCAACCTGCTCTTCCTCTATTCTTTTGTTCAGTTTGCTCTTCGCATATTCAAACTGACGGGTATAAAACACGACTAAATTCTTTTTTCCACATAGTTTGTCGACTCTGTTGGCTTAGTCATGTTTTTGCCACCGAATTCGTTCCAGTACATCGGCCAATCGTTGTGTCCCCCCGTACACATCATTTTTCTGAAGCTCGTCTGCGTGCCGTTGTGCCTCGTCCACTCCAATTTGCACCTCCTCGATATAATCTTCATAACGCTTCACCTTTTCCAAGACATCCCCCAATTGTGCCTGAAGCTTGCCAATGTTCGCGTCGTCATCCTGCCAAGCCTACCATGGCACATGCCGTAGCCACATGGTCTGAATCGGTGGCTGGGAGCCTCCGCCTCGTGTCGTGCCATTTGTTCCGCTGTAATTAGCCCTCTTCTGCTTCGTGTCGCGCCAAGGTTGAGCGGCGCCGCCATTTTGCGACTCCATTTTCTTTATCATTTTCAAATGTTTCCTCCGATCCGTTCATGGATAAAAACATGACCAATTGCAAACACAATTGGTGTTCTGCAAATTTACGGAGGTGGAAGCAGAGAGTTCGTCATCAAACTCCTGACGACAATCAAATGTTACCGGATTCGGGGTCGGAGGGATTCGAGCGGCGGCAGGATTCAAAGTCCGGCACCAGTTGTGTTGGTTTATTTATTTTTTATTTTTTATTTTTTTATTTTTGGGCGGCTTTATTCCTCAGCGCGTCCACGTATTAATTCGAAGCAAACTTCATCCGGATCAGCCGAATTTGGGGAGGACATCGGGGAAACACTACACATATGCAATAAACACGACAGTGGTTTTATTTACAATCAACCCGTTCTGAACTAGGGAACCACGGCTGCAGGTTTCGAGGGGATTACTACGAAATATGCCTTATACAACACGTGCAAACAAAACAGACATGCATGCAGGACAAGACAGAGTACTTGGCGATGGCTCATGGACAAGAGGACAGTGTCCAAAAAGCACGAATGTCGCTCCTAACAAATAAGCGGATGTCCATGAATTCGAACTCCCGCTCGAACGTGCCGCGCCGCAAGTAATGGTGGCGCAGCACTCCAGTTCCCGCTCAAGTCACCACGTGCGCGGTTCTCCTCAGCACGTTCTGGCTCCGAGCAACGTCGACGATGCTAAATCGCCGATCTCTCTCCAGGGTTCAGCACACGAATCCCGGCCTGGCCTGTTCTCCAGACAAGGCCCCAGTCGAGGTCCGAGTTCCACAGGCGGATCACAACGTGTCGAGCCGTGAGGTGAGCAAGGACCGTCCGAAGGTCCGGAGTCTCCTTTCTGCCTCGATGCCCGACTCCCGCTTCGTCCTCTCAGTGCCTCTCTCGGTCGAAACACCAACGTGCAGGTCGGTTCAGCATCTCTCCCAGCAGACCCAACACGGTGCCTCCTTCGTTCGCTCGTTTCGAAGCGACTCCAAGCAGGCCTCGAGAACCCGGCCGTCCCTCATACACAACACTCCTTTTGGTCCCTTTTCTTTCTCTTTTTCGTTCGCTTCGACACACGCCTGTCTCGGCGACTCACTGACCAAAGGCTCCGCCCCTTCGCGTCACTGCCTCTCCAGGCCACACCCCTCACTCTTGGCCACTCCTCTCAGGTGACTGGGAGGGGCCTATTCCGGAATGAGGAAGGAAGAAGAGCAATCTCTCGTTTCACCACCGTATGAACATAAAAACACAGTCTTTTACACCGCCCGACACACACATATCGTCCCTTATACCACACAACCTTTCTATACATGAATTTAATGGGGGAACTGAGCTAATCCTATCTTTAGTAATCCCATTAAGGGCCATTTCCATGAATATATATATATATATATATATATATATATATATATATATATATATATATATATATATATATATATATATATATATATATATATATATATCTGCGAGCAGGTGTGTGCAGCAACCATTTCAGAGCAAAGTATTTCTGAGTGTTCGACTCAGTATTACTATAAATTTGTGTATCTAAGCCACACTGTAATTTTGCAACCTCTTGCATTGACTTCTGGTTTGGGGATTTTTATGTGTTGATCGAACTGGTCACTGCCACTGCCGCATCAATCACATAAAAGCCAAGTTTTCAATTCAGATTGTTGGTGTTTTTCTGTGATATCTTTGTCAATGTGTTTCTGTTATGTCCCATCAAAAACACAATCCTTGTGAAATGATGTATGAATGAGAAATAAGCCTTTTGTGAATGCAGTGCACTGTGTTCTACTCACCAGACACTTTTAACCTGTCGTGGTGGTGGTGCTAAACCGAAAATCAAATAGTCTTTTATTCCACGAGACTCGACAAAATCTTCAAAAAAAACACAAAACATAATTTTCAGCATTTATACGAGAGAGTAGCAATTTCAAAAAGGTTAACCAGAATTGTTCTGTTCCTCAATTAAAATCGGAATCACAAATACAGGAATGTGAGAAATATCAATGGATGAGAGGTGCCGGGACCGTACCATTTGCTCTGAAAACAATGAGCTGTGGTGGCAGTGGTTACAACACCTCTGCACACTTCTACTCTCACCAACAGATGCAAAATCTGGTATAATGACCTCTGCTACCAAAGGTAGAAGGAGGTTATGTTTTCACCTCTGTCTGTCTGTCTGCCTGTCTGTTTGTTTGTTTGTGACTTGCAAAATGGAAGATTTTTCAAGTATATTGATCAGTCAATTTTGTTATTCTGTCTGTCTTGTTTGTCTGTCAATCGCCTCATCGCAATTATAAATCGATCGTCATGAAACTTAAACAAGTTGGACAGGCCGTCTCAATTGAGAAGGCGATTGATTTTGAGATCAAAGGTCATTTTGAGGTCAAATTTCTAAAATCGTCATTTTTCATCTGATTGACTTGAAAGTTGAACAGGATTTGCATTCAACCACCATTCATTTTGAGGCCAACGTCGACCACAAGAGTCAACAGAGGCCAAAGGTCAATTAGCTGAAATTTCTAAAACCTCCATTTTCAACCCATTGACTTGAAATTTGAAGAGAATTTGCATATCAGGTTACTAAATTGAACCATCGATTATTTAAGAGGTCATTATGCACCAAAAAGTCAACATAGGCCTGAGGTCAACAACTAAGGTTGTATTTCAAAAATACTCAATTTACATACAATTGACTTGAAATTTGAAGAGGATTTATATTTCAGGTCACTGAATTCAATCAACCAATTATTTTTAAGGTGAACATGGACTAAAAGGTCAACATCGGCCAAAGGTCAACAACTAAGGTGGAATTTCTGAAATCCTCAATTTTCATCCAATTGACTTGAAATGGGAAGAGGATTGATATTTCAGTTTACTGAATTCAACCACCAATTATTTTTGAGGTCCACATCGGTCAAAAGGTCAACATCGGCCAGATTTCGAAAATTGTCAATTTTCATCCAATTCACTTGAAATTGGAAGAAGAGTTGTATCTTTGGTCATTGAGTTGAACCACCAATTATTTTTGAGGTCAAATTTGTTTTGTGGATTTTGCAAGTGTCGTGCTCTGCATGACGTATTCTTCTTGTTCTGTCCATTTGTCTGTCTTTTTGTCGCTTGCAGGTCACAATTTTAAACCGATCTTCAGGAAACATCACCACATGGAAGAGATATTCATAAGGAAGAAGCCTATTGTTTTTGAGGTCAAAAGGTCAACATAGGCCAAAGGTAAACAACGAACATGGAATTTCTAAGATTCTCAATTTACATCCGATTCACTTGAAATTTGAAGAGGAGTTGCATATTTGGTCATTGAATTCAACAAACAATTATTTTTGAGGTCAAATTTGTTTGATGTATTTTACAAGTACGTGATTTACACGACGTCTTCTTCTTGTTAATTGCTGGAATCCTTCGGATTTCGGCAATTATGTTGGTCGGTTGAGTGTGTCATTCTGTGTCTGTCTGTTTGTTAATTGCCGGAATCCTTCAGATTTCGGCAATTATGTTAGTCGGTTGTGTGTGTCATTCTGTGTGTATGTCTGTCTGTATGTTTGTTTGTTTGTGTGTTTGTTTACCCTGGAGCAGCCACACCATTTCAGCAATCATGACCAAACTGGGTACAGACGTCGGACATGGTCCAACTTAGACACCTGTCGTTTTTGGTGAATCTAGGTCAAAAGTCAAGGTCAAGGTCACCGAAATTCGTATTTTCGCAATAACGTCCTGTAAAATGGTCATATCGACTTCAAACCAAATCCAAAATGTGCATCGTCCAATTCTGCATCCAACCATATGTCTCATTGGGGTGTCACACCAACACCCTTCAGAGCGGTCGGGGGTCGAAAGTCAGGGGGGGGGGTCGGGTCAAAACTTTCAAATTGTGATAAAAACGCCATTTAAAGTCCGATTGACTTCCAAGTTATGATCATGACCAAATTAAATGCAATAACTCATTAAACAGTCGCACTATCGACTTATCAGAACCAAATTGATTTCCAGGTATTTGTTTTTTCAGAGATCATGAAGATATGACAAAGTTATTCTGGCAATTCTTTGCTCAATGAGCAATTTCATTTGTTTGTTTGTCAACCACCAGCACATCACAATTCCAAAACAATCGTCATGAAACTCCACCAAGATTTGGAGGAAGTCTCAACTGAGAAGCCTCTTAGTTTTGAGGTGAAATGTCTAATATCGTCATTTTTCATCGAGTTGACTTGAAAGTTGAACAGTATCTGCCAATTGCGTCACTAAATTGGGAAACTAACTTTTTGAGGTTAAACGGCCAACTCAATGTCAAACTTCTAAAATCACGAATTTCAATCTGAAAACTAATCAATTTTCATCCGATTGACCTGAGCTTTCATTAATATTGTCAATTTTAATCTTAATGAATTGGACAATTCCATGTATCCATGGCAACCTTTGGAGAGGGGGTGGATTTTGCTCGTATCTTGCTCTGCACAATGTTCTTTTCTTGTTTGTCAGTGTGTGTGTGTGTGTGTGTGTGTGTGTGTGTGTGTGTGTGTGTGTGTGTGTGTGTGTGTGTGTGTGTGTGTGTGTGTGTGTGTGTGTGTGTGTGTGTGTGTGTGTGTGTGTGTGTGTGTGCGCGCGCGTGTGTGTGTGTTGCGGACGATATCTCAAAAGTTGTGGATGAATTCAGACGAAACTTGTGTGTGACGGGTGCGTGATGAGGAAGAATTGGTTCAATCTTGGTGAAGATCTGAATCTGGATCCGGATATGATCGTTTTTGAAGGGTTCTTCACGATTAAGAGATTGGGCCAAAAACGAAATATTGCATGCCATTTCAAAAATGTATTGGGTCTGACAAGTTCTCGTGGATCAGGCATTGCATGGTGGAGATATGTGCTCCACTGTGTACGCTTCACATTTAACTTGTGGCCCAGGAACCAAACAACATATATATATATATATATATATATATATATATATATATATATATATATATGTCAGGAATCGTACCTTTTTCTATTAGCTTTGTTTTAGAAGCCATTATATATGTTTTTTGCAGGCTTGGTGATAATCAAAGTATACTCTTGGCTGGCTGCTTGAGAAAAGGGACAGTTAGAACATTGTATGCAGAAAATGATTATAATTGTCCTTGAGTCATTCAAAGGAGCATTGTGAGAACAGGAACCGTAACGTGCTCTTATCTCGACATATGTTTCAGCATTCTTGCAATGAAAGGACAAAATGTGGAATAAGCATTTGTCCAAGAGTGAAGCCGAGAATATAAAAGGGTAATGCCTCGTCAACTAACTAGTGATGGCGCCCTCCGAGCACCCTGAAGGTGTATTTATGTTCTTGGTGTTGCCGCACTTAGTGTGCACATACCTTGATAAATGATATTAAATAGCCTCTCTCTCAAGTACAACATCGCTCCTCAAATATCTTGGTAAAGGGTGATTTTAGTTTATGACAATATATATATATATATATATATATATATATATATATATATATATATATATATATATATATATATATATATATATATATATATTGTTACGACTTTCGGCCCGCCCGGCGTGCGATCGGCCACGTAACTCGAATCGCGACGCGTTGCCCACCGGAACGGACAATTCAGTCGTGACCCTCCTGGAACTACCGCCAAGGAGCTAGCTACGGGTGGGGGTTTAACCTCACCACAACCCAGTCCGCATTCTACCCGCACGAAATAGGGTGAATCGCCAAATGTCGATATACCTAAGTACCCACGCGGGTAGCGTACCGACGAGTTGTACCACGCCGCAGGTCGACTCCGGACACGAACCGCTTAAGCGGCTCATTCCATGCTGCAGGGATAACCGAGCGGAGTTATCGTCGACCTCGACGGTTCAGATTACTTACTGGGTGTCTAAACCCACCACCAATCCCTTACGTGATGGAAGATGGAACTTTCAACGGAGGAAAGGACGCAACGAAACGGGAAAACAGTTCAACAAGCAATTTTATTTCACACACAGACAAGCACGTATTTTACAATCACAGTTATACAAAAACAATGCACGTATACAGTCAAAGCAAGAACAGAATGCAGAGTGACAACCGAATAATGCGATGTACAAGCACATATACGGGTTTACTTTGTAGACTGGCACCACACACACACATTTACACCAAAAGCAAAGAAAACACAAGCCACCCTCACAGGCAAGGAGACAGACAGGTCCGTGGACCAAATGAACGTGGGACCTGGGTGATTGGCCAGGTCCACGAGACCGAAGGGGTCTTACCCGCGCCCTCGTGGCGCGATGGCAGGCTAGCCGCAATGTCCACGTAACGCGCTTGACTCCGTGCCCCTGGTATGGTCGGTGAGCTCCTCCAGGCGTGCGTCGCGCAGGCACGTGTTGGTCGGTCGACACCACGGTTGGGGCGGGAAGCGGATGGGGTTACCGGCGCTATCTCAGCGCGGATGGGAGAAATCGTTGATGCTCGGGGTGGGAAGAGGGGAATGGCGGCCGCTCCGTCCCACTAGCGGGGTCTCGGGTCCGCACCGACTCCGGCGAACTCTCGCCCCTGGCCCTCTTCTGCGTCCCTGCTCCACTCCGCGACTCGTCCCTCGACCTCCACTAAGAGCTCCGTCCCCTTCGCCGTCCGATCCCCGCAAACACACGCCATGACTCCACGACTTCCGACCAGCGTCACTTTCTGTGCCACTTTCTGCACCCACTTTCTTTCTTCACTCACTCCACCCACTTTCTCCACACACTTTCTTCACCCAGTTTCTTCACTCGCGAGCTGCATTGTGCTCGCGTCTTTATAGACCGGGGGAGGAGCTTGTATGCAGATTCGTGGATCAAAACGCGCTTGGAGGCGGGGCCACGCCACCCGACGTTTAGCCATTGGTCGGGCAAAAAGGGGCATGAGCCTCTCCTGATCCGAATTTCCTCCTACAAGGAGTCCACATGCATCGCGCTTGGGGCGGGGCCACACCGCCCGACGCTCGCCTATTGGACGGAGAACAAGGGGCGTGAGCCTCTCCTGATCCGTTTTCCCTCTTGCAAAGGCATCCATTTGTACCCGCGGCTCGACGCGTTCGGCAAGAATCACCGAACGGGCCCCTGGACAGCACTACGCTCAGTGTTGGCAAGTGGTGTGGTTGTTGGTTGTGGAAGGAGAAAGGCGAAGGTGGTGGGGGGTTTGCTGTGGTGGTTTGGTGGTTGGCGGGTGTCGTTTGGGAAGGGCGGTGAAGCGATGTTTGCGGGATGGAGTTGTGGAGGTAAAGAGGCGAAGGTTGTCGTGTTTGAGTTGTTGGCGGCTTAATGGTCCAAAATAACGATAGAGAAAGAAAAATGGCTAACTCAAAGCGTCGCAGCCCGGATGAATCACACATATTCCCCCTAAACAACAGGTGTGGACTAACTACACATGAACTTAGCGTCATCACTGATCTAAGGACCCTTTATGGTGTATTACGAATTTCCACAGTAGTAACAACATCTATGTATGTATACACAAAATGGCACTCAAAGACCACACAACTCCCACCCTTCTCCCAAACATGATTTAACATCAATATAATCACTTTAACTTTTCCTGTGCACCGCGGCATGCCCTAGATCTGATATACTCATCAGTGTAAAAAAACATGAAGGTTTGAGAAGAAACGAGCAAGTCCATAAACCCTCAGGTCTTTCATAGGCCCATAGCATCAAGAGTTTTTCTGGTATGGGCTGCAAAATATTAACTTTTGATCAGAAAGTATCGAGTTGCTCAGAAAGTTCCTGCAAATCTTTCATTGTGCAGAGGTACACCCCTTTCTCACAGGTTCATTTTCAAGTACTGTTGGCTTCTTCAAAAAGTTGGTGAGTTGTTTCATGGTACAATACTTATTTAGCAGTCATGAAAGACATCCAGGCTGTCCGATGACTGTTGTCACAAGGGATTTCTGCGGATGCGTGCGAATTTCGTCATTTCAAAAATAACTTATTGTCTGTGTTAATTCGTTCCTTCTTGTGCTGTATTTGTGAAATTCGTTTTTTGTCTTGATCATGTCCGACTTTCACAGGGGACTGTCAAATTGTGTCCCTTTTGTCTCTGGATTCCTCGTTTTGCTTCTTTCTTTCCAAATGTTATATTTCAACCTCAAAATTATCCGATTTCTTCTGTTCACTTCAAAAGAAAAAACAAAACAAAAAAACTTCCACTCAATAGAAATCTCATCACATTTGAATTTCCTTCTGCCTGTACTTTTTGTTCTCCATTCTTTTTCCCACCTTTTCTCCACCAATTCAAACTCTTCATTGAATGAAAATGCTTCTTCCTTTAAAAGCATTTAAAAATGCTTCACATTCCTTATTTTTCCATGAAGAGAACCCAACCTTCACCATCATTGATTCCTCTTCTGATTCTTAAGAATATCTTTGTTTGTCCAATTTGGGAATTTGGAATCAGTATCCCTCCACTTCATGTCCCTTCTTCCTGCATCCCTCCTCACCCTACCCTCTCAATGCTTCCCCTGCACCTGACCAACTCAAACATTGCACATTACCCCATCCCCAAAAAGCCTTCCTCAAACCTTGCCCCGACAATGCCCCTGCCCCACCCCCCCCGGCCATGCACCCTTCCAATGCCACCTCCCATGCCCTTAACTTTGTGAACCTCAAACATCCAAGGTCTCTGCTCTCAATGATGGATCTCTCAATCCAGGCCACTGCCAATGAACCAGACATCATCCATTTCACAGAATCCTTTTTCCCACAGTGAGTCCCTGACTCCTTGGTCTCTCTGCCTGGTTATTCTTTCCTCAAATTGGATCGGCCTGAACCCCACCCCTGCAGTGGAGTTGCACTTAATATAAACAACTCAATCTTTCACTGCTCTTCCACTGATTGCTCGTGGTATTCGACAGTACTCAATTTGGCCCTGCATCGGCAAGTTTCGAAGGTCTGTCTACCTCGAATTAGGCTTTGGTGTTTTACGGTTTTCCATCTCCAACTGGAGAACGTTGAGGGTGAGTGGCTAAAAACGCGAAAATACATGATCATTCGTGTTTTTAAAGCTTCTCTCTGCACTGAACGATCAATTCATTTTTGCATTGTGATGAGGAGAAAGATTTTTAAAGGTAGTGTCCAAGGTCCAATTTTTAAAGGTACTCACAGGCTCACCATTATGCCACCAAGAACACAACAGTTGTTGCATGGACTCTTCGAACCACTTTGTGTGCCAGATGAGGGCAGTGTAGAAAGGCGCCAGACAAACGGATGGTACGCCTCCTACCTGCTGATACAAGCTCGATACAAGCAGCCAAGATTGACACTGGCTTGAAGGTGAAGTGAAGCAGCCAGGTAGCAAGGACAAGTTCTGTATCGGGTTGACTCGTCAGCATAAATGGGTAGGCAAGATGAAATGTTGTTTGGCACATCATGTCTGTAATGAAGAAACATAGAAGGCCTGATCACAGACCTTTGGCAACACCTGCATTAATGATATGGCCTGACGAAGATTGACCCTTGTGCCGCCCAAAAAATTGTTGATCTGTGAGAGTTCTGATATTATTGCATTCACATGCTCACGAATACCATGCGAGTGGAGCTTGTGAATGAGACCCTATACCAAAAGCCTTGGAGATGCCAAGGGCTAAAAGTCTGGCCTCACCACACTGGTCTTGGACCTGGTTGAAGTGTTCAGTTATGAGGGAACGAATATCACCAGTTGATTGGATATGATGGAATCCATCATGAGCATCAGTTTGGAGAATGTGGTCTTCCAGGAAAGTTACAATCTGTTCATTAATAATCAATTCAAATACTTTGCTCCTTATGGGAAGAAGGCTGATATTTGGATGGATCCGACAATTGTGGCAAGAACATTTTCAGGACAATTGAAGGGATATGATCTACTTCAGTAGCTTTGGAAATATCCAGCCCTTGGATGATTTTACCCCACTCTTTGAGGAGTGATCATCATAGTGGATATATTCATGTTCACACCGGTGGAATTCAGTAATGATTCATTACATTCATCAAGTATGGAGTTTGCAGCGAAATGCTGCACCACTGGAGTTTACATTGGTCACTGAAGTTCGATGCAAAACTACTTCTTGGTTTCCCACATTTCCCTTTTGTGTAATCTTTGTGGAAATGTTTTTGTATCACCAGATGTTCTAGAAAGGCTGCAGAAATGTACATGTTCCTGAAAGGATGATTCATCTTTAGCATGTGTTCAGGAATGGCAAATGTACACTTATGTTGAAGAAAGTGTTCAAGATTTGTATTTGCCATTTACCTCCACCACATAAGGTGAAAGGAGGTTATGTTTTCACCCAAGTTTATCTGTCAGTGAGCAGAATATCTCAAAAAAAAAGAAACAGCTTCAGACGAAACCTCGTCGTCAGCTTGGCTGTATGACGAGGACAAATTAATTTGATTTTGGTGAAGATCAGCATCTGGATACGATAATTTCTCAAATGATTCTCTTCACCATTGAGGATGGGACCAAAACCGATCGAGAGCACAATATTTCAAAAGGTTGTGTGAGCGTTTTGGCTCGGTGACAAACATAAGCCGATTTGATTACACTGAACAACAAAAATTTTTTACTGGAGATGTGTAAAGTGATTGAGACTAATTTGGGTACGCTGATTTCAAAAATCATAACCGTTTTGCTGTATCACGTCAGGATTTTCAGGAACAGAAATATTCCCATTGCCTCGAAGTCAGGATTTCAATGAAATTTACAAAAATTCATTTATTCATTTATTTCATCATGAATGCTTCAAAATTATAGAAATTACAGAAAAACTCCACTAGAATGTAATTAAAAATGCTTTAGGCATTTGGCTTTGCGTTTGTGCTGCTCTGTGTCAGTTTCACGATGCAGGAACCAGCAGAAATCGCCCATCATGTTCGGGTTGTGCCGCCCTTGGTAACGCGTCTCCATGAGTGAAATCTCTTGGTGGAATCGCTCGCCGTGCTCGTCCGAGACTGCTCCCAAGTTGTCAGGGAAGAAGTTCAAGTGCTGGTGTAGGAAATGGATTTTCAGGGACATCCTGGAGCCAAGTTTCCTGAAGGACTCCAGCAGCTGCTGCACTATTTCTTCATAGTTGTCCGCGCGCTCGTTCCCCAAGAAGTTGTCCGTCACAGCTTTGAAGCTCCTCCACGCTGCCAGCTCTTTGGGGTTTAGAGTTGTCGGAAAAGTTTCGTCCTTCATAATCTGTCGGATTTGCGGTCCAACAAAGACACCAGCCTTGATCTTGGTCTCCGACAAGGTGTTGCCAAACATTTCCTTGAGGTATAAAAACCCACGCCCATTCAGATCCATTGCCCGTACAAAACTTTTCATCAAGCCGAGCTTTATGTGGAGTGGTGGAAGGAAAACCTTGGCTGGGTCGACAAGGGCGACATGCTTCACGTTGTGTCGACCAGGTACATGCTCTTTTCGCTCTTCCCAATCTTTCTTCGTCCAGTGATTCTTGTCATCTCTGCTATCCCAGAGACAAAGGAAGCACATGTATTTCGTGTAGCCTGACTGCAGCCCTAACAACAGCGCCACCACTTTCAAGTCTCCGCAGATGTGCCAGTTGAAGTCATTGTACTTGATGGAATCAAGCAGCTGCCGCATAGTCTCATAGGTCTCTGTCATGCCGAACGCGTGAGCCAGTGGGACTGATGGTTTTTCATTGCCATTGTGGAGCAAAACAGCCTTCAAGCTGTTCTTCCCTGAGTCGATGAAGAGGCGCCAGTCTGCAGGATCGTGATCACACCCAAGTTCTTTCAACAGACCGTTGATGTCACTGCAGAATGTCATCGTGTCTTCCATCTCAAAGAACTCAGCTATGTCTCTGTGACGTGCTCTGAACAAGGATATCTTGGTGTTAGGTTCAAGTAGATTCCACTGCTGCAGCCTTGATCCAAGCAGCTCTGCCTTCGCCTTTGACAGCGAGAGATCTCTTACAAGATCAGTTAAGTCTCCCTGGTTCAGAAGGTGTGATTCTTGAGTGTCGGGTTCAAAAGGTTCATCATCACCATCCTCTTCACCACTGCTTACAGCTATGTTCTGATCAGCTGGAGGTGTTGGAACGGGGTTCTCGTCATCATGAGGCACAGGTTTACGAGCAGAGACGCAGTCAGCGTACTTGATGTGACCTTTAGTCTTCTTGTTGAAGCTGGCGATGCTTGTGCAGCAGAAATAACAATCATCATGATGATTCTGCGGCTCACGCCATATCATGGGCACCGCAAATGGCATGCTCGCGCGCTTGCCCACCAACCACTGAGTCAAGGTTGTGTGACAGCTTGTGCAGCAGATGTGTGGTGCCCAGCTCTGTTCTTGGTCCGCCACCTTACACCCGAAGTAGTGAAAGTAGGCGGCCTTCATTTTCACTGCTGTAGATATACTTCGCTGTTGATCTTTTTTGGTATACCGACCACAGACATAACAGAAGTTGTCAGGATGATTGGTACAGGAACGCCTACTCATCTTTATCTGAAAGAAAGAAATATAACACAAGTTAACAACAATTGTACGAAATAGACATGTTAAAGACATATGTAAATTTCATTGAAATCCTGACTTCCAGGCAATGGGAATATTTCTGTTCCTGAAAATCCTGACGTGATACAGCAAAACGGTTATGATTTTTGAAATCAGCATACCCAAATTAGTCTTAATCACTTTACACATCTCCAGTAAAAAAAAAATTTTGAAATTTGTTGTTCAGTGATATCGTTCAGGTCCAGATCAAGATCCGGCTTTTCAGTGCGATACAAAACGTCAACTTTTCAGCCTGGTCGAGGTATGCGCTCTATCGAGTGCCGTTCTGGATATATTTGTGTTCAAGCTTTATATTTCTGTTCACTGCACGTGCTGAATTAAGGCGGATTGAAAGGAGTTCAGGTGTGACAAGGAAGGACTTTGTATGATAGAGGATGCAGAATCAACAGCTGGCTTTGGAGTCCAACTTTGAAATGTGGTTTTCCCAAGAAAGACCAAGGCTGATAGTGAGACTTCGGATATTGAGGAACTGAACTTCCTCAAGAGGATTGTCAGGAAAGTAGATGGATGGGGAGGAGGGTTACCAGACAATCCTTTTGGAGAGAGTTAATGAGAGTGCAAGATTTGTCAGGATTGAAAGACATATTCCAATTGTGGGTCCTGGTTCCATCATTTTTCAACAAGCACAGCTGTGCCACTGATGCAGTGCCCATGTTACCAGTCTGCTGGTACTCATTTTGCCAACCTCGTAAGAATAACCGGATGAGTCAACCCACTTGGTGTTATTTCAACAGGGGCTTGAACGGCACAACTGGCCTTGAACAAAAGACCCGGTGATCTTCAGCCTTCAACATTAAGCCAAGCAGGAGAGGAGATGAAAGGATTCTGTTGAGTGCAACACGTTGACTTCCAGAGTAGAGGAGCCATTAAGCCATGTGTGCAATTGGCCTTGGATGCCAGAGGCAGAGAGTTGAGTAAGGCAGGATGCCAGACTGTATCAAAAGCTTGAGATATGTTCAGAGAGACAGCTCTCATCTCTTGGCTGCCATTGAGGGCCTGCATCCATTGCTGGGTGAGTAGAAGCAGCATGTCCAAGGTGGACTGACCTGGTCTGAAACCAAATTGGTGAACTGAGGTGAGGTTGTTACTCTGCGCTCATGAAGCGAAAAGGGGGGTAAAGCAATCAGTCACGTATGTGTGCCGTATGTACGTGTTTGCATTTTAAAAATTCATTTTCTCAGCAACCCTTGATCTGGTTGATGTGAAATTTTCGAAATTGGTGCTACTAATCCTGTAGAATGTTTTTGTCATAAATATGACAACAAAGGTCATGCGGAACAGGCGCCACCTTGAAAAACCGAAAAACTTTGCACCTCTATATATCCAAAACCTATTCCATGGAAAACATTTCCACCTGGCTCATTGTCAAGTACAATAAGATGTGTTAATGATGATGTCATCGCTCTCTTCATTATTCTGTCATAATTCGACAAGTATAACACTTGATTCGATGAGTAATGAAATTTCTTTTTTCTTTGCAACTGTTGGTCCAATTGACATGGAATTTTGACCATAGGTGTAGCTCCTCCTGTGGGAGTTTAGAACGATAAGTATGACATCATCGGTCATGTGGTACAGGTGCCATCTTAGAAAAACCAAAGAACTTTGCACCTTTATATCTCCGAAAACTCTTGATGGAAAAAATTGACATATGGCTCATTATTGTCAAGTACTCCACCTGTGGAATAAGATGTCAATGATGTTTTCATCGGTGCCTTCATTATGATGTCAGAATTTGACAAATGCAACGCTTGATCAGGTCAGTATGAAAAAAAATATCTCTCTGCAACTGTTGGTCCGATTGACATGAAATTTTGACTAAAGATACACCTCCTCCTGTGGAAATTTACAATGATAAATATGATGTCAGAAGACACATCGTAAAGATGCCATCTTGGAAAAACCGAAAAACTTTGCACCTCTATATCTCTGAAACCGATCCATGGAAAAAATTGAAACATGGCTCATTGTCAATTCCTCCCCATGGGTAATTAAGGTATGTTCATGATGATGTCATTTGTACCTTCATGACAACATTATAATTTAACAAGTACAATGCTTGATTCGATAATTATTATTTTTTTTAGATCTGGGCAATGCTGAGGTTAAAGCACTCTTCCTGTTGGTAAATTTGTCCTCAATCCCTTCTCATCTCCTTCCCTCTACCTGGTATTCTAAAATCCTTAACTTTCCTCCAATTGACTTGAAATTTGAAGAGCATTTATATTTCAGGTCAAGGAATTCAACCACCAACAATTTTTGAGGTCAACATTTGCCAAATTTCTGAAATCCTCAATTTTCATCCTCCGACTGGAAATTTACACAGGACTTTCATAAAAATGGCCACCATGTATCACGTGATCTGGCAGCCACATTGGATCAAAGGGAAAATGTTTGAAAATCACCGCAGGAGAAACTGCTTCACCGATCAATGCAAAATTGAACTAATTGATCAACTCCCAATTGGAAATATGGTTTGATAAAGATGATGTCATCGGTCACGTGGTCTGGCAGACATATTGGATCAAAGAAGAAAAAAACAATCTTCAAAAAAAAAGAAAAAAAAGGAGTTGGCTCGAACCAAGTCCTTCTCAAGACTGTACAGGATACGTATTCTATGAATACCATCTCATTGGATGTGGAAATCATGAACGTTCACCAGTTGGATATGGAAATTGGAAAACTCCAAAGAAGTTGCTTCGAAACTTGGCAAGGCCGAATCGAGCACTGTCGAGTACCCCGAGCGGTGTTGACGCCACGCTTTTGAATGATCGTGTCGAAACATGTGTTATCGAGCTGTGAGAAAAGGGAAACCATGAAAGATGAGAGATGGAATGAAAATAGAAAATAATGAAGGATTACAATCACTGTATGCACGTTTTCAGTGGTGCAGTAATTGATGGAAAGTTGACTGCATAACAATAAATGAAGAGATGGAAAGGTCATGGCAAACCACCCAGTATCAGCCTTGCGAATCAGCTGAGGACCTGTCTTCAGGCAGAGTATACAATCAATCAATCAACTGCAGCTCTTTCTCTATTTTTCCACTCACAATTGTTATCTTCTCTAATTCTCGACTCCCTTGATGGTCAGAAATTCTGGTGTGGATGGTGTGCCTCCATTTCTGTTCTTTACTTTTATTCTTCCACTTTTCAAATTTCTCCATTCTGTCTGTCAACACCAATGTGTTTATTCCACTTACACGGTCTGTCTTCCTCAAATGAGGTTATCAGTGTGAACCTTTACTCGGGCATTACACTACATTTTTCCTCAGTTTCTGCAATATGTTTGAAGGTTAAATCAATTCTGTCTGATTGTATATGCACATTTTGATGGGGTGGAAGAATTTTAAAAAGCATTAAGTGATATCATCTTCGTTTTGCGTGCAGAGAAAAACAAATTGATGAGAAAACCAACACATTCCGCTTCATGCACAATTGGCAAATGTTCGGTGTGCCACTCTCGACGGATACAAAATAGCATCCAATTAAATGTCGTCACTGCACAGGGACTCGATTGAACCCCCCCCCCACCCCCACAACAATTAGATAAACACCCCCATGACTCTCCCCACCCACACAACCTTCAAGTGTTACGCCCATTGAAGAAAGCGCTTATTCCTTTAAAAGCTTTGGAAAACGTATTGAAATGATCATTTTCCCTTGTTTCTCTGGCATCAGCACCCCACGTGTTCTTGTTCATCATGATTTATTGTTCCTCCTCCTCTTCTTCTTTTAAAAAAGGCATATTTTGTACAACGGTTTCTTATGGAAATGCTGGTCCTGCCATTCATCCTCCAGTTGCTTCAGCTCGACCTTTCTCCGTGCCCAGAACAAAAAATGGCATCCACCCATCCCATAATGTTCATCTCAAAAAGTTAAATCTGGGAATCATGGGAAGTTGTGTGCAGAGATTGTCTGCACACAACAAGCAAATCTCATTCACTTCATTTTGAAGCGTCAAACCACTCCGTGTCAGTGCCCTCCAAAACATCAACTACAAGCCCACATCCTTTCACATGTCCCCTCACCCCATCCTAATCTACCAACGAGAACTGCCACTCTCAGGTTACCCATCTCACCCCTTCCCACAGTACACGCATCCCACGCCCTCGCACCTGCACCTTCTCAGCATAACCCTCCCCCCCCCCCCCCCGTCTCATGCTCCAAGCCTCCCAACACCTTCGACCCTGTCCCTCATTGTGTGTATCTCAAACATCTGAGGCCTCCGCTCCATCAAGATAGATCTCTCAATCCAGGCTGCATCTTACTGCCTCGACATTTTCTGCTTCACAGATTCCTTTCTCCCATAGGATGTCCCTCACAATGTCCATGCCTATACAAGAGGTAAACAAACCACTTCGTGCACACGGATAACTTAAATGATGCCTCGTGTTTGGCTTTATGGTTGGGGTAGTGGGCTTGGGATGCGAGAATCCTGAGTTCAAATCCCACTTGAATTAATACCAGGTGGGGTTGACTCTGCCTGTTATCCTTCCGAGGTTGGCAAAATGAGTTCCAGCATGCTGGTCTACTGTATTGGAGTTGCGAGCCGTCAGGATTGTGTCCAACAGCCAAGGAGACTGCTTCGGCAGCACCAATGCTCTGCACAGAGTGCGGTCATAATGGATGGATGGATAACTTAAAAGGTGATGATAAACATGGAACACTTTGGAATTTAATGTGATTTAGAAGAAAAAACATTAAGTTTGTGGATCGAGAATCGAAACGTCTTCAACAACACAAAATTGTTCTTAAAGAAATTCCACAAGTTGCAATAAAAACAAGGACAAATGTGTCCACAAGCAACGTCCGAAAGATTTTGTCGGCGAAATTTTTTTTTTAACAACATCAACAACAACAACTTCCGATATTTTGTCACGTGCCTTGATGAAGCCAATAGTGAAACGCATCATAATGTATTTACGTATTTACGAAATTACAATACGATAAATGGAATAATCTTAAAATAGTAACGTGAACTTTTACAAACTTCAAAGTTGATTTCCGAATATATTTAAAAGTTCATGATAGACGAAAAAAAAACAAACAAAAAAAAAAAACACAACAACAACAACTTCCCTCCTTATTTTGGCACGTGTCTTGATTAGGCCAATAGTTTAACGCATCATAATGTATTTACGTATTTACGATATATCGTGTATTTACGAAATTACAATACGATAAATGGAATAATCTTTAACTAGTAATGTGAACTTTTATAAACTTTAAAGCAAATGTCTGAATATATTGAAAAGTTCATGATAGATGCTCTCAAAAGGCACTGTCTATGTGAGGATGCGTACATGTGCTCAATATTTAAGGAGATCCGGATCTCGTATATACAAGAGCAAAGTCCGAGAGACTAAGGTTTTGTCTTCAGAAGAAGAAGAAGAAGAAGAAGAAGAAGAAGAAGAAGAACAAGGACAAGAACAACGCCGAGCTCTCTCTGAGCAGCGTTCGCTACGCGAGACACTGCTAAAAACATGAATGGTTCATCATCGAGGTAGTTCTTGACATGTGAGGGTGTATAAAATGGTGACATACCAGACTTGGGTGGTAATCCATCATCCTGATCGTGGAGGTTGCAGACATCACTGAAAACGATTCCCCGGAAAGCAGGAACATTTTCCAGCTGCACATTTTGGAATCTAATAAACTTTTGGGAGAAACTGGAAAGTTCTCGAATAACATTCTCCAAGTTGATGAACAGACTTCCCAACAGAGAAGAACCTGCAAGCTGGACAACCTGCGGCTTCAAAAACGAATTCACAAATTTACAGAAGTCAGCATACATTGCAAATTTAAATTTCTCTTTGGCGAGAGAGAGGAGCTCTGTTCGCAATGAATCGGAGTCTGTACAAGCTCGAAGAACCTTGTGATTCTCAATTCCAAATACATTGATCACTGCTTGGGCTGTTTCTGCTCTCAGACCTTGTGATTGGAGCCATTCCAAGAAGGTGTCCATTCCAACGGTGACCTGTCAGGGACACAAGGCTCATGTTAACAAAGGAACGGTTATCCATGTCATTTTCTTCAAAAGGGACACAGACACAGACACCGAGGCACAGACACCGAGGCACAGACACAAGACACAAACAGACACAGATGGACACACACAGACAGACAAAGACACACACACAGATACACACACAGAGACAAACACACACACACAGATACACACACAGAGACAAACACACACACACACAGACACAGACACAGACACACACACACACACAGACACAGACACACACACACACACAGACACAGACACAGACACACACACACACACAGACACAGACACAGACACAGACACAGACACAGACACAGACACAGACACACACACACACACACACACAGACACAGACAGACACAGACACACACACACACACACGACGGTGCCCCACATTCCCTGTGAGTTATAGAATTCCCGAATAATTTCCCTGTGGAGTCCAAGTGACCTGACACGTGATGCCCGTGGAAGGTTCACGAGGAATGTTATATTTTAGACCCTCACGATGTTGTTGAGTTTTTGGATCATGAATCAGGTTTTCATCTCCATTCAGGTTATGAAGGTTAAATATCCCACGGAACAGGTGAAGGAGGTGATCGAACCTCGTACCCTCGTTACACCTCGTCGTGAGGAGATAAAATTGGATAAACAAGTTAATTATAAAAGGTTTCTGGTGGTTTTTTAGTTAAAAGAAACAATGAGGTTTAATTATCGTTGTACGAAGTTTCGTGATGATGTGATTACAAAACAATGTGGTGAATAAAACAAAACGAGTGAAAAACACCTCATTAAATCAACAACCAAACACCTCAACATACATTGGATAAAAACTCCTTTAACTTCCCTTCATTTCCGACATCGAGGAACAGAAAATTATTTTCTATTCAAATTCACGTTTTAAATCTTTCTGATAATTAAATAATAATTCTGAAAATACCTCTTCAGATCAGTTCCACCGGCACCACGAGGACCTGAGGTACAGGAACAACACAAGTTTACACGAAGATCACCCGGAAGTTCTTCTTCTTCCTCTGAATGAAAACGATTCTTCTTCCTCTGAACGGAATTGATTCTTCTTCCTTTGAACGAAACTGATTCTTCTTCCTCCTTGTTATCACCTTTGTTGTCCTTTTATTCACTGATCTCCACGATGCAAGTTGACGACTCATTGGCCAATTGGTGTCGTATGAACGATTGAAGCCACAGATCGGCCATTTTACCACTCCCATTCATTGTGGACGAGTGATACCTCTTTGTCATCACCTTTCGTGCGGTTGTTCAATCATCGACTGCCATGAAGGTTGGAGGGACAAACAAATGATGTGTACAAGGTGGAGGTGGTGCAGTGAGGGCAGGTCGTGGTGTCGGTGCCGAAATATAAATTGGTCGACATGAGGTATGGGAGACAGTTTTTGTGAGTGATGAGATGATTCAATATGGAGATTCTTCATTCTGCAGGAAGGATTGTAGATATAGAATTCTGTGTAGTTTTGAAGGACCAGGAGTTCGGGACATTGAAGGAATGGAAACGATGTTGAATCGGATCATGGCAGGAAGAAGTTGGTTGTGGTTCACCTTGGTGCGAATGATATCGGGAAAGTTCACTCAGAGGTTTTGAATAATAGATACAGGATATTGGGTAAACGGCTGAAAACAAAGGGTTGTGACGTCATGTTTTCGAGGATTCTCCAAAGATTAGGAAACAATATAAAATTATGAACAGAGCAATAGACGTCAATCTGGAAGAATGGTGTCGGGAAGAAGGTTTTACATTTCAGAAGCAGTGGGAATCATTGAGGAAGGAATTCAGACTTTTTTTTTTTAATCAGTGGAGGGTGGAGAAGGTATTAAGGAAGGAACGGATGAAGTCCTTGTGATGAGTCAGGCCAGGCAGGAAAATCGAATTACAGGAAGGGAAAAGTTAAATATATTCCATGCCAATGCCAGAAGTTTAAATAATAAGATGGAAGAGCTTGAAGCCAAAGTAGATCACGAGGAGTACGATATAGTTGCAGTGAGTGAGACATGATTGAAGGAGGAGAGTAACTGGAGGACAGGATAAGAAGGCTCCAAGGAGTCCAAGGACACATTCTCCTCCATGCTCGAGTCTGTGGTTGATCAGTGTCCCAGACGAGATACACTTCGAGTCTTGGGGGATTGCAATGCATCGACTGGAACTGAAATGGATGGTTATGAGACATGTGTTGGTCCCCATGCATCTGGAACTGGGAACCTGAAAAGCACTAAGTTCCTTGACTTTGGAAGAAGTCATGGACTTCAGGTGGCTGGTTCATGCTTTCAGCTCCCACAAGCAGCTCATCACTGGACTTGGTATTCCAACGCTGGAATGGTGGAGGGAGGATACGCTGGATGAGAGGGTAGCTGAGGAGTTTGTGAACAAGCTGAGTGGAGATTTGGGGAGTTTGCTTGCTTTGGGAGGTCCTGAAGAGTTGTAGAGTGCCTTCAAGACCACCGCCCGTGATGTTGCCGGTGTATGTCTTGGAACTCACCGAAGGGCAAAGAAGAATTTTGTCTCTCAAAGGACACTGGATACCATTGACCAGAGTCGCAGGGCCAGGCTCAATGGCAGAGCTGAGCTGTTCAGGGAGCTGAGGCGTAAAACTGTACATGCGCAAAGGGTGTACAAGGAGGCCTCTGTGCGAGGAATCTGTGAGGGGGTAGAGCATCACTTGGGTTCAAGTGATTCTAATCCTGCTTCCAGGGGAATTCGCACATTGCATTCATCCAAGCCCATCCCTCTGTGTACTATAGTTAGAGCAGAGGGTGGTAGGCACTTTACAGAGGAGTCTGAAGTGAAGGCCCGCTGGGCCAGTTACTTTGAGCGGTTGTACCAGGCTGCTCCACCAGCTGTCGAGTTGGACATCAGGGGTGTTACAATCCCTGTTGCTTCCCCTCCAATCAACTATTGTCCACCTTCACTTGTGGAAACACTGGCTGGAGACAGTGAACTGGTTGAAATGGGTAAAGCTCCAGGGATCTGTGGCATCCATGCTGAACTTCTCAAGGCTGGTGGAAATGTTGCACTCGGGTCGTTGCATGCAGTTCTGTGCTCTGCCTGGAACATAGGCATCATCCCAAACTGACTGGAAGATGGGCCTTGTTGTCCCTCTCTGGAAAGGGAAGGATGATCGCCAACACTGCAACAACTACCGAGGGGTGACGCTGCTCTCAGTGCCTGGCAAGGTCTTTGCTCGGATAATTCTTGATAAGGTTCTTCACCATCTGCTTGAGCACCAACATACAGAGCAGTCAGGCTTTACACCAAAGAGGTCAACGATTGACCGTATCCTTGCTCTTCGGGTCCTCACCGAACGCAGTGGAGAATTTCGGCAGGGGCTGTTTGCAGTCTATGTTGATCTCTGTAAAGCGTTCGATTCAGTGAATCTGGATTCCCTCTGGAGGATTCTTGGTCTTCGTGGGTTGCCACCAAAACTGATCCATCTGATGTCTGAACTCCACTCTGGTAATGAGAGTGCTGTGAGATGTGGTGGTACCATGTCTGACTTATTTCCAGTTTTCACTGAAGTTCATCAGGGGTGTGAAACTGGCCCCCACAATTTTCAGCACTTGTATGGACTGGATTCTTAGGGAGGATGTTGGAGAGATCAAGCTGCGGTGCATCATTTGGGAATGTCAAGATCTCTGACCTTGATTTAGTAGATGATGCAGTCATCTTTGCGGAGACTTTAGATATCCTTTTGGGGGCCCTCGAGTAGCTGAATGAGGAGTCGGAGCCGCTGGGATTATGGGTTTCCTGGGTCAAAACTAAGATCCAGGTTTTCAATGACATCTCAGATGCTACTGTCACATCTGTGCCTATTTGTGGTGAGAATGTTGAGGTCGTGGAGAGATTCACTTATCTTGGCAGTGATATTCATGTCTCTGCTGGCTATGAGTCAGAGGTCAACAGACGTCTGGGTCGGGCCTGGGGAGTCATGGATTCACTGGATAATGGGGTGTGGCGCTGCCGGTACCTGTGGGGAGGACGAAAGTCCAAGTCTTCAGGTCCTTGGTGCTTACTGTCTTACTCTATGGATGCGAGACTTAGACTCTGACCAAGGATCTGAGACGAAGACTTAATTCACTTGGTGCCAGGTCTCTTCGGAGATTCCTTGGCTATCGCTGGTCGGACTTTGTGTCCAACGAGTGGTTGCTGAGAGAGACTCAAATGAGATTTGTTACCTGCATCGTCCGTGAGCTTCAGCTGCGGCTGTATGGACATGTGGCTCATTTTCCTGATGCTGGTCCTGCTCACAAGATTCTATCAGCGAGGGAGCCTCGTGAGTGGAAGCGGCCAATAGACCAACCACGTGCCTCATGGTTGCAGCAGGTTGATCAGCATCTCAAGGAGATGGGGATGGGCCAGGCATCTGCTGGGGGGATGGCCAGACGGAGGTTCCTTGAGTACTGGAGGAAAGTGGACGCAGCGACACGCTGCTCCGGCGCATGCTCCCATACCTGACCTGAACTGATGCCCTCGGTGCACATTTCCTCAATCCAGATCACCTTACCAGATCAGATGCAGCAGAGCAGAACTGCCAAGCATGTACCGGCTAAGAAACGGATCGCTGGAGAACAAGGTCCCGGCTAAACTCAGGTGCGGGCCATGTTGGACCAATGGAAGAAAACACGAAAACGATCTGGGAACATTTCTCAACAATGTGTTTATATACCCCCAAGCAAGGAAAAGTATGTGGCACAGTGAATGGGGATTTATTTTATGGACAGCAGAGGACAGCAAGGAATTTGTGGGGTATGGCAAAAGAGTAACAACTTACAAAAGAGGACACAGAGCAAAATTATCCCGACTATCTTCTGCAATCTTACTTAATCTAGGACAGGCGCCATCATACACGCACGCACACACACCTCGTTGAGGATGAGCGCCCTCCAAATACCTGGTGCAGTCGGCTGACCAAATCGGGCCAGGAGGCTTTGGAGGGGTAGTTGGAAAGATACTGGTGTCTCGGTGTAGGAGTGGGAGGTGCGATGTACGGGACATGAGGGGTGTGGTATCGTGCTCGAGGAAAATGGGATTGCGAATCAGTAACATGTTCTTTGTGCGGCGACAGTAGAAGTGATTGAGGAGTGAAAAAGAGAGAGAGAGGAGAATAGATGTGTCAGAATGAAGATCCCAAACCTAACCATGTAAAGGGCTTTATGTGTAAGTGTGTTACTCTGTGGGACACTCCACCTGAGCGTTCCCACCTCGTGATATGGCGCATTATCTCCTCCATATTAATCCGCCAGAACTTGTGACAACGTGCGTTCCACACTGGTCCGCCGTCTGTGCCCAGTGGTGAGCCTGTCTGGTTTTGTGGGGGTGGTGGCACGTAAACAGCTGTGGTGTTGTGCAAAACTGGATGTTGGAGGGGGCGATGAGGAGAGAAGGAGTTGGGGTTGAGAGGTCAGGAGATGTGCAGTGAAAGAGCTTGTTACGTTCCGTTGTTCGTTTGAATAAACCGTTGGAGAATATTGAATCCCTCATTCTTGGAGTATTTTATGACACAACAACAGCATGGCAGGGAGTCTGCTGCAGGCTCTCCCTCGAAGAAGCTTTCAAAGGACGGCAGTCGAGGAAAAAGCTCGCTCGCTCGAGCACTTGACGACTCCGCGCTACCCCCTTTTTAAGCCAGAGGCAAAGGGTGGGGAGTCGGGTGAATATACTGATTCTGGCTCACTTTTCCCCATGTAAATGAATGGGGAATTTTCAGCGATTCATATTTTTTCCCCTTAAAAGTAAACCCCTTTTTTATCCCAAGGAAAATTTATTTGTCTCCCCTTTTTACCAAAGGGCACTCACTTTTCATAAGCCCCGCCCAGTTTTACGAAGCCTCGTCAACTTTTCACGAGGTATTTTTCATAAGCCACGCCCACTTTTCCTCAGCCCCACCCACTTTTCATGAGGTATTTTCCTAAGCCACGCCCACTTTTCCTGAGCGCCACCCACTTTTCCTAAGCCCCCGCCCACTTTTCATGAGGTTTTTTTCATAAGCCACGCACACTTTTCAGAAGACCCGCCCACTTTTGCTAAGCCCCGCCTACTCTTACATCATTTCCAGTTCATCTCTGACTCACAATGAAATCACGAGAAAATTCTGCAATGTTCTGGTTTTGAAAAATTTCCCAACGAAGGCTTGCCTGGGCTTGTCCAGGGAATTTCCAAAGGAAACCTCAACCACCAGTCTTTCTCGAAAAAAGGTTCAACCCAGACTCCATTCTCAAAAAAAATTCTGACAATGGACTGCTGTCCTGAGCTTGAGTGGGATGAGCTTGCTTGGAGATCGACTATTTGTGTGGAACTAACTAAACCTTCAAGTTGATGAACTGGATTCAAACCTCTTATCTGTTGAGGTAAGATTTTTATTTTCCTATTTTCAGTTCCTTTGAAGCATCGACTCATTTAATAATTAAATAACTTAATGAATACATTATGATTTTCTCTCACAGGAAATTGTATTTGAAATACAAAATGAAAATACTGCTTTTGCTACAACTTGGGGCGAAATTGTTGGCTTGGTTGAAGACCTTATGAGCGACCAAGACCCACAGAACGAGCTCGTCCTTGATGACCCAACCAAACAGTTATACTTTGGAGACCTTGTGATCGACCAAGACCCACAGAACGAGCTCAACCTTGATGAGCCAGAATACAAGTTTTACCTTCGAGAATCACAAATTTTGAAAAAATCAGTAAATGAGTTATCCTTGGTGGTTTAAATAACTTCCTTGGAGATTCAGGAAAAGGGTTCTACCAAGACGGTTCTAAATATGGGACCTACCTTGGAGACTCAGAAATTTTGAAAAAATCAGGAAATGAGTTATCCCTTCGAGACTTTGAAAGTTGGTTTTATTTTGGAGACTTGAAATGTGGGATCTGGCTTGATAACTCACAATGTGATACATATCTTGGAAACTCAACAGGAATGTGGTTATACCTTGAAGACTTGGAAATTTGGGTTTATTTTGGAGACTTGAAATGCTATCACTCTTTGGGATCGAAACCTATCGATGTAGTTCTTTGTTGGATGGTGCTTGATGGGGGCAAGATCAAGAAAGTTCTGTGAAGAAAGTGCAGGCTTACTCCCCCTTTCTACATCATCAAACCTGAAAGCCTTAAAAGACAGAATTGCAAGAAGAGAAAAAAACATAAAAAATATATATTTTTAGTTCTGGGAAGAAAGTGCAGGCTAACTCCCCCTTTCTACATCATCAAACCTGAAAGCTTTAAAAGACAGAATTGGAAGAAGAGAAAAAAAACGTAAAAAATAAATATAGGTGGAAATCTCATTTTGAAAAAGACATTGTGTTGGGCGAGGGTTGGGTTGGGGTTGAGATTTTGAATGTGAGGGTTGGGGTGGGGGGTTGAGATTTCGAATGTGAGGGTTGGGGTGAGTGTTGGGGTTAAGATTTTGAATGTGAGGGTTGGGGTTGAGATTTTGAATGTGAGGGTTGGGACACACACACACACACACACACACACACACACACACACACACACACACACACACACACACACACACACACACACACACACACACACACACACACACACGTACGCACGCACGCACGCACACACACACACACACACACACACACACACACACACACACACACACACACACACACGTACGCACGCACGCACACACGCACGCACACACACACACACACATCAACAAACAAAAGTTAAGCCTTGACTATTCAGTTGAGGATTCTGTGAACGTCCCCCCTTGACACACCTCGGACTTGCCCCTCTGGTGTCCACAAAGGTGTATAGTACGAGGGAGTGAAAGGACAACCCATTGCTCCCATGGTTATTATCTGCTTAGTTTTGTCTTTTGCAATTCCTGTGAATGAAATGAACCTAAAATCTCTTCCCCTTCTAAATCATATATCTTATAAGTCCAAGGAACCGTATCTATTACATAAACAATTTTAAAAAGTTCGTTCGTCCATCGTTTAATATAACCTTTTTCAAAATGAGATTTCCACCGATATATTCTTACGAAATCACCAACTTTGAACTTAGGTTTTCTGACATTAATCTCTTTTTCATATTTTAATTTTGTAAATGTTTCTCATGGTTTCATATTCGTTGACGTGTGAATCTTGTCATTATACTTATCCACAATATCCTGAAGAAAAGATGACCATTGTTGGGAACCAAGTTGTGTGAATTTTTTATATAGTCTCTCTTTTAAGGTACAATTAAAACGTTCAACAACGGCCTTTCCTTCATTAAAGATACTGTATAATGTAATACTGTTATTTTTAAGAAAATTCATAAATGTCTTGTCAGAGAACTCTCTACCCTCATCAGTCCACAATTTTTAAGGTTTTCTCTTCCTTTTATTAAATATCTATTGAAAGGCTAACATAAGAGTATTACATGTTTTGTTTTTTAAAGGGAGAACTCATGCATATCTACTCCTCAAATCAATAACGGTGAAAGCATACTTGTACCCCATATCATTATTGAGTTCAATCAAATAAGCAGACCAGATATAATCAACTTCCTCAGAATAAACTTTCCTTCTCTGAAACTTTGTGAATATTGGTTTATGTCATTCATCAGCTAATTGCTCTTCAATCTTAATGACATCATTTGAGCCTTTTAGTTTTTTGAATTTCCAAGTCCAAGTTTCAATTTCGCACTGATCATCTTCTTCACGATGAACCTATCAACTTTTTCTCTCAAGGTTGGATTTTGTATCAGAGACAAATTATACAACATTTCTCTATCGGCTTCATGCTTTTCTTCCAAAGTTGTGGTATTCCCAGAATCAATATCGTGTCTCATGCACACTTCATCAACTCTATTGATGGGCTTACTCCATGATTTAGGATTGTCTGCCTCATCGAATCTTTTATCCAAGTTTGTGCCTGGACCACAGAAAGAATGCCCTGGTAGATATAATTCCCCTGGTATTCCAGTAGTTGTAAATTTACTTCCTGATAAAAACTTTTGTATATCTCCTCCGAGTTTGGGTTTGGAGATAAATTGATTTTTTTTTTAACCACACACAGACCACATACCTTTTTGTATAAAACTTTTATTTATACTTTTAATATATGAAATATTTTTCGTATTAGTTTTCTTTTTACATTTGAGACAATAACTCATTTATTTATGAGAAAAATTCCAACAGAGTGCGAAAACCTTTTTAGTTTCCAACATGCACATTTGAATCTTAATTTTTAAAACATAAAGAATCCTCAGAAATGCCGTCACTCTCTCCTCCATTTATTTAAGAAAAAAATGAATAACTTGAATTAAAATCAATATCTTGCCGATGTCAATAGTCTTGTCGAAAATATTACTTATAGAGTTGTCAATTCTTTGTTTTCCTCCTCGGTGGGTTGATTTATTTTCTGTAATCCCCTCAATCTTTTTGTAATCTCACTGGTTTCCATATTTTCATATTTATTCAGTCTCGCTCTTTCCTCCCTCTCCTCCTTCTCTCTCTTCTCTTTCTTCTCCCTCTCCTCTTTCTCTCTCTTCTCTCTTTCCTCCTTCTCTTTCTTCTCCCTCTCCTCCTTCTCTCTCTTCTCCTTTTCCTCCTCTTCTCTCTCTTCAACTCCTTCCTCGCCCCTGACTATCCATGAATCGCTTAAAACCCAGAGAATATCATACATATATTCATCAGGATTTCTTGTTATTCCTGTATCCAAATTAATTTTTTTTACAACAGGAAACCAATAGAATTTCTTTTGAATTTCTAAAAGAGCCTTACCTTTTCTTAACTTTATAATTTTTTCATTATTTAACATTCTTATTCATTCCAAAGTTATTGGTTTCTCAACATCAGCATAATGCCAATCTTTTATTAAAAATACCTCATTCTTATGTTGTAGAACACATTTATTAAAATTCCGAATACGTTTTTCTTGAAGGTATGCTTGGACACAGAAATGATAATTTTCTTGAAGTCTTCTTGCTGTCATTTATGTACTAGAAATATATGTTAGAATAATATGATGACAGGAAACTCCTCCCCATCTTCCCATAGTTAAATCATTATGTATTTCCTGACTTATTACATATAATCCTGTTTTTTCTGTTTTCATGATATAAACTAGGGCAAAACCATTACTATATTTACCCTTATTAAATTCTTTTCTTTGTTGTTTACTATTCGTGGCTCCACAAAACTCATTCTCTTCACAAAGTGGATAATATTCTTCTTACGAGACTGATTTAATTGTTCCAGGTCTTTTATGTCAATTTTAAATGACCAATTATACCCGAACTCATTCATATCATACCCCCATTGTTCTATTCTCATACAAACGATACGCCCTTCTTTGTAAAAATCTATTTTAATTCGAACTGTGAATTCTGTATGACCTGGAGATAAAATCAACACTTCTGTATCTTTGGAATACACGGCCGTTTTATTTAAGGATATATATTGTGATAAATCACTTAATGTCACCAAGTCATTCGCATCAGTCGGGCTTGGATAATTTTTTAATTTAAAAGGATTTTTCAAATTAATATTTTTGGTTATATTATATTTATGTCGTTCAGCCTGTGCCTTTGTGTAATAGTTTGATAAATCAATATCCAGTTCTTGGGATACACCAAAGATAGAACCATCTTTACCAACATAAGTCATTTATATTAGATTAAAAATAATGTCATAAAAAAAATTATTTTTGTTTTGTTGAAATAACACATATCGACATAAATGACCACAACACTTGGAATTTAATTCTTGGACTTGAAATGTTTGATAAACACCATTGTCTAAGAATTGTATGACTTCAACAGGTGGTGGAAGACCAAAACTATCAAAATAATATTTGTCTTAACGATTAAAAACACAAACCCAATGAGAACCGTTCCCATTGTGATCTTCTAAGTTCATAATAATATTCTTTGTATGTTTCGGCATGTTTGTTAATTCATCTCTCATACAAATATCCACATTATGAATTTTTAATTTCTTACAATATTCGACAAGTTGTAAATTTGATGTAGTATTCTTTCCAAATTCTTTAAACCACCCATTCACGCTCATTAATTTATTAGAAAGATATAATCCATTACCTCTTTTAGATAATTTTACACCTGCTTGTGCTATAGAAGAAAGCATATCTCGAATTAACAATCTCGCTTTATCAGGCAGACCTTCAAGTTTTTCAGCAAATCTACAATTACACCACTTCCACTAATTTGTTTCTCCAACTCTTTGTTATGTCTTTCCAATTCTTTTTGAGCCCGGAGTTGAGCATTCCTTTCTTTGGCAGTTTTCACCGCTGTTGAAATACCACCCATCCATGCTCCCACCGCACTGAAACCAGCAAATAAAGGAATTAGAAATGGGAGAAATCCTCCACTCGTCTCTCTTATTGAATATTTTTTCAACATTGGTTTTGTCATTTTAATTTTAAGTGAGCCAGTATCGTTCAAGATTTTAACCTGTTCTCTTGTGAGCAAAATCGATTCTTACTGCTCCTTTTCTCTGAATTGTATTATCGTTAATTGTACAAGGCTTTCGATGTTGAACACAAGATGATAGTTTATGAAGATTGATTTGATTAACATATACCCCAATTGGTACTTTGCCACTCATTTACTTAACAAAAAATTATGTGAGACGAATCATAACACCATTATCTGTATTAATCTGCAATTCTGTTTCTTCCAAAGGCAAACAATATGAATCAACTTCTTCACTCTCTCCTCTTTCAATGTATCGGGAAGTATCCACTCGATTAGACTTTATCGATTCCTTTTGAGCACTCAGGTCAAACGCAAAGATTGTATACAAACTTTTAAATGCTGTCATATCCAAAAGAGGTTCTTTATTTCCATTACTTTCACACACCTTTTGGTAAGACTTGTATGCTTCAGCATAATCATTTTTTTCCCAATTAATTTCCAATCTTTCTCGTGGATAAAATGTTCCATCTCGAGAAACACGAAGTTGTTTCACCTTAGCATTATCACTCAATGCATTATTCTTATCAGTCGCAGTATCGCCATCTGGTATTTAAAAAATCATCCACAGATATCGTGGCTTTCCTTCCAGAACACCCAAATTCCACGTGTAAGTGGTTTGGTTTAGTTTAACGTATTGACATCTTCTTTTGAGGTATGATACACTGAGTGGTTTATTTGAGTTAAGTCTTCTGTTCAACATCTCTTCTGTTTTAAGATTAGGAGTATATTCACTAATATACCAACTCATTTCATCAATTCCAAATTTATTCTGATCACCAAAAGCACTAGCAACTCCAAAAAGTAATCTATTTTCATATCATTCCTTTGTAGTTGAAATCTAATTTTAAGACCACACAGAACTTTATCATGATCACAAAATCCAAATATACCTTAAAGAGGAACTGCCACAGTAAAACTATTAACTGCTTTTGTATCATCAGTATACGTTCCTTTCCTTTGAGTATATCCAGGGTCTGTGGTTGTTCCCGTTGACATATCAGGAATAAAACCTTCGACAGCCCCCTTTCCCATTCTATCACCAAGTGTATGTCGTGTAAGTTTCATCATTTCAGTTAGAGCAGAGACATAATCAACCGCTTCAACTTCTTGTGTTCCAATGTACAAACGAACACTATCAAACATTTTCCAGAAGAAATCATTTACAAGTGTAGCGTTTGTGTTATTCCCAGCCTTAGTGAATTTAAATTTACACAACAAGAAACTTTCGGATAGATTCAAATAGGTTTGTTGATTATTTATTTCAAAACTTTTTGTACCATTGACATTCCAGTCTGTTCCAGTTATTGTATTTACCTTGAAGTTATCCTCTTTTTTTCGTGGAGTTTGAGATAACAATAGTATCATCCAAATCATAGATACTATCAATTGCTTCCATACTTGTATTTATTTTGGAAAAAAGATGTTAAAACTTTTGAAACCCTGACCCAAGTATTTGAATTATTTTATGTCGTTCTTGGGGAGACAACTGAGTTTTACCATTTTTAATTTCTTTAATTGCTTGTAATTTATGAGATTCCTTTTGGGCATCTTTTATGCTCTTTACAGCACCTGCTGCATTTCCCACAGCAGAAGCAGTTGAACCAATTAGGTCTTTATGTTTTAGAATCGTTGAACCGATGGCCATGAGATTATCAATTATCCCATCTCCTCTCAATTGATGTCCGACACCCCTTTGTCTCGAAGGTTTATAGTATCGTCTACCAAGATGCATACCTTCACCCTTGTAGTATGGGGAAAGGAGCATCCCATCCCCTGTAATCATTTTATATTTTCCCAACTCGTGTTTCCTCACGGTAATCATCGTATTTATTTATTGGAAAACTTCATGTAGGTGAATTCTGATGGATATAACTTCTCCATTAAAATAAATCATATGATTATCTTGGTCGGTTAGCCTAAAATTTACTCTGTGTTTGGTTTTTCCTGACACAGGGAGATAAACCAAATTTTTGGGTTCCACATTGAATTTATAACCAATTGGGGTTGAGTATGCGCTGAATGAAAATATTGTATTTGTTTTTATTCCATCATTATAAGCACCATCAATCAAATCACAGTGAATTAATACCAAATTTATTCCTGAGGATATTTGAATGACATCATCGCTGTAAAACGTGCCATTCGTTTCAATCTTTTTTGAGGAGAAACCCAATAACTCTCTAAATGAATTATCAATTGTGAAATCAACCTTGAAGTTATTTTTAAGTTTAATCGTTGATTTTGAAGTATGTTTTTGAATGTCTATAACAATATTTTTGGGTTCATCACCCTGTTCTTTCATAAGACGAGCAATTTCGGAAGATATTTGAGAAATCTCATATGCTCCGGGTGAGACTGTTATCGTTTTGTTTCCACTTCCCGGATTATAACTAAACTTGTCATTTTTATCAGTTATATTAAATAAGGTATTACAAGTTTCCATCGACCATAAAAATGCCTCATATTCTTTTGTTGGGTCAAGTTGTAGTGGGTATGGGAATGAAGATGTGTGGTCGCTTGTTGTGAAATTAAAACTCAGGATTGTGCTTCTCATCTTATTTAATGTGAGAAAATGTCTTTATATTGAAATTTATTAATTATTTTCGTGTTCATCAACTGGTCTAAAATGGCTGATGCTTCAGGAAAACAATTGTTATTTCCAGCCTTCTTACTACCTAACAACAATAACAGTCTATTAACTAATTGCGATGGGTCATTTGGAAGAAAACTAACACCTGAACCAAGGATACGTAAAGCCTGAATAATGTGTTTCTCTTCTCATTCTTCCTACTTTTACCAGAAAGATGAACCCTATAATTAAGAGAGTCTAGCAGATTAATATATACTCCATCATTATTTTTCATGTCCAATGGTTTATCAAAATACTTTGATTCATCGCTCACAGTTGAACCTTGTCTTCCATCTTTTGTGAGAAGAAACATTAATCTGGGGGTTAATTTATCAGGGGGTTGAGCAGAACTAAAGAACCTTAATAAATCATGAAATATCAACACCTTTTGTTGAACAAGATGAAATATTGCTGATTGTTCTGTTGGAATAAGCCCTGCTTTGGTTTTTGAATCCGCTGAATATTCATTGTTTTGAAGAGCATTCACAATATAATCAGGGGGTCGATTAATCTCTTCCAGTTGTTGAAATAAACCTTCATCATCACATTCTAATTCTCCTAAATGCTCTAATACTTCCTCCATCATTTGATCGAAATATTTTAACATTTGAAGTTTTTTAGGAGTATATTCGACTGTGGGAACTGTGAAAACATCTTTAATTTTCTCTTGGGAAGTTTTTTTAAGTGGTTTAAAAATTTTCTCTTGTTTTCTTTCAAATGCTTCTTCGCCCATTAGTTTCTGTCTGCGTCTCTTCTTTCTGTCTTCCTGTTATTTTACAACCTTTGAAACCAACTCTTGATGTTCCTTAAATCTTCTTGTTCTTTCTTTCGTATCCATTTATTTATTGGAAAATATCATTTAATATCTCATCTTGTTTCACAACAATGTATTTATATTTTTCAGTCGTGTGCTTCATGCAATCCCCAAATTCCTTTTTACTCCATCATGTCGAACAATTATCTCTCCAAAAATTGTTTATATCTATTGAATTTAACTTGAATAAAATAAAGTATTAGCATTGTTTCTGATGGAACGACGAGGAAGTTGAAAGTATGATTGAATAAGATAAATACAATTACAAGAAGAATGTCTCCCTCTTGTGGAGGAGCTGTCCATTACCGTTTGGTTTCTCTCATTAACACAATCATCAAAGATAACGAGGTTCTTTTTGGAATTATCGAAATCTTGGAGAGATGGAATATCATCCGTATTATCACTAAGAATACAAGTTATCGGTTTTGATTTCTTTTTACATCTCTGTGTATCGCAAAATAGTTGTGTTATATCTTCCATGTTATAATCATTTAGGTTTTTTTGAAGTTTAAATAAACCGATTATATCTTCTTTTTGAAGACCAGCATTAAAACCTTGTGAGAGTAGTTGATACTCTGGTTGAAAACTCGACTTTGTGAAAATTATTAAATTATCATAATCTAAAAAGTTGGGAGTCAGGAGCATCTTCAAAAGTAAGCAAGTTTTTCCACATCCGCTTGAACCAACTATGAGACATCGTAATGAATTTGGAAGATTTTTATGATTGTTAAATTTTATCTTATTTTCCCAAATGGGTAAAAAAATCATTCATTTATATATATTTGGAAAACAGGTTATTTAATTTATTGTTGGCTTTTTTAGAAATTCTATATTTTATCCAAATTCAGGTTTAATTTCAAGATAATCTATTATTTTATTTATGCAATATTTTGTGTTGATATTTCCCTGAAAATCACATCCATGAATAATATATAACAACAATCCTTTGAACATTTCTCTGATACGTTCAGTTTCTTCCCTTATAAGGAAAGGTGTGTTATCACCCTCATACTTTACATTCATTTCTCTAATCAATCTTGTGAAGTAATTCATTTTTGGTGTAAATCTAAAATAATTATTTTCCTTTTTAAATTTTTTATTATCATTAATTGGAAGATAATCACAGAATATACATTGTTTATAGGCCTTTGACTCTGTTTCATCCCCGTCTTTCACACACAGGACAATTCTCAAATTTGTCATATTATATGGAGAATCAGGGAAGTCTAGCATATTTATAAAGTAAAACTTTACTTAAACTAAAATTCATCTGTACTTTCAGTTGCATATTCACTCATATTTAATAATATTACCATCGATATCTATATACTTTTTTTCATTTCCAGATTCAACTGCAACATTTTTTATATTCAAGGTAATTTTAAAATGATCCTTAACTACTAGTGAGCAAAATGTCATTTCACGTGATATATTAACATCCTTTATTTCATCAGGATTTACATCTTTAGGGTTGTTGAAAAAAATACAAATTCCTCCTTGCATATTACAGATGGTCTTATCTTTTCTTTCTAAAGCTTCATCCATCAGGCTTTTATTTTTTGATACTTTTTCTTGTTTCATTGCTTTTTCTAGTTTTGAATATATTACCAGAAGGAGAGGAGAAACTTTTGTTTGAGATACTTTAATTGATGTTCTTCCAGGTATACTAAAAGCCCTTCCACTGAAGGAAATTGAAGAACTCATCTTATCCACCATAATTGTTTTGATCCAATAGTTGTTATATTTTTCTTTGTTAAATTTTACATCCTTGACATATTTCTCAGTATCTTTTACAAATGAAGAGATTGATTGAAACTTGTCTTGTATATCTTGAAACATTGTATTTATTCAGTGAAAGAAGTTGGAGAATAAAATGGTTTTCAGCACAGATTCACCTATAAATTAAACGAAATCTTCATGAAGAAAATTTTAGTTTAAGCAAAGTTTTATGATATAAATATGGTGAATACAACGTAGTGCGATGTTTGTAATCACGAATATAAATATTATAAAAATCACCTTCAAACCAACAAATATACATTTAATCGATTTCATCAAATATCTCCTAATAATGCTGTCTTTGGAAAGACAATGGAGAATGTGAGAAACAGACAAAACATTAGATTTGCAACAACTTGGAAAGAATCTTCGAGATTGATAAATAACCCAAGTTTTAAGAGAGAACAGGTTTTTTTCAGAGACCTTTTCTGCTATTCATATGGAAAAGGAAAGTATTGTAATGGATAAACCAATTTATATTGGAACAGCAGTTCTTGATTTATCAAAGATATTGATGTATGATTATTTGTATAATGGCTTAAAGAAAGAGTATGGTGAAAATGTTTCACTGTTGTATCTGGGCACTGATAGTTTTATCCTTGATATAAAAACTGATGATGTTTATATAGATATGAAGAAAAATATTGGAGTATATGATACAAGTAATTGTAGGAAGAAGAGTGAGTTATTTTCAAAAAAGAATGAAAAGGTTATTGGTAAGTTTAAGGGTGAGTTGGGTGGAAAAGTAATGAGTGAGTTTATTGGATTGAGAGCAAAGGCATATGCTTATAAGTATGGTAATCAGATTGATAAGAGGTTAAAGGGAATAAAGAAATATGTAATAAAGAAATCAACAACGTTCAGAAATTATGATAATTTTTTGATGAATAAGAAAGAAGAATATCGGAAAATGAATACAATAAGAAGTTATACACACAAGATATATTGTGAAGAAGTAAATAAAAAGGCATTAGGAGACTTTGATGATGAGATTTATTTTAGATAATGGAATAGATTGTGTTCCATATGGATATTGTATGATAGAGTGCATAGAATTGTGTTACAACGATGGGAAGATGGGTTAGGGTTTTTAAGGGCTATCGCCGTGTTTTTTCACAATATATAAATGGTCAAACCAAGTATTAATCAAACTAAAGAGTGGAGAAAATCTCAGTCTTGGTATATAAATGGAAAACATAATGAATGTGAAAAATATCAAATAAGTCTTATTGAAAAAATTACGAAAACAAAGGTAAATAAAACAAATAAGCGAATCAATTTGAAAACTAGTAAGTTGGAGGATGTAAAGAAAAAAATTAATATCCTTGAATGGAATGAAAACTTTGATGGTTATCAATTGAACAATGAAAAAACAATTTACTATAATCTCAAAATGATATGTGGCTCAGGAGGTGGCCAAACAAGAGCATAAAGAGAAGTTTATCATTTCGTAATGGCACAAAAGGGGCATCTTAAAAAATATAAAGATTCAAATGTTTTATTTTAAAATATTTTAGATGGGGATAATTGTGCAAAGAAAGTTAAACTATTGAAGGAATTTGAGAATGAACAAATCTTTATAGGTTCAATGAGTGAGCTAAACAATATGCATTGGTTATTTGAAAAAGAGTGTCCCGAGGCTTTCATGTTTCAGAATTTTCTTTGGAATCACCTTTAACAAATCACATTGCTACTTTACTACTTGAACAAATCTTTATCTTATTGCATTGGTTATTTGAATAGAGTGCCCCTAGGTTAAAAGTGGAGACAAATAAATATACCTTGGGATAAAAAGGGGGTTTACTTTTTAGGGAAAAAAAATATGAATCGCTGAAAATCCCCCATTCACTTTCATGGGGAAAATTGAGCCAGAATCAGTGTATTCACCCTACTGTGGGGTGAGGAAGGGAAATCAACACACCCAACGTGGCCCAAGTCCTGCTCCTCCATTGGGCCACAGTGGCCCGAGCCATGACCCGCCAGGCTCCTGGACCTGAAACTAGCTTCGATGCACACCAGCTTTGGCACGGATTGGAGCTCCTGACTTAACATGGAGAGCATGCACATCGAGCAGGCACCTCAGCCCCGAACGTGTGTCGAGTGTAGTCTGTGTGGAGGATGGTAGCGCATGTTCTCTGCCACATATGGGCTCATTCATGAGCCAAAATGCACACCCAGGACCCGAACCAAACTCCCGGATTGTCCTTCTCGCGACTCCTCCTCATTGCTTATGGTCTTGCTGTGGCCTGATGACTGGAAGAGGGTTGTAACAGTTTCTGACTCTCACCCGGGACATTCCCGGTGAGATGCGGTGGAGCTATATCACGTCTGTAGTGTGGTTGAGCATCATGCGGCACCAAAAACAATGGTGGATGCCATGTGATGCCCGAAACAGAGTTGTGAATGGTTGCGATGCAGAGATACGAGGGTGTACGGAAGTATTTTTCCCGTGTGAGCAAGTTCCAGGCAAGTGGTGAAATTTGGTGAGTGAAGTGCGGAGTAAGGTGAGGAGTCGGTTGGGAATTGGCGCCGAAATTTGAACTGAAAATAAGCGGAAATTCCCGCGGAAGTTTGTCTTGAGTGCATCGAGAAGGACGATCTGAGTTATGGGAGGTATGGAGGTGTGCTCATTAAATAATTATCCGTTGAATGGTTTGTGTGTGTTTGCATGCTTGTTGTGTATTTTGGCTCAAAGGAAAGGGTTTGAGTGGAGGTCAGAGTGCAGATCAAGGACATATTTATTCGACCAAACTGTGAGACCCACACAACACAATTCATCCCATTAACCCACGAAATATGAGGGGAGGATAAATTACACGAATGGTTTGTTGCTGGATGTGAAAAACCAAAAGCTCATCGACTCCAAGACGAATATTTGCGTCAAGGGTATCACCTCACACACACCTTCTCCTTCTGTCAGTCCAATGATTGTCAAGTCCGACCACATGACCAGTTTTGATGCCATCCTTCGACAGTACCAGAGATAACTTGACCCCCTCTATTCGTGGCTTGACCACGTCCACTCACTCTGGATCGCGGGGCCTATAAAGGTCTGAGCACAGCCTTCGATCTCTCTCTGCCCTGTCTCGCCTCCCGCTCAAGCTATTCTTCGACTCTGTACGTCATCGCCTGAACTCCGCCTCCTCTTCTCTGCCCATACGACGCCGACTCCACCTACCCCGCCGTCCACTCGCTCAGGACTCCAACCTCCAAACTCAAGCCCCTCCTTCATGCCGACGGTCTCGACGCGAGCCCCCCCCCCCCACCCGAAGCAAGAGACAATGTGCCAGCTGTCAGGAGGGTACCACACAACGGAGCATCCCCACAAATGTATTGGTGGCATGTTTGGGCAAGCGTGCAGAAGTACCGACAGACCGTATCCTCAACTCCTCTCCTGTCTTGCTGCAATAACTCCTCTTCATCGGGTTTTCAGTGTGTGTGTGTGTGTGTGTGTGTGTGTGTGTGTGTGTGTGTGTGTGTGTGTGTGTGTGTGTGTGTGTGTGTGTGTGTGTGTGTGTGTGTGTGTGTGTGTCCTGGTGCCTGTCCACATAAGTGAGACTGCAGTACATTATTATTATGATCATCATTATTGTTATTACTATTTCGCATTAAGTCTGCTCTGTGTCTCCTTTTGTAAGTTGCTTGTTAATTGCCGCACTTGTAAACTCTATCTTTACTCTTTACTTATTTGGTTTCCTTCTAATGACTCCAAAGCACTATTTGGTCTTCCATTTAATTTCTCAATTTACCACCAATGTCTGTCATGTGAGCAGTAAGCAGAATACTTCAGCTGATGTTTTCTTACTGCTCACGATCAACACCCTTGACACAACAACCTCTTTCAATTTCAACAGGTGCCAAGGCACAGCAGGGGATCAGGAACTTAGGTATCTCAGAGCCTGCTCCACATCACTCAAATTGTCGTGGATATTGTTGCCTGGGTTGAGCAACCACAACCACAATGTACGAACGCTTTCTTAATTTTGCATTCCATGCTATCTTGAGGCCTCAGCATCTCAACTACCAAGGATTTCATTGTTCTTCGGAAACAGCTGGAGACATGACAGAAGTTATTTTTCATCAAACTGACTTCATTTACAGCACACCATTACATTTTTACGGTGAGTGAATTTTCTTTTGTCCTGGTTTTAAACACCATTGCAGAACGAGCACACTCAAAGGCAACATCATCACATGTCCATCAAGCCAGGCCTCAGTGATGAAGTTTGCACAGCAATTACGAAAGTCCTCCCTGAAATGAGAGCGAGAGAAGAACCTTCAGAGTTTAGGCTTTATTCCATTTGATTGGAGCCGCTTCTGCGGGCACACCGGGGAATACAGGTTCAGCTAGGAGTACATGAGCAGTAACGTATACATGTGCGATTAATCATTGCAGACTAAATCCGGGTAAGCACGGAGTTCGATATAATCTCCATTCTCACCAGTCAATGAGCACCTTCAGTCAACGAGCATCAAGTGAACAGCCGATGTAAATAGCAATGCCCCGGGGACAATCACCCCGTGCCGCGGAGACCTCCCCTTATACGCGAGACGCACAACATGTGATCCCGCGTCATGTCCCTCAATTCACCTCAATTCACCACATTCTCCCCACCTTTAAAATGCAACTAGGGGCCCATCTTACACACCATGATTGCTTTAGCACTATAGGAGTATACATTTCAAGCAACGCGGACTAATAGGTCTGCAGAATCATACATGCCAAGCAGTGATTATTTTGAGTTGTAGGAGCATGGAAATGAGCATCGATATATGATATAATGAGCATATAGGAGCATGAGCAGCGAGGATGCCGATAATCCCCTTTACAGATTGAGTCGTCGAGGGGGCCTTATTCGTCGACCTCTCCGGGAGTAAATGGCAGTTTCACTTGAGGGAGACTCCCGATCCTCTTGGTGAGCCTCGACTTGTGCCGGGGATGACTCCTCGATCGCTCTCGGGTGGAACGCGGCAGCCCCGTCGCCCGGTGGAATTCCTGGGGGGGGAACACCTGGGGAGGGGATGTCAGAGGGAGGAGTGCCAGAAGGTAGTTTACCTGCGGGAGGAGTACCTGAGGGAGCCAGATGGCGAACCGACACAGTGGTCTCCCTGCCATCCGGGAGCCTGACATGAGCATACTCTGGATTAGTATCGATGAGTTCGACCCCCTCCACCAGGGGTTCATACTTGCTTTGTCGTACCGGGCGTTTCATGAACACTGTTCCGGGATGGGTCAGCCAGTTGGGCACCGTTTGACCGTCAACATAACGTCGCTGGTGAGTAAACATTCGTTCGTGAGGAGTTGCATTGGTGGACGTGCAGAGCAAAGAGCGTATGGAATTCAGAGCGTCGGGAAGAGTAACCTCCCACCGCTCGGGGCCCAGTCCTCTCGATTTCAGCGCCAGAGTTACGGCTTTCCAAATAACTCCATTATACCGGTCCACCTGCCCGTTTCCCTGTGGGTTGTAACCCGTCGTTCGACTAGTTGCTATGCCGAGCTCTAGTAGGAATTGTTTTAGCCTGGCCGACATGAAACACGGCCCTCTGTCTGAATGTATGTACGAAGGTTTCCCAAACATAGCGAAGAGGTCAGAGAGACATCTCACGACAGTGCCCGAGGTCATATCCGAGCACGGAAATGCGAACGGGAACCTTGAATATTCATCAACAACGGTGAATATGTATCTGTTGTCTGTCTCGGTCGGCAGGGGCCCTTTGAAGTCGATGTTTAGTCTCTCGAAGGGGGAAGTGGCCTTGATCAGTCTGCCAGATGCCGCGCTATAGAATCTGGGTTTTAGTTCAGCACAAACAGGGCATGAAGCATTCATTTGTTTAATATCTTCAACAGAATAGGGAAGATTTTGTCTGCGCACGAAATGTGCCATTCTGGTTACCCCTGGGTGGCAGAGAGACACGTGTAGGTCTTGCAAAGCCTGACTGATTGTTGCCGAACTGTAGACCCGAGAGAAGGTATCTGCAGCAGGGTTTTCCTTCCCGGGCCGGTAAACAATGTCGTAACTGTAGCAAGCTAGGTCTATCCGCCATCTCATAATTTTTTCATTCTTAATTTTCCCGTTATTTTTCCCATCAAACATGAATGCCACGGATCGTTGGTCCGTAACGAGCGTGAAGTGGTTTCCCAGTAAATAATGTCTCCATTTCCACAGCACTTCGACGATGGCGTACGCTTCCTTCTCTATCGCTGAGTGTCTCTGCTCGCTTCCAGAGAGAGTTCTCGAGAAGAACGCGACCGGCCGCCCAGACTGATTAAGTGTAGCAGCTATGGCGTGATCTGAAGCGTCGGTTTCCACCACAAAGGGCACCGAGCTATCGATCGATAAAACCACGGACTTACTGATATCATCCTTGAGGTTGTGGAAAGCTCTTACAACAGCGGCATCTGGTGGAAAGTTTTTGCAATGCACTAGGGGATGTATTTTCTCGGAGTATTGCGAAATCCATCTTGCATAGTAAGCGAACATGCCGATCACCCGGCGCATTGCCTGTAGGTCCTGAGGTGGGGGTAGCTCACGAAGTGGGCGCAATCGTTCAGGATCAGGCTTAATTGTGCCGTCGGCTATTGTGTAGCCGAGAAGGTCAATTGACCTTGCCGAGAATACGCATTTCTCGTAGTTGAGAGTCAGATTATATTTTCTAGCAATGCTCAAGAATCTGTCCAGACTCCTATCATGTTCCCCCTGATCCCTACCGCACACTGTGACATTATCCACGTAAACAAAAGTGTCTTTGAGGTTTTCATCTGAGATGATGTCGTCCATAACCCGTTGGAAGCAAGCTACCCCATTCGTGACACCGAAAGGTATTCTCCTGAATTGGTAGAGGCGCCTCCCTGCCTGGAATGCGGTGTAAGGTTTGTCTTCCTCTAAAGGGTATTTTGACGCTCGTGTGCTGCTTGAGGACATTATGACCCAGAATTACGTCTGCGCACAAATCACGAAGCACCAGTACCCTTACATCCCGATGCGTGTACCCTTTTACGTCCAATTCAACATTGCAGTACCCTCGTACGCAGGATTGTAGTGAGGTGGCGGCCATGCATACCGTATTGTCAGTCGGGTGGATTATCCATTTCCTGCCCTTCACTAGCGAGCTGTTGACGAAACTTTCAGAGCTACCGGTATCAATCAGTGCCTCAGCCATATGCCCGTTAATTCGTACGTTGATGATAGCCTTGGATAGATTCCCCGGGGAGGCTGCAGTTAATTTATTTTGCGAGTAGAGAGCCGCAGAAGTGGGTTTATTTCTCCTTAGAGTAGATTTACATACCCTGGCATAATGCCCTTTCTTGTCGCAATTCATGCATGTGGCATCTCTGGCGGGACATTTTTGTCGAGGGTGCCTTTTGTACCCACAAAAGAAGCATTTACCAACCGGAGCAGTTGCTGAGGAGTTTGACGTGGCCTGGGTATCCGGCTCCTCGGGTGTTTCTCCATCCCCTATGTCTGGCTGTGTCTGTGCCAGTGGGGTTCCTTGGGTTCCCATCGTAGCAGCGTTCATTAGCAGCATCGGTGTCCCAAATGACTCAGATTGCTGCTGAGCCGTATCCATCGCTCGTGCCTGATCGACTACCTTGTCAAGAGTGGGTTGCGCTTTCTCTAGTAAGCGTTGCCGTATGTGGGCTGATCTGAGTCCTTGGATGAATGCCTCCCGTGTGGCTTCCTTTCGGTGTTCCTCGGCGCTTACGGCCCGGAAGCTGCCGTCTTTTCCCAGCAGATTCAGAGCTTGCAGGAACTGATCGATTGTCTCCCCGGCTGCTTGCTTGCGTGTGTTGAGAAGATGTCGTATGTATACCTCGTTCTTGGGCTTCACGTAGAGCGCTTGCAGCACGTCAATCGCTGCTTCGTAAGTGTCGCACTCCGAGAAGAGCCTGTACATGCTGGGCGAGACATGATTCACGAGAGCGGCAAATTTGTCAGCTCCCTCCTCGATGATGGTCAGATAGTGTGAGAAGGAACAGAACCAATGCGACCATTTCATTTCTGCGTCAGTCGCGTTTGGGTCTGCGTCGAACCTCTCTGGTTTGTAGATCTTGTCCATCGTTGGTTGAGAGAGCCGAGAAATGGAATGGAACCAAATGGAATAAATTGAAATGAGAGCGAGAGAAGAACCTTCAGAGTTTAGGCTTTATTCCATTTGATTGGAGCCGCTTCTGTGGGCACACCGGGGAATACAGGTTCAGCTAGGAGTACATAAGCAGTAACGTATACATGTGCGATTAATCATTGCAGACTACATCCGCGTAAGCACGGAGTTCGATATAATCTCCATTCTCACCAGTCAATGAGCACCTTCAGTCAACGAGTATCAAGTGAACAGTCAATGTAAATGGCAATGCCCCGGGGACAATCACTCCGTGCCGCGGAGACCTCCCCTTATACGCGAGACGCACAACATGTGATCCCGCGTCATGTCCCTCAATTCACCTCAATTCACCACAGTCGACGTTCTTACCTGTGCTTGAGGCCTAGGCGTAGGCTTGAGGCCTACCGGTTCCACTCGGTGTTCGATCGTTTTTTTTTTTTTTTTTTTTGTTTTTCTTCTCCCCATTACCTTCATTTTCTATCCTCCCCATTACCTTCAATTTTGATCCTCCCCACTTTCCAAACATCCCCCATTCTCCCAACTAATCTCTTTCTTATCTCAAAAAAAAAAAATAAATAAAAAAAAATAAAAAATAAAAATAAAAAAATAAAAAACCCGAAAACAACAACACGCTCACCTTCTCCCGATTCTGCTTCTTCTTCTTCCTCTTAACTTCCTCCTCGTCTTCTTCCTCGATTTTTTTTTTTTTTTTTTTTTACACTTCCATGACCTAATCTGTTGAACTCTCTCATATATTAATATTAACAACAACAACAAAATATATATATATATATATATATATATATATATATATATATATATATATATATATATATATATACCCAACAACAACAACACGCTCACCTTCTCCCGATTCTGCTTCTTCTTCTTCCTCGATTTTTTTTTTTTTTACACTTCCATGACCTAATCTGTTAAACTCTCTCATACATTATTTGTAACAACAAAAACGATCTTATAATGCTTCATCTTCCTCTCTCACACATGTGGTACTCTTTACTGTTTCACAATGCACTACTCTTCTGCTATTTTAACAGACTGCTCTCATTTCGAGCTCTCCTTCATTCCTTGCCTAAAAAATCCAACTATTACAGCACTTCTTCTCTCCATGCTCTGAATTCGCCTTCATTGCACCCTTCAAGAATTGTGTTAAATCGCATCTCTGACCTAAAACTTTTAAAAACCACAGTTTGCCATGGATGCTCGCTTTCCATCAACCATTCTTTTTTTCCAAATTCAGTGCCAACTCACCCCCCTCACCCCTCACTCTCACTCTCAAAGCAACCATCCCACTCTTCTCCCTCCAAGCTTCCCTCTCACCTCTCTCAAAAATCCGCCCTCACCTTTCTCCCACCTTTCATCCCCCTCACTCTTCCTTCTCAATGTTGCTCCCCCTCTCATCCACCAACCTGCCTCCCTCCACTGCCCTCTCACCTCCATCTCTTCACTCCACTTCCTCAAATCCTCAAATCCTCAACTGCCTTCTTCCCCCTCTCTTTACCCCCCTCTCGCCCAGCACCACAGAGCCTTTTGTCCTGCTCATTCGGCCCCCTCCCCTCGCTGTTCTGCAATACCCCACACTCCTTCAGCAACCCTCCTTACCTGCCCCCCTCGTCCCTTGTCCAACCCTCCCCCTCCCCCTCCACCTCCTGCACCCAAAGCCTCCTCCCCTTCCTCTTCATTAAAAGTGTGGACCTCAAATATCCGGGGCCTTCGCTCAAACCTTTCAGATCTTTCCATACAGGTTGCCACTGACAAACCAGACATTATCTGCCTAACAGAAACTTTCCTCTCCCAAGACGTGTCTGACTCCCAAGTATCTCTCCCTGGCTACTCCCTCTTACGGTATGACAGACCTGAGCCTCATCCTGGTGGAGGTGTTGCTCTCTTCATCAAAGACTCTATTCCTCACTCTCCATGCACTGCTCTCACTCCCCCACACCCCCAGGAATACCTCTGGCTTCGGCTTCCCCTCCACTCCCACCTCATGTTTATATGTGTACTGTACCGTCCACCGAACAGTGATGACTCCATCTACACCTCACTATCCGAAAACATGGACCATCTTCTATCTTCTCATCCAAACTCTCTCTTCCTCTTATGTGGTGACTTCAATTGTCATCACGCCAGTTGGCTAGGTGTGGGTACCTCTCTCACCTGCCATGGCACCTCAGCAAAAGCTTTCTGCGACTCATTGGGACTGACTCAATCGGTCAACTTCCCGACCCGGATCTCAATCAATGGTACTCCATCTCTTCTGGATCTGATTTTGACAAATTTCCCTGACAATATCTGCTGCTCTTCCTTCGCTCCAATTGGTTCTTCTGACCACGTCCTTGTCAAAGTGGACATCTCTCTGGCTGTTATCAGAGAACCACCTCACCGCCGTCGAGTCTGGCATTTCACTCAAGCCGACTGGCAGGGTCTCCGAGCAGCCATCAAACTTACAGACTGGTCTCCTATCACTACTTTCTCAAACATCAACTCATCCTGGGAATTCTTTCAAAGAAACTTGCTCTCCCTCATGCACAGATTTATCCCCTCTCGTGTTCAGTTGTCTTACCCTTCCTCCCGCCCTTGGTTTACTGAAGCTTGTGGCGAGGCAGTTGTCCTGAAACAACTTGCCTTTGCCTCATGGAAAGCAAACCCAACTGAGGGCAATTTCAGTTCTTTCCACAAAGCTCGGAACAAGTGTGTATCTACCCTCAGGAGAGCCAGAAAACAACATCTTTCTCATCTCAAGTCTGAACTCTCAAACCTCTCTCCCTCCTCAAAATCCTGGTGGCGTTTAATCAAATCTGTTTCTGGTGTATGTTCCCCCTCCATCCCCTCCCTTACCTCAAATGGCCGCACTGCTGATTCCACACGTGATAAAGCTGAATGTCTAAACTCGGTGTTTGCAGCTAAATCTTGTGTCCTAAACCCATCACTATCTCTACCCACTTTACCCAGTCGCACCCAACTGTCCCTGGACTCTGTATCCTTTTCTCCTGACAAGGTGGAGAGCTTGCTTTCAAACCTCGAGTCAGATTCTGCAACCGGTCCAGACGGCATCAGCCCACGTGTCCTCAAAGCCTGCTCTTCTGCTCTTGCTCACCCTCTCTCTGTTCTATTCACCCTCTCATTTGCCCAAGGTCATCTGCCATCTGCTTGGAAATCTGCTAACATCACTGCCCTGCATAAAAAAAGGTGCAAAAACAGATCCCTATATCTACAGACCAATCAGCCTTCTCCCAATCATCAGCAAGGTGATGGAATCCATCATCGCCTCAGATGTGAAATCCTTCCTCTTCTCCAATGGCTTGATTTCCAATCATCAATTTGGTTTCAGACCAGGTCACTCTACCCTGGATATGCTGCTTCTGCTCTCCCATCAATGGATGGAGGTCCTCAATGCCAGACAGGAAATCCGAGCCGTATCCCTGGACATATCACGTGCTTTTGACACAGTCTGGCACCCTGCCCAACTCACCAAACTCTCTTCCCATGGTATTCAAGGCCATCTCCACTCATGGCTCGCAGACTTCCTCTCCTGTCGCAGTCAACGTGTGGCCCTAAATGGAGTTCTTTCATCCCTCTCTTCCTGTGCAGGCTGGAGTTCCTCAAGGTAGCGTTCTGGGCCCTGTTCTTTTTCTGGTTTTCATCAATGATCTCTCGGACTCTCTGGAAAATCCTCTATTTCTCTTTGCCGACGACTCCACCCTCTGCCGTACCATCTGTCATCCCTCAGACCGGCAAGCAGCAGCTTCTTCACTCACTGCAGATCTGGATAAAATCACAAACTGGTCCAACACGTGGAACATGTCTTTCAATCCAGACAAATCTCACACTCTCACTATGTCTCTTCGAAAGGACCGTTTACAAAACCCCCCCCATCCACTTTCTCAACAATCCTCTGGAAGAAGTCTTTTCTTTCAAGCTTCTAGGTCTCACTATCTGCCATGACCTTTCCTGGGAAAGTCACATTTCCAACCTCGCCTCAAAAGCCAGTCGCCGACTGGGAATCCTCCGTCGTGCTAAGTCCTTCCTCGGCCCTCTTGAGCTCCTGACCACTTACAAAGCTTTTATCGGTAGCCTGATGGAGTACTGCTCTCCCCTCTGGGCTGGTGCTCCTGCCTCCCACCTTTCTCGGCTTCACGCTGTCGAAACCAGGGCATTTAAGATCATCGGCATCTCCCGCAATGAAGCTGAGTCTTTGGGCCTCTCACTCAATCACCGCAGGTTGGTCGGTGGTCTTTCTGTCTTCTACCGACTCCTCTCCATCCTTGCCCCCCCTGCTCTCTCTGCGATTTGTCCCCACCACATTTCCACAGGGCGTTCAAGGTCCGCCAACAACCCCCTTCTGGTAAAACTACCAAAATCACGAATCACTGCTCATCTTCACTCTTTCATTCCTCTTTTTTCCCGCCTTTGGAATAAACTTCCTCACTCTATTCTTTCCCATTCTTCCCTCCAGGCTTTCAAAACAGCTGTTCACCACCACCTCTTATCTTCCCCCATCCAAATCCTCGATCTTTTCTACCCCCGATAATCCACCCAAGCCCACTTCCTTCATTTCTCCTACTTTCCTTCCTGAAAGTCCCTGAAATGTCCATCTTCTCTTCGCCATGTTCCCCGTCCCATCCCCATCCCTCTCCCTTCCACAGTTCACCTAATGTATCTGTTCCCCACTGTTTTGTCCCTTCCACTCCCGCCCCTCTTGTCTCATGCCTCCTTGCTGTGAGTTGTGTGTTAGCTCTCATACGAGCCTCGACCAAGGTATACAAAAAAAAAAAAAAAAAATAAATAAAAAAGTGCACCTGGTGCAAGCAGTGGCAGAGATGCAGCGGATGCAGGCAGTGGTGGAGGTGCACCAAGTGCCGGCAGTGGCGTTGGTGCAGCTGGTGCAGGCAGTGGTGGAGGTGCAGCTTGTGCAGGCAGTGGTGGAGGTGCAGCGGGTGCAGGCAGTGGTGGAGGTGCAGCGGGTGCAGGCAGTGGTGTCCGTGCCGAAATATAAATTGGTAGACATGAGGTATGGGAGACAGTTTTTGTGAGTGATGAGATTAATAAATATGTAGATTCTTCATTCTGCAGGAAGGATTGTAGATATAGAATTCTGTGTAGTTTTGTCGGACCAGGAGGTCGGGACATTGAAGGAATGGAAACGATGTTGTGTCGCATCATTGCAGGAAGAAGTTGGTTGTGGTCACCTTGGTGCCAATGATATCGGGAAAGTTTACTCAGAGGTTTTGAATCATCGATACAGGATATTGGGTAAACGGCTGAAAGTAAAGGGTTGTGAGGTCATGTTTTCTAGGATTCTCCCAAGATTAGGAAACAATATAAAGTTATGAACAGAGCAAAAGACGTCAATCGATGGCTGGAAGAATGGTGTCAGGAAAAAGGTTTTCCATTTCAGAAGCAGTGGGAATCATTGAGGAAGGAATTCAGCCTTTTTTTTAGGTCAGTGGAGGGTGGAGAAGGGATTAAGGAAGGAACAGATGAAGTCATTGTAAAAAGTAAGGCCAGGCAGGAAAATCGAATTTCAGGAAGGGAAAAGTTAAATATATTCTATCCCAATGCCGGAAGTTTAAATAATAAGATGGAAGAGCTTGAAGCCAAAGTAGATCGCGAGGAGTATGATATAGTTGCAGTGAGTGAGACATGGTTAAAGGAGGAGAGTAACTGTAGGACAGGATAAGAAGGCTCCAAGTTGTATCAGTTTGATAGGAAGGAGAGAAGAGAAGGAGGAGTAGCAATCTGGGTAAAGGACAGCATTGCATCAAGAGAAAGGGGTGACATTAAGGAAGGAACTTGCTGCAGGTCAGGTCGTCAGGTCAGGTCAGGCCAGATTAGATCTGTGAATTGCCACAGGTATCATGGAAACCTGTACTACCCTGATCCATGGTCGGTTGTCGGCGACAAAACCGTCTCGCCCACCACGTGTTTTTGGTAAGGAGGGTGTTTCGATATGGACACCCAGCAGGATTTAAAAACAAAACCTGTCAAAGGGCGGAGGAGCTCCTTGTGAGGCAATGGCCATCCATATCTCGTGCACAACTGTGTCTGCGGACGTCCTCCTCGAGTTGTGTTCCTTCTTATTCAGAGGTTAGTGGCAGGATTTGCATTCCGGCCACCGTAAAACCCTTCATTCCGCAAAACACAAAAAACGCAAAGAAATGTGAAAACCCACTCCATGGGAGTACCTCCTGGCAACTTCCCTTCACAGGACAACTCACCAGATGACGGGATTGGGGCAAAGCCTTCGCGACTCCCAATCGTTGATGATAGGAGGGAAACCATGGGGTAACATTCCCATGTCAGATTGCGGGAGAGTGTGTGTCGAAGAAGTGCTGAGGTGTCATCCACCAGACAGCGGTCTCCTTGGGTTAACCTGAGGTGGTCCCTTCGGGTGGGTGCCTGGAATGTCCTCTCCAGAAGAGAGGATGATCACCTGTCTCTGTTATCATCTGAGCTCAAGTGTTTGGACATCGGTATTGCAGCACTCTCTGAGTTTCGGAGACCTGATTGCGGCGAGGCCATGGTGGGTGGTTACATCTACTATTGATCTGGTCGCTCTGATGGTTACCATACTCAAAGAGTTGCTGGAGCTGTGTCCAATAAGCTGACCCCAATGATAATTGAGGTTACACCGGTTAACGAGCGTATTATAAGAGTCAGGATTGTCACTACTTCGGTGTCATTTCCCTGGTCTCTGTTTATGCTCTGACGAAGGCGAGTGATCTCACCGTGAAGGATGCATTCCACGCCACGCTCGAGTTGGTGGTTGATCAGTGCCCCAGATGAGATACACTTCTAGACTTGGGGGATTTCAATGCATCGACTGGAACTGATAGGGATGGTTATGAGACATGCGTTGGTCCCCATGGGTCAAGAACTATGAACCTGAATGGCACTAAGTTCCTTGACATTGCAAGAAGTCATGGACTGAGGGTGGCCGGTTCAGGATTCAGCACACACGCCCATTGCTGGACTTGGTATTCCAACGCTGGCGGTGTGGCAAAGGAGATTGATCATGTCCTCATTGATGGTCACTGGAGGATGACCCAGAATTGCTCGGTCTTCCAGAGTGCTCAGTTCCTCAATACTGACCACCGGCTTGTTGTGGCAACTCTGAAGTTGCACCTTCAATCCAGGAGAATGGTACCATCCTAGCCGAGGCTGAATGTTGGCAAGCTCAAGGACGACAGGGTAGCTGAGGAGTTTGCGAACAAGCTGAGTGGAGTTTTGGGGGGTCTGGGTGCTTTGAGATGTCCTGAAGAGTTGTGGAGTGCCTTCAAGACCACCGTCCTTGATGTTGCTGGTGGATGTCTTGGAATTCAACGAAGGGCAAAGAAGAATTTTCTCTCTCATAGGACACTGGATACCATTGACCAGAGTCGCAGGGCCAGGCTGAATGGCAGAGCTGAGCTGTTCACGGAGCTGAGGTGTAAAACTGTATGTGCATTAACGGTGGACAAGGAGGCCTATGTGCAAGGAATCTGAGAGAGGGTAGAGCCTCACTTGTGGTCAAGTGATTCTCGTCCTGCTTCCAGGTGAATTCGTGCATTGCATTCATCCAAGCCCATTCCTCTGTGTCCTGCAGTTAGAGCAGAGGGTGGTAGGCTCTTGACAGAGGAGTCTGAAGTGAATGCCCGCTGTGCCGGTTATTTTGAGCAGTTGTACCAGGCTGATCCACCAGCTGTCGAGTTGGACGTCAGGGGTGTTACAATCCCTGTTGCTTCCCCTCCAATCAATTGTGGTCCACCTTCGCTTGTGGAAACACAGGCTGGCCACGGTGAACCGGTTGAAATGGGATAAAGCTCCAGGAATCTGTGGCATCCATGCTGAACTGCTCAAGGCTGGTGGAAATGCTGCACTCGTGTCGTTGCATGCAGTTCTGTGCTCTGCCTGGAACACAGGCATCATCCCAACTGATTGGAAGAGGGGCCTTGTTGTCCCTCTCTGTAAAGGGAAGGGTGATCGCCAAGACTGCAACAACTACTGAGGGGTGACGCTGCTCTCAGTGCCGGGCAAGGTCTTTGCTCGGATAATTCTTGATAGGGTTCGCCACCATCTGCTTGAGCACCAGCATCTAGAGCAGTCAGGCTTTACACCAAAGAGGTCAACGATTGACCGTGTCCTTGCTCTTCGGGTCCTCACAGAACGCAGATGAGAGTTTCGGCAGGGGCTGCTTGCAGCCTATGTTGATCTCCATGAAGCGTTCGATTAAGTGAATCGGGATGCCCTCTGGAGGATTATTGGGCTTCGTGGGGTGCCACCAAAACTGATCAATCTGATGTCTGAACTCTACTCTGGTACTGAGAGTGCTGTGAGATGTGGTGGTACCATCTCTGACTTATTTCCAGTTGTTACTGGAGTTCATCAGGGGTGTGCACTGCCCCCCACACTTTTCAGCACTTGTATGGACTGGATTCTCGGGAGGATGTCGGAGAGATCAAGCTGTGGTGCATCGTTTGGCAATGTCAGATTCTCTGACCTTGATGTCGCAGATGATGCAGTTATCCTTACGGAGACTTTAGATATCCTTTTGGGGGCCCTCGAGGTGCTGAATGAGGAGTCGGAGCCGCTGGGATTATGGGTTTCCTGGGTCAAAAACTAAGATCCAGGCTTTCAATGACATCTTGGATGCTACTGTCCTGTCTGTGCCTGTTTGTGGTGAGCATGTTGAGGTCGTGGAGAGATTCACTTACCTTGGCAGTGATATTCATGTCTCTGCTGGCTGTGAGTCAGAGGTCAATAGACGTCTGGGTCAGGCCTGGGGAGTTATGGATTCCCTAGATAATGGGGCATGCAGCTGCTGGTCTTGTGCAGGAGGATGAAAGTCCAAGTTTTCAGGTCCTTGGTGCTTCCAGTCTTGCTCTATTGATGGGAGACTTGGACTCTGACCAAGGATCTGAGACAGAGACTAAAATTACTTTGGTACCATGTCTCTTCAGAGAATCCTTGGCTTTCGCTGGTCAGACTTTGTGTCCAATGAGCGGTTGCTGAGAGAGACTCACATGAGATTTGTTACCTGCATAGTCCGTGAGCGTCAGCTGAGGCTGTTTGGACATGTGGCTCATTTTCCTGATGCTGATCGTGCTCACCAGATTCTCTCAGCAAGGGAGTCTCCTGAGTGGAGGAGGAAAACGGGCCAACCACATGCCTCATTGTTGCAGCAGGTTGATCGGCATCTCAAGGAGATGGGGATGGGCCAGGCATCTGCCTCGGGGATGGCCAGACGGAGGACCCTGGAGTACCGGCGGAAAGTGGACGCAGCGACGTGCTGCTCTGGCGCATGCTCCCATACCTGACATGTGGTCAAGTGATTCTCGTTCTGCTTACAGAGGAGTTTGCGCATTTGCATTCCTCAAAGCTGGTCCCTGATTGTACTGCAGTTGGAGCAGAGGGAAGCAGGCTCTTGACAGAGGAGTCCGAAGTGAATGCCCGCGGGGCCGGCTACTTTGAGCGGCTGCATCAGGCTGATCCACCAGTTGTCGAGTTGGATGTCAGGGGTATTATTATCCCTATTGCTGACTCTCCAATCACCTGTGGTCCACCTTCGTTTGTGGAAACCCAGGCTGTGGTGAACCAGTTGAAATGGGGTAAAGCTCCTGTGATCTGTGGCATCCATGCATAACTTCTCAAGGCTGGTGGCAATGCTGTACTCATGTCATTGCATGTTGTTCTGTGCTCTGCCTGGAACAAAGGCATCATCCCAACTGACTGGAAGAGGGGCCTTGTGTCCCTCTCTCGTCAGGGAAGGGTGATCGCCAAAACTACAACTACCGAGGGGTGATGCTGCTCTTCGTGCCCGGCAGGGTCTTTGCTCGGATAATTTTCGATAGGGTTCATCTTTGCGGAGACTAGAGATATCCGTTTGTGGGCCCTCGAGGTGCTGAATGAGGAGTCAGACCCACTTGGATTACCGGTTTCCTCGGTCAAAACTAAGATCCAGGCTTTCAATGACGTTTTGGTGCTGCTATCGCGTCTTGTGCCTGTTTGTGGCGAGGATGTTGAGGTCACGGAGAGATTCAGACCTTGGCAGTGATATTCAAGTCTTTGCTGGATGTGAGCCAGAGGTCAACAGACATCTGGGTCAGGCCTTGGGACTCATGGATTCACTGGATCATGGGGTGTGGTGCTGCCAGTACCTGCGCGGGAGGACGAAAGACTGTTTCTTCACGTCCTTGGTACTTCCAGTCTTGCTCTATGGATGTGAGATTTGGACTCTGACAAGTGATCTGAGATGGAGACTTAATTCCTTTGGTTCCAGGTCTCTTCAGAGAATCCTGAGCTATCACTGGTTGGACTTTATGTCCAATGAGTGGTTGCTGAGAAAGACTCAAATGAGATTTGTTACCTGCATAGTCCGTGAGCATCAGTTGCATCTGTATGGACATGTGGCTCATTTTTCTGATGCTGATTGTGCTGACAAGATTCTCTCAGCGAGGGAGCCTCGTGAGTGGAGGAGGTCAATGGGATGACTACGTGCCTCGTGGGCACAGCAGGTTGATCAGCATCTCAAGGAGATGGGGATGGGCCAGGCATCTGCCAGGGGGATGGCCAGACGGAAACTCCTGGAGTACGGGAGGAAAGTGGATGCAGCGACGCACTGCTCTGGTGCATGCTCTCATACCTGTCCTGACCTGAAGCCCTCGGTGCGCATTTGCTCTAATCAGATCACCTCACCAGATCAGGTACAGCCGAGCGGAACTGCCAAGCACATACCGGCTAAGAAATGGATCGCTGGAGAACAACGTCCCGGCTAAACTCAGGTGCGGGCCGTGTTGGACCAATTAAAGAAAACACTAAAATGAGGTGGGAACATTTCTCAACTATGTTGTTATTTACAACCAAGCGAGGAAAAGTATGTGGCACAGAGAATAGGGATTTATTTTATGGTCAGCAGGGGACAGCTCGGAATTTGTGGGGTGTGGCAAAAGGGCAATAACTTACAAAAGAGGACACAGAGCAAAATTATCCCGACTATCTTCAACATTCTTACTTTATCAAAGAGAGGCACCTTCTCTCACACACACACACACACACACACACACACACACACACACACACACACACACACACACACACACACACACACACACACACACACACACACACACACACACACACACACACACACACACACACACCTCGTTGAGGATGAGCGCCCTCTATATACCTGGTGCAGTCGGCTGACCAACGCGGGCCAGGATGCTTGGGAGGGCAAGTTGGAAAGATACTGGTGTCTTGGTGTTGGAATGGGACTGTGGGAGGTGCGGTGTGGGACATGATGGGTGTGGTATCGTGCTCAAGGAAAACGGGATTGCGAATCAGTAACATGTTCTTTGTGCGGCCACAGTCGACGGGATTGAGAGGTGAAAAAGAGACAGAGGAGAATAGATGTGTCAGAATGAAGATCCCAAACCTAACCATGTAAAGGGCTTTTCGTGTAAGTGTGTACCTCTGTGGGACACTCCACCTGAGCGTTCCCACCTCGTGATATGGCGCATTATCTCCTCCATATTAATCCGCCAGAACTTGTGGCAACGTGCGTTCCACACTGGTTCGCCGTCTGTGCCCAGTGGTGAGCCCGTCTGGTTTCGCGGGGTGGTAGCACGTCGACACCTGTGGTGTTGCACAAAACTGGATGTTGGAGGGGGCGATGAGCAGAGGAGTTGGCGTTGAGAGGTCAGGAGATGTGCAGTGAAAGAGCTTGTTATGTTCCCATGTTCGTTTGAATAAACCGTTGGAGAATATTGAATTCCTCATTCTTGGAGTATTTTACGATACAACAACAGGATGGCATGGAGTCTGCTGCAGACTCTCCCTCAAAGAAGCTCTAAAAGGACGGCAGTCAAAGAAAAAGCTCGCAGGCTCACGCTCTTGACGGCTCCACGCTACCCCGTTTTATAATCCCCAGGCGAAGGGTGGGGTGTGGATGGGAAAGCAATGCACCCTGGCACAAATCCTGCTCCTCCATTGGGCCACAGTGGCCTGAGCCATGGCCCACCAGGCTCCTGAACTTGAAATCAGCTTATATGCACACCAGCTTCGGCATGGATTGGAGCTCCTGACTTAACATGGTGAGCATACACCTCGAGCTGGCACCTCAGCCCCGAACGTGTGCAGAATGCAGTCTGTGTGGAGGATGGTAGCGCACGTTCTCTGCCACCTACGGGCAAATTCACGAGCTAAAATGCACACCCAGGACCCGAACCAAACTCCCGGATTGTCCTTCCCACGACTCCTCCTCATTGCTTACGGTCTTGCTGTGGCCTGATGACTGGATGAGGGTTGTAACAATTCCTGACGCTTACTTGGGACATTCCCGGTGAGATGCGGTGGAGCTATATAGCGTCTGTAGCGTGGTTGAGCATCTGTGGCACCAAGAACAATGGTGGATGCCATGCGATGCCCGAAACAGAGTTGTGAATTGTTCCGATGCAGAGATACGAGGGTGTACAGAAGTATTTTTCCCGTGTGCGGGAGATATTTGTGGTCAAAGTGGTGAAATTTGGTGAACGAAGTGCGGAGTAAGGTAAAGAGTCGGTTGGGAATTGGCGCGTAAATTTCAAATGAAAATACACGGAAATTCCCACGGAAGGTTGTCTTGAGTGCAATGAGGAGGACGATCTGAAGTATGGGAGGCACGGAGCTGTGCTCATTTAATAATTATCCGTTGAATGGTCTGTGTGCTTGCATGCTTGTGTAGTTTGGCTAAAAAGAAAGGATTTGAGTGGAGGTCAAAATGCAGATTAAGCACATATTTATTCGACCAAACTGTGAGACCCACGCAACACAATTCATCCCATTAACCCACGAAACATGAGGGGAGGATGAATTACACGAATGATTTGTTACTGGATGGGGGGGGGGGATAGAAGCCCCGGGATCTCTTGGGGTAACGACAGCCCCTTGTATGATTGTGTCAGAACATGAGTGGAGTGCATGTAACATAGCATGGATGAGCGCACACGAAACAGTGGGACACGGATCGACTCAGACGAGAGTAGTGGGTAGTGTAGTGGACCGGAGGGGCAAGCCTCCTGAGTGGGATAAAGTTATTTCGGAAACCGCAACGGCTCCGCATGACTCGGCGCGTGAGTTAGGGTCCGTGTTTTGTGAGCCGCCGAAGCGTGGATCATTGTACGGTTTATTCATGGTTTTAGGGGAGCCGGCGTTGAACGATCTCTGTTGGTTACATTACCGAAGCGCAGACGATTGCTCGATATGTTAATGGATTCAGGGGATCCAGCGTTGAATACGATCTACGCCAGGTACATTACCAGAATGCGGATGGCTACAATGGAGACAAACGAAGGAATCGAGTGAATTTGGAAAAATATATCCCCATGTGAGCCCGTACACGGTGCCTGACGTGCTGAGCGGCGTGAGTGCTGCTCACAAGAAACGTGGCATGAATTGAACCGCCTACGTCACCGGTGGGCCCGTGTGCATGGCGAAGCTCGTGCGGCAGGCCGTATGAGAGTGACTTCAGCGGGGATCTTGCCACATGAAGGGCAGGTGTGGAAAGCACGGTGGTTCATATGGGAGATAGCCAGAAAGCGAGCATTTCATGCGATAAACGGGGCGACGTTTCGCCCTCATGTATCAGCCAAACTGAAGTGGCGAGTGCGCTGTCGACCACCGCCATGGAGATGCAAGGCTCTCTGAGCCTTGCCACGAGTGGACAAAGCCTGGCCAGGATGTGGCGAACATACTCGCCCGGGCCAAAGGAGCATTAGTTGGGGGAAGGGTTCAGCGTTAGATGGACCAGCCTCATGGGGGCATGAGCAGTCCTCCATGGGGCCTGGGAACATCGGTTAGGGGGAATTTAGGTTCGAATTTGGAATGGATTAAAGACATGGACAGACATGGAACGTGTCGTGGGGATGTAGCCGAGCGATAGAGTTCAATGGAACGTGCATTTCAATAAGGGAAGACGGGGAGCACGAGTAGTTCGAGAGACGTAGTTCGAAGAGTGTCAGTGTTTGTGTGAGAAAAAACAAAAAGAGAAAGAAACATGATGAATGAGTGTGGGTCAGAGGGCCTGAGTGTGAATGGAGTGAATGTGGAATGCATGGTGCGAATGAATGATTGGGGGGGGGGGGGAGTGAATCCCACCAAAGGGAACCTGGGATTAGTGTAGTATTAGTTTGCAGGTTAGTTAAATTATCCAAAAGGATGTTGTTTTGCTGTTGGTGTTGAACGAAGGCACAAGACCTTTTGCAGGGTGCAGGAGACTATGGACCAGCTGGGAGCATAGCTTAGCAAATTTGCAAACTGAATAGAGGGCACCCCAGGCACCGAAGTAGTTGGCAAGAGTAGGCCCGAGTTAGTGTAATGGCCATCCCATTCATCTCTGCTAATGCCCTGTTCGATTCCCGCTAACAGAATTCAAAAAGCTTGCCTAGTTTCGGAGATAATTTTTAGGCGATTTCCATTAGCGGAGATATTTTGACGACATAACTTTTTTTCTCGCAGGAATTTTCAAAATCGGAGATGGTTACTGTCTGCGCGGGGTATTTTTACATATATACGCCAAGTTTCAGGAAGTTTCGATGAAAACTGTAGGCTCTGAAACAAAAAAAGTCCACAAGAACAACAACGTGAGGAAGACAGAGATCCTCCACGAGGATCTAAAAAATAAAAACCTCATGGATGAAACTTTAGAAAGAAAAGATAAGACCATCTGTAATATGCAAGGAGAAATTAGTATTTTTTTTCAACAACCATAAAGATATAAATCCTGATGAAATAAAGGATGTTAATGTATCAGGTGAAATGACATTTCATTCAATAGTAGTGCAGGATCATTTTTAAATTACCTTCATATAAAAAATGGAGTAGTTGAATCTGTTAATGAAAAAAAGTATCTAGATATAGATGGTTATGTTTTTTCAATGAATTAAATACGAGTCATTATTCAACTGAAGATTTTGAAGATTATGAGTGATGACAGTTATGATACCGAGAGTTTGTGTTCAAATGACAGTTATGATACTGAGAGTTTGTGTTCAAATGGCAGTTGTGAAAGTAGTTTTATAGATGATTGTGAAAGTACCAAAGATGAATTTTAGTTTCAGGAAAGTTTTACTTTAAAAATATGAATAGTTTACTAGATTTTGAGCCTCTTGAATACCATGATTCTCCATATGACAAATTTGAGAATTGTCCTGCATGTGATAGAGTGCGATTAAACACAGTCAAAAGCCCATAAACAATGTATATTGGGTGGTCGCGAGAGTACCCGTATTGTCGGGTTTTCGCGGCGCGTGTGTGTGTGTGTGTGTGTGTGTGTGTGTGTGTGTGTGTGTGTGTGTGTGTGTGTGTGTGTGTGTGTGTGTGTGTGTGTGTGTGTGTGTGTGTATGTGTGTGTGTCTGCAACGCGAGGCTCCACAGCACAAACCAGCAAACCGATTTCGATGAAACTTTGCGAACAGGTGCCATATGGGCTGGGAGTGTGCGCATTTGAGTTCCGTTGTGAAGCAACCACCCATTGCTATGCAGCGGCCAAAAAACCATGTTTTAAGAACCCAAACGGTATTTTCAATACTTGTCCTACAGCTTTGAATGTGGAGAAAAGAGACTTCGGAATTAAACACTTCGAGATATTTCGAAAATTTAACTCGAGCCGATTTTTGATTTAGGTTTTATTTTTCAAATGGTAGTCCTTCAAAAATAGGGTGTCTATTTACCGCCATATTTTTGTTTGTTTGTATGTAATGGACAGCTCAGGAGGCCAGAGGAGTCAACCGATTTTGATGAAACCTGACAGGTTGGTTCATACCAGGATCTAGTTCTATGCTTTCCACCACCGTTGCTCTGGACACCACCGTTGCCGAGCAACGGGACTTTGAAATTTTAGAAAAATCCGAAAATATTAATTTTTTTCGAAAATCAAAAATGGGCTTCCACGCTTTTATGCGCACTCTAAATCAACCTCTTTGTCAAACATTTTCAGCCCGATCCGTCAAAAACTGTATGACTAGTATGCAATTATGTCGCGACCACCCATGTCGCCTACCGGCTTGTTCTGTGATTATCTTCTAATTAATGATAATAAAAAAATATAAAAACGAATATAATTATTTAAGATTTACACCAAAATTGAATGACTTTACAAGATTGATTCGAGAAATGAATGTAAAGTACGAGGGTGATAACACACCTTTCCTTACAATGGAAGAATCTGAATGTATTTGAGAAATGTTCAAAGGATTCTTGTTATACATTATTCACGATTGTCATTTTCAGGGAAATATCAACACAAGATATTGTAGAAATAAAATAATGGATTATCTTGAAATTAAACCCAAACTTCGGATAAAATAAAGAGTTTGTAAAAAAGCCAATAATAAATTAAATAACCTGTTTTCCAAATATTTCAATGAATGAGTTTTTTACCCATTTGGGAAAATAAGATAAAATTTAACAACCATAAAAATCTTCCAAATTCATTAAGATGTCTCATAGTTGATTCAAGCGGATGTGGAAAAACCTGCATTTTTAAAAGATGCTCCTTCCTCCCAACTTTTTAGATTATGATAATTTAATAATTTTCACAAACTTGAGTTTTCAACCTGAGTATCAATTACTCTCACAAGGTTTTAAAACTGGTCTTCAAAAAGAAGATATAATAGGTTTATTTTTACTTCAAAATAAACAAAATGATTGCAACATTGAAGATATATTACAACTATTTTGTGATACACAGAGATATAAAAAGAAATCAAAACCAATAACTTGTATTTTTAGTGATAATACGGATGATATACCTTCTCCACAAGATTTGCATAAATCAAAAAAGAACGTTGTTATCTTTGATGATTGTGTTAATGAGAGAAACCAAACGGTAATGGACAGCTACTACACAAGAGGGAGACATTCTTCTTGTAATTGTATTTATCTTAGTCAATCATACTTTCAACTCCCTCGTCGTTCCATAAGAAACAATGCTAATATTTCTATTTTATTCAAGTTAAATTCAATAGATATAAACAATTTTTGGAGAGAAAATTGTTCTACATTATGGAATAAAAAGGAATTTGGGGATTGTATGAAGCACACGACTGAAAAAAATATATATTGTTGTGAAACAAGATGAGATATTGAGGGATATATTTTTTATTTTATAAACAATTACATGTATAAATGACAACTATTTTTATAAATCTTGTGGGTAAATCTGCTTCCGGAAAAAAAACTTTCATAAATCAAGATTCTTTAATAGTACAAATGACAATGTATTAAATTTACTTTAAAAACACCCCGTGATACGCATTGCATCAACAACAACGAGAGCAATAAGAACTGGAGAAGTAGAAGGTGAAGATTATTACTATATTTCAGTTGAGGAATATGTGCGATTGAGGAATGAAGACCAAATATTTGAGGAGGCTTCTCTTGGTACATCAAAATATTCACATTGCAAGAGTGAGATAAAGAAATTAAAATCTGGTGGTCTTGGGATGTTAGAAACTAATCCAGAAGGAATGAGACAAATTATTAAACATCTGAGTGGTAATGGGGTGAAGATTTTATCATTCAGTTTTGATGTTGATGAAGAAACTCAACGCAAACGAAAGAAAAGCAGAGATACACGTATTAGTGCAGAAGAAATTACAACTCGTATAAATGTTAATGAAGAATTTGATGAAATATTTAAAGAAAACGATTTATTTGAACACATCTACTTTAATGATGAAGAAAAGGAAAATTTCGCTGTTGATCTTTACAATTCATTAAATGATATTTTCCAATAAAGAAATGGATGCGAAAGAAAGAGCAAGAAGATTTAAGGAACATCAAGAGTCGGTTTCAAAAGTTGTAAACCAACAGGAAGACATAAAGAAGAAACGCAGACAGAAACTAACGGATGAAGAAGCATTTGAAAGAAAACAAGAGAAATTTTTTATACCACTTTTAAAACCTTTCCAAGAAAAATTATAGATGCTTCCACAGTTCACATAATGGAATATACTCCGAAACAACTTCAAATGTTAAAAGATTTCAGTCAAATGACGGAGGAAGAATTCGAGCAGATAGGAGAATTAGAATATGATGATTTGAAGGATTATTTCAACAACTGGAAGAGATTAATCAACCCCCTGATTATATTGTGAAGGCTTTTCAAAACAATGAACATTCAGCGGATTCAAAAACCAAAGCAGGACTCATTCCAACAGAACAACCAGCAAGATTCCATCTTGTTCAACAAAAGGTGTTGATATTTCATGATTTATTAAGGTTCTTTAGTTCTGCTCAACCCCCTGATAAATTAACCCTCAGATTAATGTTTCTTCTCACAAAAGATGGAAGACAAGGTTCAACTGTGAGCGATGAATCAAAGTATTTTGATAAACCATTGGACATGAAAAATAATGATGGAGTACATATTAATCTGCTGGACTCTCTTAATTATAGGGTTCATCTTTCTGGTAAAAGTAGGAAGAATGAGAAGAGAAACACATTATTCAGGCTTTACGTATCCTTGGTTCAGGTGTTAGTTTTCTTCCAAATGACCCATCACAATTAGTCAATAGACTGTTATTGTTGTAAGGTGGTAAGAAGGCTGGAAATAACAATTGTTTTAATGAAGCATCAGACATTTTAGACCAGTTGATGAACATGAAAATAGTTAAAAAAACATCAATACAAAGACATTTTATCTCATATTAAATAAGGTGAGAAGCACAATCTTTCGTTTTAATTTCACAACAAGTGACCACACATCTTCATTCCCATAACTACGACAACTTGATGCAACAAAAGAATATGAGGCATCTTTATTGTCCATGGAAACTTATTATACCATATTTAATATCACCGAGAAAAATGACAAGTTTAGTTATAATCCGGGAAGTGGATCCAAAACGAAAATGGTTTCACCCAGAGCATATGAGATTTCTCAAATATCTTCCGAAATTGCTCGCCTTATGAAAGAACAGGGTGATGAACCAAAAAATATTGTTATAAACATTCAAAAACATACTTCAAAATCAACGACTAAAGTTAAAAATAACTACAAGGTTGATTTCACAATTGATAATTCATTTCGAGAGTTATTGGGTTTCTCCTCAAAAAAGATTGAAACAAATGGGACGTTTTACAGTGATAATGTCATTCAAATATCCTCAGTGTGATGAAGACCCTCACCAATCCCGGCCAAGAATTGAGGTGAGTCAAGTGAGGGTTCTCGAATATGCGGTTTATTGAAGCAGAACAGAACTTGCAAGCAGAGGTGGCACAGGGACCAACCACAGCAGTCAGACCCAGTACCACACTAAAGGTCACACTACAAGACTTTAATATATAAAACCTATTCCGAGGCAGAGAAAAGCAAGGCAAAGCAAGAAACAAAGGTGCAAGTGGGCTCCCCCCCCTCCCTACACCCTAAGGGAAGTTTGGCAATCCAATAACTCTCCCACGGTTGTAAGCGGGCTGCGAGGCAAAGCTGGCACATATTCGTAAACAGCTTTGAGGTTTCAAGAGCTGGAATTCATAACAGTTGCATGCTGCAAGTTTATTTATGGAAAGGACAGAAGCCATGTAGGCTTGCGTAAAATGCATTTTAAGACAGCAAGGAGACTGGTGACACTGGTTTGAATCCAGACAAGTGATTAATGCAATTACCGAATGTTTAAATGAATCAAATGTTTAAATATGGACCAAATGTGGCCAATCAATAGTCATACGTGACATTCATACCAGTAGGGAAAGAATACTGGTTCTGGCTCACTTTTCCCCATGTAAATGAATGGGGGATTTTCAGCGATTCCCTTTTTTTTCCCCTAAAAATAAACCCCCTTTTTATCCCAAGGTATATTTATTTGTCTCCCCTTTTAACCTGGAGGTTGAACCTCATTGAATTGAACACCTGGGGGGTTGAACAGCTCACTCATTGAACCTATAAAGATTTGTTCATTCTCAAATTCCTTCAATAGTTTAATTTTCTTTGCACAATAATCCCCATCTAAAATATTGATAAACAAAACATTTGAATCTTTATATTTTTTAAGATACTCCTTTTGTGCCATTACGAAATGATAAACTTCTCTTAATGCTCTCATCTGGCCACCTCCTGAGCCACATATCATTTTGAGATTATAGTAAATTGTTTTTTCATTGTTCAATTGATAACCATCAAAGTTTTCAGTCCATTCAAGATTATTCATTTTTTTCTTTACATCCTCTAACTTACTAGTTTTTAAATTGATTCGCTTATTTGTTTTATTTACCTTTGTTTTAGTTATTTTTTCAATAAGACTTATTTGATATTTTTCACATTCATTATGTTTTCCATTTATATACCAAGACTGAGATTTTCTCCACTCTTTAGTTTGATTAATACTTGGTTTAACCATTTATATATTGCGAAAAAACGCGGCGGTAGCCCTTAAAAAACCCTAACCCATCTTCCCATCGTTAAAACGCAATCTATTTTATACACTCTATCATACAATATCCATATGGAACACAATCTATTCCATTATCTAAAATAAATCTCTTATCATCAAAGGCTCCTAATGCCTTTTTATTTACTTCTTCACTATATATGTTATGTTTATAACTTCTTATTGTATTCATTTTCCTATATTATTCTTTCTTATTCATCAAACAATTATAATAATTTCTAAAAGTTATTGATTTCTTTATTACATATTTCTTTATTCCCTTTAACCTCATCAATCTGTTCACCATACTTATAAGCATATGCCTTTGCTCTCAATCCAATAAACTCACTCATTACTTTTCCACCCAACTCATCCTTAAACTTACCAATAACCTTTTCATTCTTTTTGGAAAATAACTCACTCTTCTTGCTGAAATTACTTGTATCATATACTCCAATATTTTTCTTCATATCTTCATAAACATCATCAGTTTTTATATCTAGGATAAAACTATCAGTGTCCATATACAACAATGAAACATTTTCACCATACTCTTTCTTTAAGTCATTATACAAATAATCATACATCAATATCTTTGATAAATCAAGAACTGCTGTTCCAATATAAATTGGTTTATCCATTACAATACTTTCCTTTTTCATATGAATTGCAGAAAAGTTCTCTGAAAAAACCTCTTCTCTCTCAAAACTTGGTTTATTTATCAATCTCGAAGCTTCTTTCCAAGATGTTGCGAATCTAATGTTTTGCCTGTTTCTAACATTTTCCATAGTCTTTCCAAATACAGCATTATTCATTAATTTATAAAAGTCCCCTTCAAATTTTACTTTTGTATTTGCTCTCATATCTGTATTGAATTGAATATACTTTTTCACCCAAGGACTTTGTTTAAATTTTAAAACTCTATGAATTTTAGCTACTCTCAATCCTTCTCTCAAAAACTGTTTTAAGCTTCTCTGATGTAAAACATATCCCTCTTTATCATAGAATGTTGTTAATAACTTTTCTGTTGATTTGCTTTTAATATTAAAACTTTTATGATAATCACTGAACCATTCTTTCTTTGGGGTTTCTTTCTCACATGCAAAAGGAAGGTCTTTATGCTTATTATGAAGAACACTCGGGTACCTCAAATCAACTTCAAAATAATAACCTTCTTCTTCGTCATTCAATTCCTCTTGAGAAGAAATAACAATATTCATCAAAGCCTTTTCATAATCCTTTTCTTCCACCCACTCTAATTTACCATAAGGCAGAGATTGAGACATTGCCCATCCATACAAATTATTAGCATCAAAATACATCAAATAATTACTATCTTTTTCACTATCATAATTTGGAAGATATTTATTATTTGCTTTAGCATTTCTTTTTGAACATACTTTTGATATTCCACCTCTCTTGGAATTCTCAATCATCAAAAGCATATCAACATCACTGATTAAATCTATATCTTGTTTTGTCATTTTCAACACTGCACTCCAAGCTAAACCAGGAGCTGTGAAATAGTGGGCAGGATCTAATCCATAACAATTTTTATTATGACAGAGTGTTCTAAAAGCCTCAAACACATCAGCTAACAATAAAACATCTGTTTTTAGATATAAATCATGATATTCTCCAAGGTTCTTTATCTTAAATATTTTCCATATTTCTTGTGCGTGTTTATATTCCTTATCACTTATCTTTTCTTCATAAAGGTTATTATAGAAACTTTCTTTTGAAGGAAGTTGTGTTTCTTTAAATCTCATAAATGAATCCATATAATCATAAGGATAAATTCCCTTACTTGTAAGAATTTTCTCTTTACTTTGAATTTCATTCCTTGTTTGAATTTCCTCTCTCGTAAGAATTCCTTCTTTCATCAGAATTTCATCTTTAATCTGAATTTCCTCTTTAGTTAGAATTTCATTCATTGTTCGAATTTTCTTTATAATTAGAATTTCATCTTCAGTTAGAATTTCTTCATTAATTAGAGTTTCCTCTTTACTTTGAATTCTCTCTTTAATCTGAATTTCCTCTTTAGTGAGAATTTCCTCTTTTGGAAAGAATGAATTAAGATTTGGAAAAGAGTCCGTGGAGCTTAGATTTGATGCGAGGTAGGCTAGTGGTGTTCCCATAAACTTGGAAGAATCTAGAAACCTAATACGAGTTAAAGGTTTTGTGAATATCATTTTTGAAAATGAAATATACTTTTGATTTGTGTTTGTTATGGCAGAAATATTCCCTGGTGTTTTTGAAAGTTCATTTATAAATAGATGTGTATCATAGTTGGCGCTGTTGTGAAGAAAGACTGGAATAAAAGAAGGTAATTTATAATTAAGATTACAACAGGAATGAGCGGGACCTCTATATTTACCAGTAAGATGACAATGGTCTCTAACTTTAGACTCCTTAATTTCCCCCTCACAAATATGACAGATATTGTTCATTCTAAATTCTAATTTTTCTTCTTTGGTTAATTTCATCGGTTCATTTGTTTCTTTCATTAATTTAGTGAGTCTTCTACAATCCTTTTCTAATCGTTTTACAAACTCTTGTGAAGCATTTTTTCCACGATAATGTTCAAGTTTGTTATACTTTTCTCCAACAGATGATTTGATATAATAACAGAAACCACAAGGAATATGTTTTTGATATTTATTTGTATATGGTTCTTTTGGATTAGGAGAAGCAGTATTTATCTTTTTAAGGATACATTCAAAATCAGCGTATATCACAAATGGGTGCATGATAGATTTATTATAATCTTCAAAAGAAATCTTTTCACCAGGTTTAGGCATTGTAATTACAGCTGATTTATGATTACTACAAAATTTTGAATGTTGTTCTAATCGTTCTTTTGTATGAAATGAATTAAGACATCGCTTACAAGGATATATTTTGTTTGCTGTTCTGAATACCTGAGAAGAGATTAATCTTGATAAATTATTGATGTATGTGTAATGTGAATTCTTTCCAACACTAAAATATAAAAGATCGATGTGTGTTTCTTCATTTTTATAGTTGTTTGAAATTTTTAATATTTGAACTTTATTTGTATCCGTTAATCCATATACATTAATAGAAAGATTATTCTTTTTCTCAAATTTAGGAATATCTGTTAGTGGCATTGGGAATTTAAAATCTTTAATGTCCAAGGTATTCTCATATTTCATATATTGTTTTCCTCTTTCTGAATTACATTTTGGTGGATGAAAGTGAGCAAGAACAGACCAGAGAAAACATTTATTATCATTGTTCTTAATATTAACAACTGCCTTCTTTAGTTTTATTTCTTTTGGTAATTCAATAAAAGAAGAAGCTTTAAGAGGGTTTGATTTTAGAATGTGTATATCTAAAAAGATGATTTTTTTAATATTGAATCCACTTCCTACCACTGTATTATCAACATCCTCCTCTTGTCTTGATAGTTCTTCATAAACCCCACTATTCAAAAAACCTTGAAATGATGTTATAAAATGAAGACCTGTTCTCATATAAGGAGTATGTTCTTCATCTTGTCTTTTCATATTCATTTTCACTCCCATATAAAACTTTAAAGTTTTCATTTCTTTTAATGTCTTTTTAATAAATTTTTCAACATCGGGTTTCACTATTTCAATTGATTCAGCTATTGATGATGGACCGGGTTCTCCAAATTGAAAAATCCTTCTTTTTATATGCCCTTTAAATGCCCCATCAGTGTTTTCAATATAATAGTCTCCCTTTACTTTAAACTCATTTTTCTTGTGTTTTTGTGATTGAAGATGTTTATTATAACTACTCTTCAAAACATCCTTTGAACAGATATCACAATGTTTTTTTTCCAACTCAAGAGGAGATATTTGATGAAATAGATTAAATGTGTGTTTGTTGGTTCGGAGGTGTTTTCTATAATGTTTATATTCGTGATTACAAACATCGCAGTTCGTTGTATTCACCATATTTATAGAATAAAACTTTGCTTAAACTAAAATTTTCTTGATGAAAATTTCGTTTAATTTATAGGTGAATCTGTGCTTAAAAACATTTTATCCTCCAACTTTTTCACTTAATAAATACAATGTTTCAAGACACAAAAGACAAGTTTCAATCAATCTCTTCATCTGTTAAAGATACTGAGAAATATGTCAAGGATGTAAAATTGAACAAAGATAAATATAACTATTGGATAAAAACTATTATGGTAAATAATGAGTTCTTCAATTTCCTTCAGTGGAAGGGCTTTTAGTATACCTGGTAGAACATCAATTAAAGTATCTCGAACAAAAGTTTCTCCTCTCCTTCTGGTAATATATTCAAAAATAGAAAAAGCAATGAAACAAGAAAAAGTATCAAAGAACAAAAACCTTATGGATGAAGTTTTAGAAAGAAAAGATAAGACCATCTGTTATATGCAAGGAGAAATTAGTATTTTTTTCAACAACCCTGAAGATGTAAATCCTGATGAAATAAAGGATGTTAATATATCAGGTGAAATGACATTTCGTTCAACAGTAGTTAACGATAATTTTAAAATTACCTTTAATATAAAAAATGTTGTCGTTGAATCTGATAATGAAAAAAAGTATATCGATATCGATGGTAATATACAACTGAAAGTATAGATGAATTTCAGTTTCAGTAAAGTTTTACTTTATAAATATGCAAGACTTTCCTGATTCTTCATATGACAAATTTGAGAATTGTCCTGCGTGTGAAAGAGGGGGATTAAACACAGAGTCAAAAGCCTATAAACAATGTATATTCTGTGATTATCTTCTAATTAATGATAATAAAAAATATAAAAAGGAAAATAATTCTTTTAGATTTACACCAAAAATGAATTACTTTACAAGATTGATTAGAGAAATGAATGTAAAGTATGAGGGTGATAACACACCTTTCCTTACAAGGGAAGAAACTGAACGTATAAGAGAAAATGTTCAAAGGATTGTTGTTATATATTATTCATGGATGTAATTTTCAGGGAAATATCAACACAAGATATTGTATAAATAAAATAATGGATTATCTTGAAATTAAACCTGAACTTAGGATAAAATATAGAGTTTCTAAAAAAGCCAATAATAAATTAAATAACTTGTTTTCTAAATATATAAATGAATGATTTTTTACCTATTTGAGAAAATAAGATAAAATTTAACAACCATAAAAATCTCCCAAATTCATTAAGATGTCTCATAGTTGGTTCAAGTGGATGTGGAAAAACCTGCTTACTTTTAAAAATGCTCCTCACTCCCAACTTTTTAGATTATGATAATTTAATAATTTTCACAAAGTCGAGTTTTCAACCAGAGTATCAACTACTCTCACAAGGTTTTAATGCTGGTCTTCAAAAAGAAGATATAATCGGTTTATTTAAACGTCAAAAAAACCTAAATGATTATAACATTGAAGATATAATTCAACTATTTTATGATACACAGAGATGTAAAAACAAATCAAATCCTATAACTCGTATTCTTAGTGATAATACGGATGATATACCGTCTCCCCAAGATTTGGATAAATCAAAAAAGAACCTCGTTATCTTTGATGATTGTGTTAATGAGAGAAACCAAACGGTAATGGACAGCTACTACACAAGAGGGAGACATTCTTCTTGTAATTGTATTTATCTTAGTCAATCGTACTTTCAACTTCCTCGTCGTTCCATCAGAAGCAATGCTAATACTTTTATTTTATTCAAGTTAAATTCAATCGATATCAATAATTTTTGGAGAGATAATTGTTCTACATTATGTAGTAAAAAGAAATTTGAGGATTACATGAAGCACACGACTGAAAAATATAAATATATTGTTGTGAAACAAGATAAGATATTAAGGGATATATTTTTTGTTTTATAAACAATTACATATATAAATGACAACTATTATTATAAATCTTGTGGGTAAATCTGCTTCTGGAAAAAACTTTCATAAATCAAGGTTCTTGTGTAGTACAAATGAGAATATTGTAAATTTACTTAAAAAACACCCCGTGATACGCATTGTATCAACAACAACTAGAGCAATAAGACCTGGAGAAGTAAAAGGTGAAGATTATCACTATATTTCAGTGGAGGAACATATGCGATTGAGGAATGAAGGACAAATATTTGAGGAGGTTTCTCTTGGTACAACAAAATATTCACATTGTAAGAGTGAGTTAAGGAAACTAAAATCTGGTGGTGTTGGGATATTAGAAACTAATCCAGAAGGAACGAGACAAATTATTAAACATCTGAGCGGGGTGAAGATTTTATCATTCGGTTTTGATGTTGATGAAGAAACTCAACGCAAACGTATGAAAAGCAGAGATGCAAGGATTAGTGAAGAAGAAATTACAACTCGCATTAATGTTAATAAAGAATTTGATGAAATATTTAAAGAAAAGGATTTATTTGAACACATCTACTTGAATGATGAAGAAAAGGAAAATTTCCCTGTTAATCTTTACAATTCATTAAATGATATTTTACAATAAATAAATGGATACAAAAGAAAGAGCAAGAAGATTTAAGGAACATCAAGAGTTGGTTTCAAAAGTTGTAAAACAGCAGGAAGACATAAAGAAGAAACGCAGACAGAAACTAACGGGAGAAGAAGCATTTGAAAGAAAACAAGAGAAATTTTTTAAACCACTTTTAAAAACTTCCCAAGAAAAAATGAAAGATGTTTCCACAGTTCCCACAGTAGAATATACTCACAGAAAGCTCCAAATGTTAAAAGATTTCAGTCAAATGACGGAGGAAGAATTAGAGCATATTGGAGAATTAGAATATGATGAAGGTTTATTTCAACAACTGGAAGAGATTAATCAACCCCCTGATTATATTGTGAATGCTGTTCAAAACAATGAATATTCAGCGGATTCAAAAACCAAAGCAGGACTCATTCCAACAGAACAACCAGCAATATTTCATCTTGTTCAAGAAAAGGTATTGATATTTAATGATGAATTAAGGTTCTTAGGTTCTGCTCAACCCCCTGTTAAACTAACTCCGAGATTAATGTTTCTTCTCACAAAAGATGGAAGACAAGGTTCAACTGTGAGGGATGAATCAAAGTATATTGATAAACCATTGGACATGGAAAATAATGATGATAGAGTATATATTGATTTGCTGAATACTCTAAATTATAAGGTTATTCTTTCTGGTAAAAGTAGGAAGAATGAGAAGGAGAAACACATTATTCAGGCTTTAAGTATCCTTGGTTCAGGTGTTAGTTTTCTTCCAAATGACCCATCGCAATTAGTTAATAGACTGTTATTGTTGTTAGGCAGTAAGAAGGCTGGAAATAACAATTGTTTTAATGAAGCATCAGCCATTTTAGACCAGTTGATGAACATGAAAATAATTAATAAATCTCAATATAAAGACATTTTATCTCATATTAAATAAGATGAGAAGCACAATCCTGAGTTTTAATTTCACAACAAGCGACCACACATCTTCATTCCCATACCCACTACAACTTGACACAACAAAAGAATATGAGGCATCTTTATTGTCCATGGAAACTTATAATACCTTATTTAATATAACCGAGAAAAATGACAAGTTTAGTTATAATCCGGGAAGTGGATACAAAACGATAACAGTCTCACCCGGAGCATATGAGATTTCTCAAATATCTTCCGAAATTGCTCGTCTTATGAAAGAACAGGGTGATGAACCAAAAAATATTGTTATAAACATTCAAAAACATACTTCAAAATCAACGATTAAAGTTAAAAATAACTACAAGGTTGATTTCACAATTGATAATTCATTTAGAGAGTTATTGGGTTTCTCCTCAAAAAAGATTGAAACTAATGGGACGTTTTACAGTGATAATGTCATTCAAATATCCTCAGGAATAAATTCAGTGTTAATTCACTGTGATTTGATTGATGGTGCTTATAATGATGGAAAAAAAACAAATACAATATTTTCATTCAGCGCATACTCAACCCCAATTGGTTATAAATTCAATATGGAACCCAAAAATTTGGTTTATCTACCTGTGTCAGGAAAAACCATACACAGAGTAAATTTTAGGATAACCAACCAAGATAATCGTGTGATTTCTTTTAATGGAGAAGTTATATCCATCAGAATTCACCTACGTGAAGTTTTCCAATAAATAAATACGATGGTTATTGTGAGGAAACACGAGTTGGGAAAATATAAAATAATTACAGGGGATGGGATGTTCCTTTCCCCGTATTACAAGGGTGAAGGTATGTATCTTGGTAGAGGATACTATAAACCTTAGAGACAAAGGGGTGTTGGACATCAATTTAGAGGAGATGGGATAATTGATACTCTCATGGGTATTGGTTCAACTATTTTTAAACATAAAGATTTAATTGGTTCAACTGCTTCTGCTGTGGGAAATGTAGCAGGTGCTGTAAAGAGTATAAAAGATGCTCAGAAGGAATCTTATAAATTACAAGCAATAAAAGAAATTAAGAAAGGTAAAACTCAGTTGTCCCCCCAAGAACGACAGAAAATAATTCAAATACTTGGATCAGGGTTTCAAAAGTTTTAACATCTTTTTTCCTAAATAAATACAAGTATGGAAGCAATTGATAGTATCTATGATTTGGATGATACTATTATTATCTCAAACTCCACTAAAAAAGAAGATTACTTCAAGGTAAATGCAATAACTGGAACAGACTGGAATACGAATGGTACAAAAAGTTTTGAAATAAATAATCAACAAACCTATTTGAATCTCTCCGAAAGTTTCTTGTTGTGTAAATTTAAATTCACTAAAGCTGGGAATAACACAAACGCTACACTTGTAAATGATTTCTTCTGGAAAATGTTTGATAGTGTGCGATTGTGTATTGGAACACAAGGAGTTGAAGCGGTTGATTATGTCTCTGCTGTATCTGAAATGATGAAATTTACACTCTCTACATTCAGTGATAGAATGGGAAAGGGGTCTGTCGAAGGTTTTATTCCTGATATGTCAACGGGAACAAACACAGACCCTGGATATATTCAAAGGAAAGGAATGTATAATGATGATACAAAAGCAGAAAATAGTTTTACTGTGGCAGTTCCTCTTAAAGGTATATTTGGATTTTGTGATTATGATAAAGTTCTGTATGGTCTTAAAATTAGATTTCAACTACAAAGGAATGATAATGAAAATAGATTGCTTTTTGGTGTTGGTAGTGCTTTTGGTGAACAGAATAAATTTGTAATTGAGGAGATGAGTTGGTATATCAGTGAATATACTCCTAATCTTAAAACAGAAGAGATGTTGAATCGAAGACTTAACTCAAAGAAACCACTCAGTGTATCATACCTCAAAAGAAGATGTCAACACGTTAAACTCAACCAAACTACTTACACGTGGAATTTGGGTGTTCTGGAAGGAAAGCCACGATATCTGTGGATGATTTTTAAAAAGCCAGATGGTGATACTGCTACTGATAAGAATAATGCATTGAGTGATAATGCTAAGGTGAAACAACTTCGCGTTTCTCTAGATGGAACATTTTATCCACGAGATAGATTGGAAATTAATTGGGAAAAAATGATTTTGCTGAAGCATACAAGTCTTACCAAAAGGTGTGTGAAAGCAATGGAAATAAAGAAAATATTTTGGATATAACAGCATTTAAAAGTTTGTATACAATCTATGTGATTGACCTGAGTGCTCAAAAGGAAACGACAAAGTCTAATTGAGTGGATACTGCCCAATACATTGAAAGAGGAGAGAGTGAAGAAGTTGATACATATTGTTTGCTTTTGGAAGAAACAGAATTAGAGATTAATTCAGATAATGGCATTATGATTAGTCTCACATAATTTTTTTGATAAATAAATGAGTGGTAAAGTACTGATGTGGATTTTTTAAACCCACCTTATTGTGATCGTTGTCCCCCTGAAGGATTCTAACTGGCCGATTGTGGAATCCTATTTGACTTCAGGCAGAGTTTAACGTTTGTCCGATTTGGTTATAAAATCCGACATAAAACCCTATCGACACTGATAAGACTGATGTCCACACAAGTCCTTCCTTGTGAAACAATTTATTTTCTAATTATCCACCATACACTTCTCACCCTCGTACAATGAACTTAAGAATCCCCATTGATTGCAATATTATTTGGTTATATTTCATTTATTCTTGCTTTTGTTAACAGTTAGACCAACCCGATTCAATTCACTTCCACATTACATCAGAGAGTTTTATTCTAATTTGGTACTTGGTCAGTTCCAAGGAGTACAAGCCACTGAGATACTATACTTCTTCATGTACTTGCACTGAAACAATTTTACATTTCAAAGAATTTTATACTTTCATGAGAGAGTGGTGGGGGCTATTCAACCCAGACTGCAGACGTGTCCTTCAGGCGAGAAGCAACTTCGTACATTTCTAGGCAAAGGTTCGTTTGTTATCAGCTCGGTCACTCTGCTCCAGAACAACACATTTTTTAACATTTAGGGCAAAAGTCATTTGGCCAGAAATGACAGCCAATTCAAATTGCAGCATAAAAGTAACATTTCTAAAACTCCATCTGTTACAATTTAGAATACATTAATGTAAATTTTTCCCCCACAGTACCAACTGGGGTATATGTTAATCAAATCAATCTTCATAAATTATCATCTTGTATTCAAAATCAAAAGCCTTGTATGATTAATGTTTCTCCAATTCAGAGAAAAGGAGCAGTAAGAATTGATGTTTTGCTCACAAGAGAACAGGTGAAAATCTTGAACGATACTGGCTCACTTAAAATTAAAATGTCAAAACGAACGTTGAAGAAATATTCAAAAAGAAATACGAGTGGAGGATTTCTCCCATTTCCTAATTCCTTTATTTGCTGGTTTAAGTGTGGCTGGAGCATTGACGGGTGATATTTCAGCAGCGGTGAAAACTGCTAAGGAAGGCTCAACTCCGGGCTCAAAAATAATTGGAAAGACATAACAAAGAGTTGGAGAAACAAATTAGTGGAAGTAGTGTAATTGTATATTTTGCTGAAAAACTCGAAAATCTGCCTGATAAAGCGAGATTGTTAGTTGGAGATATGCTTTCTTCTATCACACAAGCAGGTGTAAAATTAACGAAAATGTGTAATGGATTATATCTTTCTTATAAATAAATGAGCATTGATGAGTGGTTTAAAGAATTTGGAAATAATACAACATCAAATTTGGAACTTGTCAAATATTGTAAGGAATTAAAAATTCATAATGTGGTTATTTGCATGCGAGATGAATTAACAAACGTGTCTAAACATACAAAGAATATTATTATGAACTTAGAAGACAATAATGGGAACAGTTCTCATTGGGTTTGCATTTTTAATAGTCAAGCCAAATATTAATTTGATAGTTTTGGTCTTCCACCAACTGTTGAAGTAAAAAAATTCTTCGAGAATGGTGTTTTTCAAACATTTCAAGTGGAAAGAATCAACGTCCAAGTGTTGTGGTCAATTACGTCGATGTGTGTTATTTCAACTCAACAAAAATAAAAATTTTAATGACATTATTTTGAATCCAATATAAATGACTCATGTTGGTAAAGATTGTTCTATCTTTGGTGTATCCCAAGAACTGGATATTGATTTATCAAATTATTACACAAAGGCACAGGCTGAATGACAGAAATATCGTATAACAAAAAATATTAATATGAAAAATGCTTATAAATTAATAAATTATCCAAGCCAAACTGACGCAAATGACTTAATCTGACTGGGGAGATCAAGTGATTTATCACATTATAAATCCTCAAATCAAGCGGCTGTGGATTCCATAGATACAGAAGTATTGATTTTATCTCCAGGTCATACAGAATTCACAGTTCCAATGAAAATAAAATTTTATAAAGAAGGGCGTATCGTTTGTATGAGAATAAAACAATAGAGAAATGATATGAATGATTTTGGGTATAATTGGTCATTTGAAATTGACCAAGAAGAACAATTAAATCAGTCTCAGAAGGAAGAATATTATCCACTTGGGGCTGAGAATGAGTTTTCTGCAAGCACGATTAGTAAACAAATAAAAGCATTTAACAATGGTAAAATTAATAATGGTTTTGCCATAGTTTATATCATGAAAACACAAAGAACAGGATTATATAGAACTAGTAAAGGTGCCCATCTTGGACGGGCGTCACTGGCAACATATGGTAAAAGACAGATAGCATGAATGTATTTTAAACAATATATTATATCATTTTTATCCATTGATTATCATTCAGGTTTTCCCCTTCGATTGTCCCACAGTAGCTCCACTTCGATCACATGACCACGTAGTTTAGTGACTACGTAACGTGTACCATTCGTGAGTACCGGAGGATCCAGAGAGCGCATTAAAATTACAGGGCACCACACTTTAAAGTGATCTAAAAGGCCGGATCAGTTTTGTCTACATATTCATATCTTGTAGATTTTAGCTGGCCGGATCAGTTTCGTCTACATATTCATATCCTGTAGATTTTAGCTGATTCTGAAACTGTTAACAGCATGTCGATCGGATGGTTCTGTGATTTTCTGCGGTAGTAAACAGAAGTACGACTTAAGCCTGTATGTCACGATATGGAGACCCGAGGACCTAATATTTCACAACAAACTAAAAACACAAAATTTGAAGATATTTTAAATAAACAATTTATTATAATATCAAATAAATATCATTTTTATCCATTGATAATATGAATTGTTCTGTCCAGCTATAGTTGTTCTCCTGGGATCTGCGCATCCATCCACGATCTATGTTCTAATGAAGTGCAGTAGGAATAATAAAAACAGCACCGTGCGGGAGTGTAGGTAATCTCTCCAAATCTCTCGGAAAGCCTTAAAATGCATCACGATCGGTTTGATTGTCAACAGATATACGGACGGACGGACATCGAGACCGGTTTTATTAGGTCCTCATGAAGGTACCGCTTGATATTACGCATTGAAATAGAGATATGAATATTCAAGTGAGTTTATTATATGTCTATGATTGATAGCTTATTGACAGCTCAATAACATGAGCAATTTACTATGGCATACAGTGATTAATAATAACATACTCTACAAAAGGTTTTACGAACTCATCTTAGTGGTCCTCTAAAAAATGGGAAACATTTTAATTTCTTTTTTGTGCAATAATTTCTCCCATTTTGCAAATGGAGAACATGAACTGTTTCACTTCCATAATCAATCATCAAAACGAATTTTGAGGGGCCTCTTAAGGAAGACAATAATATCATCTATATTAATATTTTGGCACGCCCCTTTTTTGTTTCACCATCAGATTACTATATATGTCAAAGCTTGTTTCATTTCATGCAGTTACAAAAATCTGATGGTGGAACAAAAAAAGGGGCGTGCCAAAATATTAATACAGATAATAAGAAGATTTTACTACCATAATCATCAAAACGAATTTTGAAGGGCCTCTTAAGGAAGACAATAATATCATTACTATATATGTCAAAGCTTGTTTCATTTCATGCAGTAACAAAAATCTGATGGTGGAGCAAAGAAAGGGGTGTGCCGAAATATTAATATAGAGACAAGGAAGGAAATACAAAATGATAAAACTATGGGGGGGGGGGTTTCCTGTTATTATATTAATCTGTCATATATTTCTAATGCATAAATGACAGCAAGAAGGCTTCAAGAAAATTATCATATCTGTGTCCAACCATACCTTCAAGAAAAGGGTATTCGGTATTTTAAAATATATGTTCTACAACATAATAATGAGGTATTTTCTATTTTAAGATTGGCTTCATACTGATGTTAATAAACCAACAAGTTTGGATTTAATTGAAATGTTAAATAATGAAAAAATTATCAAGTTAAGAAAACGCAAGGCTCTTTTGGAAATTCAGAAGAAATGTTATTGGTTAACTGTTGTAAAAAATGTTATTTTGGATACAGGAATAACAAGAAATCCTGATGAATATATGGAAGTAAAGGATTAATGGGGCTTCTGAGGCATCCATGCAAATGAATGGGGTAAAGGGGGAAAACTCTGTGAATTAAACCCCGAAAACACCAAAAGAAGAACCTGAATCCTCTCTCAACCCCCCATAGAAATGTATAGGCTCACCTTTCTGTCTCAAGGTTCATTCGGTTAAAACAGGATAATGATTTTCTCCCATACAAGCTCATGTTAAGCTGTCTCAAGACCTAACCCCCCCCCCCCCCACCCCCATAGAAATGTATTGGGAAACCTTTCTGACTCGAGGTCAATCAGGACAAAACAGGAGAATGATTTTTTACTATACAAGCTCATGTTAAATAGTCACAGGGTCCAAAAAATCCAACCCACCCCCCACCCCCACCCCCGCCCCCTCTGACTTTCGGTCCATGGGGTCAAAAGAAGAGATCGATCTCTGCCCCATTGAGCACATGTTAAACTGAGGCTTACTGATTTCCTTTTATATTTTCACTCCACTCAAAGAGTGATCCAATAAATATTTGTCCATGTTCTATTCAAGGTAATAAATTAATGTTCCGATTACATTCATCACCATCGAGTATATTCACAAATATTATTTTAGAACTAAGTTCTTGGTTTATATATCTTTGTTGAGCAGAAAAAAAATGATAAACTTCTCTCAATGCTCTTGTTTGTCCACCTCCTGATCCACATATCATTTTGAGATTGTCGTAAATTGTTTTTCCATTGTTCAATTGATAACCAAAGTTTTCAGTCCATTCAAGGATATTTATTTTTTCCTTTGCATCTTCCAATTTATTTGTAATTAAATTTCACTTAATCGTTTTTCCATTGTTCACTTGATAACCATCAAAGTTTTCAGTCCATTCAAGGATATTTTTTTTCCTTTACATCTTCCAACTTATTTGTAATTAAATTTATCTGCTTATTTGTTTTATTTACTTTTACCCTGGTTATTTTTTCAATCAGACTTATTTGATATTTCTGACATTCGTTATGTTTTCCATTTAAATACCAAGGCTGATTACATCTCCACTCTTTGGTTTGGTTATTGCTTGGTTCTATCATTTATAAATCAGTAAAAAGACACCCCCTTAACACTTATACTTATAACCATAAGGGATACTCTTGATTCCATTCTCTAAGATATATATTTTATCATCAAAAGCTCCTAATGCTTTCTTATTTATCTATTCTGTACATAATTGATGTTTATAACTTCTTATTGCATTCATTTTTCTGTACTCTTCCTTCTTTAAGGTTAAACAGTTGTAATAATGTTTAAAGCTTATCGTTTCCTTGATTACATTTTTCTTTATTCCCTTTAGCTTCTTGTCACATCTTTCAATGTTATTATTATCAATATACGTAAAAGCATAAGACTTTGATCTCAAACCCACAAATTCACTCATGACCTTTCCACCCAACTCATCCTTAAACGTACCAATAACCTTTTTATTCTTTAATGAAAACAACATACTATCAGACTTATTATTACTTGTACCATACATATCAATATTATCGATCATATCCTCATATACATCACTTGTCTTAATTTCTAATATAAAACTATCTGTATCCATATCTAACAATGACACATTATCCTTATACTTTAATTTTAAATTATTATAGTAATAGTCATACATTAACGACTGACAAGTCAAGAATTGATGTTCCTATATAAATCGGTTTATCCATTTCAATACTCTCTTTTTTCAAATGAATAGCACAAAAGTTCTCTGAAAACACCTAGGCTCGTTCAAAACTTGGTCTATTAATTAACTTTGAAGCCTGTTTCCAAGATTTGAATGGTCTTATGTTTTGTCGATTCCTAACATTTTCCATAGTCTTTCCAAATGCAGCATTATTCATTAATTTATAAAAGTCCTTCTGAAAATCTGTTCTTGCTTCTGTTCTTCTTTTTGTATTAAAATCAATATATTTCTTTCACCAATGACTGATTAAATTTCAAAATTCGATGAATTTTCATCACTCTCAACCCAGCAGATAAATATTGTCTCAAGTTCCTTTGATGTAAAACATAACTTTCTTTATCATTTAATGTTGCAAGTAGTTTTCTGGAGATTTACCTTTTATATTAAATGACTGTTAGTAATCACTTAACCGTTCTTTTCTTGTGGACTTTCTTTATCAGGGGCATAAGGTAGGTCTTAATCTTTGTTAGGAAGTTCTTCTGGATATTTTAAATCAACCTCAAAATAATATCCAACTTCAGCTTCATCCAATTCTTTTTGAGAGGAGATTACAATGTCAAGTAAAACTTTTTCATAATGTTTTTCATTAACCCATTTAAGTTTCCCATAAGGTAAAGATTGAGACATAGCCCACCCATACAAATTGTTAGCATCATAATACATCAGGTAAGAGTTGTCCTCATTCTTATTATAATCAGGAAGATATTTGTTATTTGCTTTAGCATATCTCTTGGAACATACTTGAGATATTTCTCCTCTTTTAGCATTATCTATCATGAAAAGTATAACAATATCACTGGTTAATTCCAAATTTTGTTTTGTCATTTTTAACATGGAAAACCAACACAAGCCTGGGGCTGTGTAATAGTGAACGGGGTCTCATTCATAAGAATTTTTATCATGACAGACTGTTCTAAAAGTTTCAAACACATCGACCAATAACAATACATCAGTTTTAAGATACAAATCATGATATTCTTCAAGATTCTTAAAATTAAACTTCTCCCAAACCTTTTTACCTTGTGTAAATCTCTCTCGGAAATACGATTTTTATTTAACTTTCCATAGAAACTTTCCCTTGAAGGAAGTTGTGTTTCTTTAAACTTCTCAAATGAATCCATATAGTCATACGGATATATTCCCTTTTGTGATGAGATCAATCTCTTCTTGATTTGAGAAATATGATTTAAGACTCGGGAAGTTTTTAATATTTAATTCTAAGTTAGATAATGGACTTGACATAAACTTGTATGTGTCAAGAAATCTGATATGAGTTATGGGGGATGTATGAATTGTTTTTTTGAATGAGATGTATTTTTGATCTGTGTTAGGAATGGCAGAAATATCTCCAAATGTCTTTGAAAGTTCATTTACAAATAGACGTGTGTCATAGTGAGCGTTGTTGTGAAGAAAGACAGGAATAAAATTTGGTGGCTTGCAATTAAGATGACAATGGGAATGAGCTGGACCTCGATATTTACCAGTGAGATGACAGTGATCCCTAACGTTGATGTCTCCCTCAATTTCTCCTCACAAATATGACAGATACTGTTCTTTCTAAACTCCTTTTTCTCTTCCTTTGTTAATCACATTGGTTTTGTAGGTTTTCACCATTATTTCTCATACTCTTATACAGTCTTTTTCCAATCGTCTTACAAACTCCTCTGAGGCATCTTCTCCTCTATAAAGTTCTAACTTGTTGTTTTCATCACCAACAGCTGATTTGATATAATAACAGAAACCACAAGGAGTATGTTTTTGATATTTATTTGTGCATGATTTATTTGGATTTGGAGAAACAGTATCTATCTTTTCAAGGATACTTTCAAAATCAGCATATATCACAAACGGATGTTTTATACATTTGTTAAAATCTTTGAATGATATGTTTGAACCTGCTTTTGGTAAATTGATTGGGAATGATTTATGATTACTGCAATATTTCGAATGTTGATTTAATCGTTCTTTTGCGTGAAAGGAGTTGAGACATCTCTTACAAGGATACGTTTTACATTTTCTCTTCTATAGTTGTGATTTGGTTAATCTTGAGAAATTTTTGATGAAAGCATAATGTGATTTCTACTTTGAAGTAAAGTGGAGAAGGTCAACGTGTTTTTCAACATTTTTATAGTTGTTTGAAATTTTTAATATCTGAACTTTGTTTGTATCCATTAATCCATATACATTAACAGATAGATTTTTCATTTTCTCAAATTTAGGAATATCTCTCAATGACAATGGAAACTTTAAATCTTTAACATTTAATGTATTCTCGTATTTCTTATAATGTTCAACCCTTTCAGGATTCCATTGTGGAGGATGCAAGTGAGCAAGAACAGACCATACAAAACATTTATTATCTTTGTTTTGAATATTAACAACTGCTTTCTTAAGTTTTATCTCTTTTGGTAAATCAGTACAAGAAGAAGCTTGAAGAGGATCTGATTTTAAGATGTGTATATTTCAAAAGATTATTTTTGTAACAGTAAATCCACGACCCACTACAGTGTTATCAACATCTTGTTCTTGTCTCTGGAGATCATCGTAAACATCACATCTTACAAAATCTTGAAATGATGAGATAAAGTGAAGGTTTGTCCTCATATCGGGAGGAGTTTCATCGTCTTGTCTTACCATTTTCAATTTTACTCCCATATAAAACTTAAAAGTTTTCATTTCACTTAATGTGTTTTTAATTATAGTTTCAATACTTTGTTTTACCATATCAACAGCTTCCATGATTGAAGATGGTCCAGGGTCATGAAAACGACAACATCTTATTTTTATATGCCCTTTAAATGCCCCCATCAGTGTTTTCAATTGAGAATTTAGCTTCCCTTTCTTCAATGTTCTTGTGTTTGCGTGATTGAAGGTGTTTATTATAATTTTTAAAAAGAATATCATTATCACATCTATCACAATGTTTTGTTTCTTGCTCAAGTGGAGATATTTGTCTGAAAAGATTGAATGTGTGTTTGTTGGTTTGAAGGTGTTCTTTATAATATTTATATTCATGATTACAAACATCGCAGTACGTTGTATTCACCATATTTATAAAATAAAACTTTGCTTAAAATAAAATGTTCTTGATAAAAATTTCGTTTAATTTATAGGTGAATCTCTGCTTAGAACCATTTTATCCTCCAAGTTTTTTCACTTAATAAATACAATGTATCAAGACACAAAAGACAAGTTTCAATCAATCTCTTCATTTGTAAATGAAACTGAGAAAAATGTCAAGGATGTAAAATTGAGCAAAGATAAATATAACAACTATTGGATAAAAACAATTTTGGTGAATAATATGAGTTCTTCAATTTCCTTCAGTGGAAGGGCTTTTAGTATATCTGGAAGAACATCAATTAAAATATCTCAAACAAAAGTTTCTCCTCTCCTTCTGGTAATATATTCAAAACAACAAAAAGCAATGAAACAAGAAAAAGTATCAAAAAATTAAAAACCTAATGAATGAAGCTTGAGAAAGAAAAGATAAGACCATCTGCAATACACAAGGAGAAATTTTTATTTTTTTCAATAACCGTAAAGATATAAATCCTGATGAAATAAAGGATGTTAATATATCAGGTGAAATCTCATTTCTTTCAATAGTAGTTAAGGATCATTTTAAAATTACCTTTAACATAAAAAAATGTAGTAGTTGAATCTGTTTATGAAAAAAGTATGTAGATATTGATGGTTATGTTTTTTCTACGAATTAAATACGAGTCATTATTCAACTGAAGATTTTGAAGATCATGAGAGTGATTATGATACAGAGAGTTTGTGTTCAAACGACAGTTATGATACTGAGAGTTTGTGTTCAAACGATAGTTATGAAAGTAGTTTCATAGATGATTGTGAAAGTACCGAAAATGATACCGAAGATGAATTTCAGTTTAAGTAAAGTTTTACTTTATAAATATGAATAATTCATTAGATTTTGAGCCTCTTGAATTCCCTGATTCTCCATATCACAAACTTGAGAATTGTCCTGCATGTGATAGAGTGGGATTAAACACAGAGTCAAAAGCTTATAAAGTATAAACAATGTATATTCTCTGATTATCTTCTTATGAATGATAATAAAAAAATATAAAAAGGAAAATAATTCTTTTTGATTTACACCCAAAATGAATTACTTTGCAAGATTGATTAGAGAAATGAATGTAAAGTATGAGGGTGATAACACACCTTTCCTTACAAGGGAAGAAACTGAACGTATTAGAGAAATGTTCAAAGGATTGTTGTTATATATTTTTCACGATTGTCATTTTCAGGGAAATATCAACACAAGATATTGCATAAATAAAATAATGGATTTTCTTGAAATTAAACCCGAACTTAGGTTAAAATTTAGAGTTTCTAAAAAAGTCAGTAATCAATTAAATAACCTGTTTTCTAAAGATAAAATATATAAATGAATGATTTTTTTTTACCCATTTGGGAAAATAAGATAAAATTTAACAAACATAAAAATCTTCCCAATTCATGAAGATGTCTCATAGTTGGTTCAAGCTGTGGAAAAACCTGCTTCCTTTAAAAGATGCTCGTGACTCCCAACTTTTTAGATTATGATAATTTAATAATTTTCACAAAGTCAAGTTTTCAACCTGAGTATCAACTACTCTCAAGGTTTTAATGCTGGTCTTCAAAAAGAAGATATAATAGGTTTATTCAAACTTCAAAACAAACGAAATGATTTCAACATTGAAGATATAATACAACTATTTTGTGATACACAGAGATATAAAAAGAAATCAAAACCGATAACTTGTATTCTTAGTGATAATACGGATGATATACCGTCTCCCCAAGATTTGGATAAATCAAAAAAGAACCTCTTGATCTTTGATGATTGTGTTAATGAGAGAAACCAAACAGTAATAAAAAGCAACTACACAAGAGGGAGACATTCTTCTTGTTATTGTATTTATCTTAGTCAATCATACTTTCAGCTTCCTCGTCGTTCCATCACAAACAATGCTCATACTTTTATTATATTCAAGTTAAATTCAATAGATATAAACAATTTTTGGAGAGATAATTGTTCTACATTATGTAGTAAAAAGGAATTTGGGGATTACATGAAGCACACGACTGAAAAATATAAATATATTGTTGTGAAACAAGATGAGATATTAAGGGATACATTTTTGTTTTATAAACAATTACAGATATAAATGACAACTATTATTATAAATATTGTGGGTAAATCTGCTTCTGGAAAAAACTTTCATAAATCAAGGTTCTTGTGTAGTACAAATGAGAATATTGTAGATTTACTATAAAAAACACCCCGTGATACGCATTGTATCAACAACTGGAGCAATAAGACCTGGAGAAGTAAAATGTGAAGATTATCACTATATTTCAGTGGAGCAACATATGCGATTGAGGAATGAAGGTCAAATATTTGAGGAAGTTTCTCGAGGTACAACAAAATATTCACATTGAAAGAGTGAATTAAAGAAACTAAAATCTGGTTATTAGAAACTAATCCAGAAGGAATGAGACAAATTATTAAACATCTGAGTGGGGTTAATATGTTGATGAAGAAACTCAACGCAGACGTATGAAAAGCAGAGATACAAGTATTAGTGAAGAAGAAATTACAACTCGTATTAATGTTAGTAAAGAATTTGATGAAATATTTAAAGAAAAGGATTTATTTGAACACATCTACTTTATTGATGAAGAAAAGGAAAATTTCCCTGTTGATCTTTATAATTCATTAAATGATATTTTCCAATAAATAAATGGATGCGAAAGAAAGAGCAAGAAGATTTAAGGAACATCAAAAGTGGTTTCAAAAGATGTAAAACAACAGGAAGACGAAAAGAAGAAACACAGACAGAAACTAATGGGTGAAGAAGCATTTGAAAGAAAACAAGAAAAAAAATTTTAACCACTTTTAAAAACTTTCCAAGAAAAAATTATAGATGTTTCCACAGTTCCCACAATAGAATATACTCCTAAAAAAAAACTTCAAATGTTAAAAGATTTCAGCCAAATGACAGAGGAAGAATTAGAGCATATAAGAGAATTAGATTATGATGATGAAGGATTATTTCAACAACTGGAAGAGATTAATCAACCCCCTGATTATATTGTGAATGCTCTTCAAAACAATGAATATTCAGCGGATTCAAAAACCAAAGCAGGGCACATTCCAACAGAACAACCAGCAATATTTTATCTTGTTCAATAAAAGGTATTGATATTTTATGATGAATTAAGGTTCTTGAGTTCTGCTCAACCTCCTGCTAAACTAACTCCGAGATTAATGTTTCTTCTCACAAAAGATGGAAGACAAGCTTCACCTGTGAGGGATGAATCAAAGTATTTTGATAAACCATTGGATATGAAAAATAATGATGATAGAGTATACAGTGGGGAGAACAAGTATTTGATACACTGCCGATTTTGCAGGTTTCCCCACTTACAAAGCATGTAGAGGTCTGTAATTTTTATCATAGGTACACTTCGACTGTGAAAGACGGAATCAAAAAAAAAAAAATCCTGAAAATCACATTGTATGATTTTAAAATAATTAATTTGCATTTTATTGCATGAAATAAGTATTTGATCACCGACCAACCAGTAAGAATTCCGGCTCTCACAGACCTGTTAGTTTTGTCTTTAAGAAGCCCTCCCATTCTCCACTCATTACCTGTATTAACTGCACCTGTTTGAACTCGTTATCTGCATAAACGACAGCTGTCCACACTCAATCAATCAGACTCCAACCTCTCCACAATGGGCAAGACCAGAGAGCTGTCTAAGGACATCAGGGACAAAATTGTAGACTTGCACAAGGCTGGGATGGGCCACAGAACAATAGGCAAGCAGCTTGGTGAGAAGGCAACAACTATTGGCGCAATTATTAGAAAATGGAAGAAGTTCAAGATAACAGTCAATCTCCCTCGGTCTGGGGCTCCATGCAAAATCTCACCTCGTGGAGCCTCAATGATCATGAGAAAGGTGAGGGATCAGCCGAGAACTACACGGCAGGACCTGGTTAATGACCTGAAGAGAGCTGGAACCACAGTATCAAAGAAAACCATAAGTAACACACTATGCCGTCATGGATTAAAATCCTGCAGCGCAACGAAGGTCACTCTGCTCAAGCCAGCGCATGTCCAGGCCTGTCTGAAGTTTGCCAATGACCATCTGGATGATCCAGAGGAGGAATGGGAGAAGGTCATGTGGTCTGATGAGACCAAAATAGAGCTTTTTGGTTTAAACTCCACTCGCCGTGTTTGGAGGAAGAAGAAGGATGAGTTCAACCCCAAGCACACCATCCCAACCATGAAGCATGGTGGTGGAAACATCATTCTTTGGGGATGCTTTTCTGCAAATGGGACAGGACGACTGCACCGTATTGATGGGAGGTTGGATGGGGCCATGTATCACGAGATCTTGGCCAACAACCTGCTTCCCTCAACAAGAGCATTGAAGATGGGGCGTGGCTGGGTCTTCCAGCATGACAACGACCCGAAACACACAGCCAGGACAACTAAGGAGTGGCTCCGTAAGAAGCATCTCAAGGTCCTGGAGTGGTCTATCCAGTCTCCAGACCTGAACCCAATCGAAAATCTTTGGAGGGAGCTGAAAGTCCGTGTTGCCCAGTGACAGCTCCGAAACCTGAAGGATCTGGAGAAGATCTGTATGGAAGAGTGGGCCAAAATCCCTGCTGCAGTCTGTGCAAACCTGGTTAAAAACTATTGGAAACGTCTGATCTCTGTAATTGCAAACAAAGGTTTCTGTACCAAATATTAAGTTCTGTTTTTCTGATGTATCAAATACTTATTTCATGCAATAAAATGCAAATTAATTATTTAAAAATCATACAATGTGATTTTCAGGATTTTTGTTTTAGATTTCATCTTTCACAGTTGAAGTGTACCTATGGTAAAAATTACAGACCTCTACGTGCTTTGTAAGTGGGAAAACCTGCAAAATCGGCAGTGTATCAAATACTTGTTCTCCCCACTGTATATTGATCTGCTGGACTCTCTTAATTATCGGGTTAGTCTTTCTGGTAAAAGTAGGAAGAATGAGAAGGAGAAACACATTATTCAGGCTTTAAGTATCCTTGGTTCAGGTGTTAGTTTTCTTCCAAATGACCCATCACAATTAATTAATAGACGGTTGTTGTTGTTCGGTGGTAAGAAGGCTGGAAATAACAATTGTTTTAATGAAGCATCAGCCATTTTAGACCAGTTGATGAACATGAAAATAATTAATAAATACCAATACAAAGACATTTTATCTCATATTAAATAACATGAGAAGCACAATCGTTCGTTTTAATTTTACAACAAGCGACCACACATCTTCATTCCCATACTCACTACAACTTGACACAACAAAAGAATATGAGGCATCTTTATTGTCCATGGAAACTTATAATACCTTATTTAATATAACTGAGAAAAATGACAAGTTTAGTTATAATCCGGTAAGTGGATACAAAACGATAACAGTTTCACCCGGAGCAAATGAGATTTTTCAAATATCTTCCGAAATTGTTCGTCTTTTGAAAGAACAGGGTGGTGAACCAAAAAATATTGTTATAGATATTCAAAAACATACTTCAAAATCAACAATTAAACTTAAAAATAACCACAACGTTGATTTTACAATTGATAATTCATTCAGAGAGTTATTGGGTTTCTCCTCAAAAAAGATTGAAACTAATGCGACGTTTTACTGTGATAATCTCATTCAAATATCCTCAGGAATAAATTCGGTATTAATTCACTGTGATTTGATTGATGGTGCTTATAATGATGGAATAAGAACAAATACAATATTTTCATTCAGCGCATACTCAACACCAATTGGTTATAAATTCAATCTGGAACCCAAAAATCTGGTTTATCTCCCTGTGTCAGGAAAACCCATACACAGAGTAAATTTTAGGATAACCTACCAAGATAATCATATGATTTCTTTTCATGGAGAAATTATATCCATCAGAATTCACCTACGTGAAGTTTTCCAATAAATAAATAGGATGGTTATTGTGAGGAAACACGAGTTGGGAAAATATAAAATAATTACAGGGGATGGGATGTTCCTTTCCCCATACTACAAGGGTGAAGGAATGTATCTTGGTAGAGGATACTATGACCCTAAGAGCAGTGCCGGATTAAGCCTCGGCTGGCCCTAAGGCACAATTTGAAATTTTAGAGAATGGCCTGAAAATTTTAAATTAGATCTCAGGCTCATTGAAATGGACCCCAGACAAAAGATTAACTGATTCAAGAACAAAATATTTAATACAAAAAAGACAAATATTTAACGTGAAAAGAAAATAGTTTATTTCATCCCTCTATACAATTTGCAGTGTATGAATGTATGCATGACAAAACACGTACAGAATTGGCACTTTGCTTTACAGTTTACTAGACCTTAGATTGCAACCTTGCGTGCTTTTACAACTGCAAACTCTTCAATTACGGAACTGAAGTCCAGTTATCGGAGCAAATCACTTTCAATGCACAAAAGGGCCAACGCAGCAAGACGCTGTTGATGCATGGTAGAATGCTTCACATCTTTGATTCTCTTTAGCTGCGAAAATGAGTGTTCTCCTGAACAATTGGTGGCCATCAGCGCTAAGTATATTCGGAGAGCCACTTCAGTGTTTGGAAAGGCTGCATTAACTCCAGTGGTGTGCAGCAGCGCAAAGATTTGCTGTGCACACTCTGTTGAGGGGGAACTTGAGGGCAGTTTGTTTTTATAACAGCAAATGAACCGACGGAACTCTGATGCAAAATCAGTATTCAGATCCTTGCGATGCACACTGACAAGCCCTGGAATAGCAGTGTTGATATCCTCGTCGGTCAGCGTCAAACTCTGTCAGAACGCCAAACCGCTGCAGCACTACAGAATATGCCTCTATGCGTTTCTGCTGAATGCACTTCGCAGTTGGTCAATGATGACATAAAATGTATAAACAATGAATTTTTGTTGGCCCATCATCCCTTCTGTGGCATCAGTAGCATTTCCATCATTGTCACGCTTCTTACGCTTGGGCATTCGCCGACTTTCGGATTTGTAAGTGCTGTTGCCGCAGCGATCACATGCTTGTTGCTCATAGAAATCAAAATTTTCTTTGCGCGCATGTAAAAACTCATTCAAACTCTTCAGCAGACAAATAGCCGGTGCTAATTCCATGGTGGCACTTTGCAACAACTTGCTGCAGCAGTTGAAGCGCTGCAAAATATCATTCCAAAGTTCACACATCAGGACAACTTCTATGGTGCCCATCTTTTCTGCCAAAGAATCCACCTCATTTCATGTCTCCCTGTTCTGATTTTCAGCTGCAGAGATCTCTTCGAGAGCACTCGGGAACTGGCGGTAACCGCGGAACAGAGCTTCAGTGGCATCAGCTCAGGCAGACCACCAGGTATCCGATGGGTGTTTCGGAACAAGGCACCCAGGTTGCTCTTCCACATGGGTCTGCAGGACACCTCAACGGTGTGTGGATGCCACAACGAACGCATACAGGTGCTGCAAAAACCCAAAAAATGAAACCGCTTCAATGCAACAATCCACCGCGGACTGACCAACTAGTTTAAAGAGTGACCAACACAGGGAATGTAATCAACCAAACTGTTCTTGTTCTTCAAAATTCGCTGCATACCATTGTACTTGCCGACATATTACTAGCGTTGTCATACATCTGACCGCGGCAATTGTCAAAGTCGATGTCATGGTCCTTCAAGTATTTTTTTTTTTTTTTTGTATACCTTGGTCGAGGCTCGTATGAGAGCTAACACACAACTCACAGCAAGGAGGCATGAGACAAGAGGGGCGGGAGTGGAAGGGACAAAACATTGGGGAACAGACACAGGTGAACTGTGGAAGGGAGAGGGATGGGGATGGGACGGGGAACATGGCGAGGAGAAGATGGACATTACAGGGACTTTCAGGAAGGAAAGCAGGAGAATTGAAGGAAGTGGGCTTGGGTGGATTATCGGGGGTAGAAAAGATCGAGGATTTGGATGGGGGAAGATAAGAGGTGGTGGTGAACAGCTGTTTTGAAAGCCTGGAGGGAAGAATGGGAAAGAATAGAGTGAGGAAGTTTATTCCAAAGGCGGGAAAAAAGAGGAATGAAAGAGTGAAGATGAGCAGTGATTCGTGATTTTGGTAGTTTTACCAGAAGGGGGTTGTTGGCGGACCTTGAGCGCCCTGTGGAAATGTGGTTGGGACAAATCGCAGAGAGAGCAGGGGGGCAAGGCTGGAGAGGAGTCGGTAGAAGACAGAAAGACCACCGACCAACCTGCGGTGATTGAGTGAGAGGCCCAAAGACTCAGCTTCATTGCGGGAGATGCCAATGATCTTAAAAGCCCTGGTTTCGACAGCGTGAAGTAGAGAAAGGTGGGAGGCAGGAGCACCAGCCCAGAGGGGAGAGCAGTACTCCATCAGGCTACGGACAAAAGCTTTGTAAGTGGTCAGGAGCTCAAGAGGGCCGAGGAAGGACTTTGCACGACGGAGGATTCCCAGTCGGCGACTGGCTTTTGAGGCAAGGTTGGAAATGTGACTTTCCCAGGAAAGGTCATGGCAGATAGTGAGACCCAGAAGCTTGAAAGAAAAGACTTCTTCCAGAGGATTGTTGAGAAAGTGGATGGGGGGGTTTTGTAAACAGTCCTTTCGAAGAGACATAGTGAGAGTGTGAGATTTGTGTGGATTGAAAGACATGTTCCACGTGTTGGACCAGTTTGTGATTTTATCCAGATCTGCAGTGAGCGAAGAAGCTGCTGCTTGCCGGTCTGAGGGATGACAGATGGTACGGCAGAGGGTGGAGTCATCGGCAAAGAGAAATAGAGGATTTTCCAGAGAGTCCGAGAGATCATTGATGAAAACCAGAAAAAGAACAGGGCCCAGAACGCTACCTTGAGGAACTCCAGCCTGCACAGGAAGAGGGGATGAAAGAACTCCATTTAGGGCCACACGTTGACTGCGACAGGAGAGGAAGTCTGCGAGCCATGAGTGGAGATGGCCTTGAATACCATGGGAAGAGAGTTTGGTGAGTCGGGCAGGGTGCCAGACTGTGTCAAAAGCACGTGATATGTCCAGGGATACGGCTCGGATTTTCTGTCTGGCATTGAGGACCTCCATCCATTGATGGGAGAGCAGTAGCAGCATATCCAGGGTAGAGTGACCTGGTCTGAAACCAAATTGATGATTGGAAATCAAGCCATTGGAGAAGAGGAAGGATTTCATGTCTGAAGCGATGATGGATTCCATAACCTTGCTGATGATTGGGAGAAGGCTGATTGGTCTGTAGTTACAGGGATCTGTTTTTGCACCTTTTTTATGCAGGGCAGTGATGTTAGCAGATTTCCAAGCAGATGGCAGATGACCTTGGGAAAATGAGAGGGTGAATAGAACAGAGAGAGGGTGAGCAAGAGCAGAAGAGCAGGCTTTGAGGACACGTGGGCTGATGCCGTCTGGACCGGTTGCAGAATCTGACTCGAGGTTTGAAAGCAAGCTCTCCACCTTGTCAGGAGAAAAGGATACAGAGTCCAGGGACAGTTGGGTGCGACTGGGTAAAGTGGGTAGAGATAGTGATGGGTTTGGGACACAAGATTTAGCTGCAAACACCGAGTTTAGACATTCAGCTTTATCACGTGTGGAATCAGCAGTGCGGCCATTTGAGGTAAGGGAGGGGATGGAGGGGGAACATACACCAGAAACAGATTTGATTAAACGCCACCAGGATTTTGAGGAGGGAGAGAGGTTTGAGAGTTCAGACTTGAGATGAGAAAGATGTTGTTTTCTGGCTCTCCTGAGGGTAGATACACACTTGTTCCGAGCTTTGTGGAAAGAACTGAGATTGCCCTCAGTTGGGTTTGCTTTCCATGAGGCAAAGGCAAGTTGTTTCAGGACAACTGCCTCACCACAAGCTTCAGTAAACCAAGGGCGGGAGGAAGGGTAAGACAACTGAACACGAGAGGGGATAAATCTGTGCATGAGGGAGAGCAAGTTTCTTTGAAAGAATTCCCAGGATGAGTTGATGTTTGAGAAAGTAGTGATAGGAGACCAGTCTGTAAGTTTGATGGCTGCTCGGAGACCCTGCCAGTCGGCTTGAGTGAAATGCCAGACTCGACGGCGGTGAGGTGGTTCTCTGATAACAGCCAGAGAGATGTCCACTTTAACAAGGACGTGGTCAGAAGAACCAATTGGAGCGAAGGAAGAGCAGCAGATATTGTCAGGGAAATTTGTCAAAATCAGATCCAGAAGAGATGGAGTACCATTGGTTGAGATCCGGGTCGGGAAGTTGACCGATTGAGTCAGTCCCAATGAGTCACAGAAAGCTTTTGCTGATGTCCCATGGCAGGTGAGAGAGAGGTACCCACACCTAGCCAACTGGTGTGATGACAATTGAAGTCGCCACATAAGAGGAAGAGAGAGTTTGGATGAGAAGATAGAAGATGGTCCATGTTTTCGGAGAGTGCGGTGTAGATGGAGTCATCACTGTTCGGTGGACGGTACAGTACACATATAAACATGAGGTGGGAGTGGAGGGAAGCCGAAGCCAGAGGTATTCCTGGGGGTGTGGGGGAGTGAGAGCAGTGCATGGAGAGTGAGGAATAGAGTCTTTGATGAAGAGAGCAACACCTCCACCAGGACGAGGCTCAGGTCTGTCATACCGTAAGAGGGAGTAACCAGGGAGAGATACTTGGGAGTCAGACACGTCTTGGGAGAGGAAAGTTTCTGTTAGGCAGATAATGTCTGGTTTGTCAGTGGCAACCTGCATGGAAAGATCTGAAAGGTTTGAGCGAAGGCCCCGGATATTTGAGGTCCACACTTTTAATGAAGAGGTAGGGGAGGAGGCTTTGGGTGCAGGAGGTGGAGGGGCGGGGGAGGGTAGGACGAGGGACGAGGGGGAGGTAAGGAGGGTTGCTGAAGGAGTGTGGGGTATTGCAGAATAGCGAGGGGAGGGGGCCGAATGAGGAGGAGAAAAGGCTCTGTGGTGCTGGGAGAGAGGGGGGACAAGAGACAAGGAAGATGGCAGTTGAGGATTTGAGGAGGTGGAGTGAAGAGATGGAGGTGAGAGGGCAGTGGAGGGAGGCAGGTTGGTGGATGAGAGGGGGGCAACTTTGAGAAGGAAGAGTGAGGGGGATGAAAGGTGGGAGAAAGGTGAGGGGGAATTTTTGAAAGAGGTGAGAGGGAGGCTTGGAGGGAGAAGAGTGGGATGGTTGCTTTGAGAGTGAGAGTGAGAGTGAGAGGTGAGGGGGGTGAGTTGGCACTGAAGTTGGAAAAAAAGAATGGTTGATGGAAAGCGAGCATCCATGGCAAACTGTGGTTTTTAAAAGTTTTAGGTCAGAGATGCGATTTAACACAATTCTTGATGGATGCAATGAAGGCGAATTCAGAGCATGGAGAGAAGAAGCGCTGTAATAGTTGGATTTTTTTCGGCACGGATTGAAGGAGAGGTCGAAATGAGAGCAGTCTGTTAAAATAGCAGAAGAGTAGTGCATTGTGAAACAGTAAAGAGTACCACATGTGTGAGAGAGGAAGATGAAGCATTATAAGATCGTTTTTGTTGTTCATATTAATGTATGAGAGAGTTCAACAGATTACGTCATGGAAGTGTAAAAAAAAAAGAAATCGAGGAAGACGAGGAGGAAGTTAAGAGGAAGAAGAAGTAGCAGAATCGGGAGAAGGTGAGCGTGTTGTTGTTGTTGTTGTTGTTGGGTATATATATATATATATATATATATATATATATATATATTTTTTTTTTTTGAGATAAGAAAGAGATTAGTTGGGAGAATGGGGGATGTTTGGAAAGTGGGGAGGATGAAAATTGAAGGTAATGGGGAGGATAGAAATTGAAGGTAATGGGGAGAAAAAACAAACAAACAAACAAAAAAAACCGATCGAACACCGAGTGGAACCGGTAGGCCTCAAGCCTAGGACTAGGCCTCAAACACCAGGTAAGAACGTCGACATAAATACTCACAAAATAGCACGATTTTTGAAACAAAACCGAACTAGGAACACACATTAACATGTAGGTGAGAAAATTAAACAGTTAAAACGGGACAAATAACAACCGGAACTTAACTTTGAGAACGTCAGCAGGGAGCCCCGAAGGAGACCTCTTGCCGCTCAAAACCGGAACCGGAAGTATTGGAGAAGAGTATTAGCAAGATTCTGACCTGTATGACTGGAGATACTAATGAACGTGAGGAAACGTTCGACAGGCTTGTGATCTGTCATGTTGATGTCGCGGAGGATGATAGTTAGCTGGTCCGTAAGAGCAATGTCTGGTGTGGAGTCCACTGAAACGGAGAAATACCGCGACTTCGAAATCTCATCCTTGATGCGACCAAGTACTTGCTTGCCCATCATAGCAATTAATTATTCGCAGATTGCTTTTGACAAATGAGATGTGTGACCGCGACCCCGATTGGCATGGTAATGGATGTGCTGGGGCAAAAACGGATCAAACTGGCCAATCAACTCCAAAATGCCCAAGTAATTACCATTGCTGCTGGAGCCAACAATTTCGTTACTACCCCGAAACGACTGACCTCTCTCGCAAAGAAAAGTAATTGTGGCAACAAAACGTGTCAACATATTTTTCCAATAGCTGCACTGTTCCAGCATGTTTTGATGCAATTGCTTATCAACTCGACCAGCATCAGCAGTCCGCTGACAAAATGTTAGAACTGATTCTACGTGCTTTGGGGCTGATTTCATGGGCCTTCAAGTACTGAGCTGTATTCTTCCAATCAGTAAATCTCGAGCCAGAAAGCTGTGCACCTCTGTCAGAGGAAAACAGAGTGCATGGAAAACAGAAAACGCAAGCTTTGGCAGGGGAATAAACCAACCAATCACGATCAGCTACCCCCCATTTGGCAAAACCCGTTTGAAGGCACTGGCATTAAGAAAGTGATTCACCCCAGAGTATTCGCGCTTCGTTTCTGGATAACTGTCATCCAAGTTCCGAAAATGGTCATTGCCCAAGCTGTTGTACACATGGCGCAGATTGTCTGTGATGTTACCAAACAACCCAACATCGTTGGGAATCAGTGGAGTCGATACTGAAGCACCTTCACCCCTAGTGCCACCATCGTCAGCTAGCCTGTCTTCGACAGGATCAACTGTGGGGGATGTTGAAGGGGAATCCTTCGTTGAATCTATATCATTATCACCACCAACACCAACATCTTTCTCCATGACATGGAAAAACGATGTCAATTTATGTGTCTTCTTGAGTAGTTGATTCTCCTTATGCTTCTATTTCTGCAACTCCTGAGCTCGCTCCCAGCCACCTTTGCATCCTGGCATAATGATGGATTGAATCTGCAAATACAACATCAGATGTCCAAGTTTTAAAACCTCTTATTATAACATACAAACCACATTAAACACGATACAGTGTTTAACTCACCTCCAACCGCGTGCATAATGGCGAACGTGTCGAGTCGGAGGCGGGGCGGGGAAGACGCCCGCTCCCAGCCGATTGGCTAAGGAGGGACGCCATGCCTTCGCTAGACTCCGCAAATGCACGCGCCTGCTGGCTGACGTGCGCACGAAGAATGCCACGAGCGTCATCGCGTCAGGATGGACATGAAGATGGCGTTGTTGTCGTTGTTGTTGCGGGAGATGGGGTATTCCAATAACAAATCGCAGCACATTTAAACTTATTCACCCATTAGAGCAGGAAGAGGAAGCTATCTATAAAACACGTACTTACCGAGATAACTGAGCTAAAGGAACCTGAATGCGATAGATTTCGAAACTCGTAACATTATTACGAGACCAATAAGAATTGCATGTGAAAAAAAAAAAGTTGCCTAAATTTTTGTCGCCCTAATTTTTGGCTGGCCCGAAGGCACATGCCTTGTCTGCCTAATGGTTAATCCAGCTCTGCCGAAGAGACAAAGGGGTGTCGGACATCAATTTAGAGATGGGATAATTGATACTCCAATGGGTATAGGTTCAACGATTCTTAAACATAAAGACCTCATTGGTTCAACTGCTTCTACTGTGGGAAATGTATCTGGTGATATAAAGAGTATAAAAGATGCCCAAAAGGAATCTCATAAATTACAAGCAATAAAAGAAATTAAGAAAGGCAAAACTCAGTTGTCTCCCCAAGAACGACAGAAAATAATTCAAATACTTGGGTCAGGGTTTCAAAAGTTTTAACATCTTTTTTCCTAAATAAATACAAGTATGGAAGCAATTGATAGTATCTATGATTTGGATGATACCATTGTCATCTCAAACTCCAGTAAAAAAGAAGATTACTTCAAGGTAAATGCAATAACTGGAACAGATTGGAATGCAAATGGTTCAAAAGGTTTTGAAATAAATAATCAACAAACTTATTTGAATCTATCCGAAAGTTTCTCGTTGTTTAAATGTACATTCACGAAGGCTGGAATAACACAAATGCTACACTCATAAATGATTTCTTATGGAAAATGTTTGATAGTGTTCGTTTGTACATTGGAACATAAGAAGTTGAAGCGGTTGATTATGTCTCTGTTGTATCTGAAATGATGAAATTTACACTATATTCATTCGGTGATAGAATGGGAAAGGGGGCTGTCGAAGGTTTTATTCCTGATATGTCAAAGGGAACAAACAAACACAGACCCTGGATATAGTCAAAGGAAAGGAATGTATAATGATGATGCAAAAGCAGGTAATAGTTTTACTGTGGCAGTTCCTCTTAAATGTATATTTGGATTTTGTGATCATGATAAAGTTCTGTATGGTCTTAAAATTAGATTTCAACCACAAAGGAATTATAATGAAAATAGACTACTTTTTGGTGTTGGTTGTGCTTTTGTTGATCAGAATAAATTTGTAAGTGATGAAATGAGTTGGTATATTCGTGAATATACTCCTAATCTTAAAACAGAAGAGATGTTGAATAGAAGACTAAACTCAAGGAAACCACTCAATGTATCATACCTTAAAAGAAGATGTCAACACGTTACACTGAATCAAACCACTTACACGTGGAATTTGGGTGTTCTGGAAGGAAAGCCATGATATCTGTGGATCATTTTTAAAAACCAGATGGCGATACTGCAACTGATAAGAATAATGCATTGAGTGATAATGCTAAGGTGAAACAACTTCGTGTTTCTCTCGATGGAACATTTTATCCACGAGATAGATAGGAAATTAATTTGGAAAAAAATGATTATGCTGAAGTATACAAGTCTCACCAAAAGGGGTGTGAAAGCAATGGAAATAAAGAAACTATTTTGGATATGACAGCATTTAAAAGTTTGTATACAATCTATGCATTTGATCTGAGTGCTCAAAAGGAAACTTTAAAGTCTAATCGAGTGGATACTTCCCTCTACATTGAAAGAGGAGAGAGTGAAGAAGTTGATACATATTGTTTGCTTTTGGCAGAAACAGAATTACAGATTAATACAGATAATGGTGTTATGATTAGTCTCACATAATTTTTTGTTAAATAAATTAATGGTGAAGTACCAACTGTGGTTTCTGTTAATCAAATCAATCTTCATAAACTATCATCTTGTGTTGAAAATGAAAAATCTTGTACGATTAACGTTAATGCAATTCAGAGAAAAGGAGCAGTAAGAATTGCTGTTTTGCTCACAAGAGAACAGGTGAAAATCTTGAACGATACTGGCTCACTTAAAATTAAAATGTCAAAACCAATGTTGAAAAAATATTCAATAAGAGAGACGAGTGGAGGAATTCTCCCATTTCTAATTCCTTTATTTGATGGTTTAAGTGCGGTTGGAGCATTGATGGGTGGTATTTCAACAGCGGTGAAAACTGCCAATGAAAGGAAGGCTCAACTCCGGGCTCAAAAATAATTGAAAAGACAAAACAAAGAGTTGGAGAAACAAATTAGTGGAAGTGGTGTAATTGTAGATTTTGCTGAAAAACTGGAAAGTCTGCCTGATAAAGCAAGATTGTTAGTTGGAGATATGCTTTCTTCTATCTCACAAGAGGGTGTAAAATTAACAACAAGGGGTAATGGATTCTATCTTTCTCATAAATAAGTGAGCATTGATGAGTGGTTGAAAGAATTTGGAAAGTATACAACATCAAATTTACAACTTGTCAAATATTGTAAGAATTTAAAAATTCATAATGTGGTTATTTGTATGAAGGATGAATGAACAAACGTGTCTAAACATACAAAGAATATTATTATGAACTGAGAAGATAATAATGAGAAAGGTTCTCATTGGGTTTGTATTTTTAATAGTTAAGTTAAATATTATTTTGATAGTTTTGGTCTTCCACCACCTGTTGAAGTCATAAAATTCTTACAGAATGGTGTTTATCAAACATTTCAAGTCCAAGAATCCAATTCCAAGTGTTGTGGTCAATTGTGTCTACATGTGTTATTTCAACTCAACAAAATTAAATTTTTTAATGACATTCTTTTTAATCTAATATAAATGACTTATGTTGGTAAAGATGGTTCTATCTTTGGTGTATCCCAAGAACTGGATATTGATTTATCAAATTATTACACAAAGGCACAGGCTGAACGACACAAATATCGTATTACAAAAAAATATTAATATGAAAAATGCTTATAAATTAAAAAATTATCCAAGCCCGACTGATGCGAATGACTTGGTGAGATTAAGTGATTTATCACAATATATATCATTAAATAAAACAGCTGTGTATTCCAAACATACAGAAGTGTTGATTTTATCTCCAGGTCATTCAGAATTCACAGTTCCAATTAAAATAAAATTTTATAAAGAAAGGCTTATCGTTTGTATGAGAATAGAACAATGGGGGTATGATATGAATGATTTAGGGTATAATTGGTCATTTAAAATTCACCTAGAATACCTGGAACAATTAAATCATTCTCGTAAGGAAGAATATTTTCCACTTGGTGCTGAGAATGAGCTTTGTGGAAGCACGATTAGTAAATAACAAATAAAATAATTTAATAAAGGTAAATATAATAGTGGTTTTGCCCTTGTTTACATCACGAAAAAAGAAAAAAACAGGATTATTTTTAATAAGTTAGGAAATACAAAATGATTTCACTCTGGGAAGATGGGGAGGCGTTTCATGTCATAATATTATTCTGTCATATATTTCAAATACATAAATGACAGCAAGAAGGCTTCAAGAAAATTATCATTTCTGTGTCCAAGCATACCTTCAAGAAAAGGGTATTCGGTATTTTAATAAATATGTTCTACAACATAAGAATGAGGTATTTTCAATAAAAAAATTGGTTTTATACTGATGTTGATAAACCGACAACTTTGGATTTAATTAAAATGTTAAATAATGGAAAAATTATAAAGTTAAGAAAACGTAATGCTCTTTTAGAAAATCAGAAGAAATTTTATTGGTTTACTCTTGTAAAAAAAATTATTTTGGATCCAGGAATAACAAGAAATCCTGATGTATGATATTCTATGGGGTGTAAGTGATTCAAGGATAGTAAGGGACAAGGAAGGAGTTGAAGAAACTGAGACAAGAAAGGAGAAGAGAGAGGAGGAAAAGGAGAAGAGAGAGAAGGAGGAAAAGAAGAGAGAGAAGGAGGAAAAGGAGAAGAGAGAGAAGGAGGAAAGAGAGAAGAGAGAGAAGGAGGAAAGTGAGAAGAGAGAGAAGGAGGAAAGTGAGAAGAGAGAGAAGGAGGAAAGTGAGAAGAGAGAAGGAGGAAAGTGAGAAGAGAGAGAAGGAGGAAAGAGAGAAGAGAGAGAAGGAGGAAAGTGAGAAGAAAGAGAAGGAGGAAAGTGAGAAGAGAGAGAAGGAGGAAAGAGAGAAGAGGGAGGAAAGAGAGAGAATAAATAAATCTAAAAATATGGAAACCAGTGAGATTAAAAAAAACATTGGGGGTATTACAGAAAATAAACTAGAGGGGGAGCACTCGGGAGAGTGCAAAACCTCCGCCGCCAATACTGCTGGGTCACTCAAGTGAACCTTTTATCTTATTCATTAAATATGATGTCAACAGTGCTGACAGAGTTATAGTTCTTTTCTCCAACATTTTGGGGGGGGGGGGTTGGAAATCACTTAAAACATGTAAAAATGCAAAAAAATAAAAATAAAAAAAATCTAAATTTTGTTGAAAAAAAAAGTTGCAAAAATTTTTTTTCTCGAACAATTTTTTTTGGGGTGGAAATCACTTAAAACATGTAGAAATGCAAAAAAAAAAATTTTTTTTTCTTTTTTTTGGGGGGGAGAGGGGTAACAATTATTTTTGGGGGAGGGGTTGGAAATCACTTAAAACATGTTAAAATGCAAAAAAAAAAAAAAATTCTCCAACAATTTTTTTGGGCGGGGGGGGGGGACAAAGTCCAAAATTTAATGGCATGATCCTTGGACCATACCTAACCCTCCACCAAGTTTCGTCAAAATCCGTCGAGGAGTTTTTCCGTAATACTGTTCACAAACAAACAAACAAACAAACAGAAAGGGGTGAAAACAGTTACCTCCATCCATCTTCGAAGGTGGCGGAGGTTAATAAATCTCAACGCACCCAGGAGGAAAACAAAGAATTGACGTCTATCAGAAATATTTTCAACAAGACTATTAACATTGTTTTCAGGGATAAGATAGATGATGTTGGTGTGATTGTCTTTGAAGCAAAGTTTTTCATTTTTTTCTAAAATAAATGGAGGAGAGAGTGATGACATTTCTGAGGATTCTTTATGTTTTAAAAATTAAGACTCAAATGTGCATGTTGGAAACTAAAAAGGCTTTTGCACTCTGTAGGAATTTTTCTCATAAATAAATGAGTTATTGTCTCAAATGTAAAAAGAAAACTAATACTAAAAATATCTCATATTGTAAAATTTAAAAAATAGGGTGAAACAAAAAGGTACATGTTCGGTGTGTGGTTCAAAAAATAGTCAATTTATCTCCAAACACAAACGTGGAGGAGATATAAAAAAAAGTTTTTATCAGGAAGTAAATTTACAACTACTGGAATACCAGGGGAATTTCATCTACCAGGGTCGTCTTTCTGTGGTCCAGGCACAAACTTGGATAAAGGATGAGATGAGGCAGACAATCCTAAATCATGGAGTAAGCCTATCAATAGAGTTGATGAAGTGTGCATGAGACACGTAATTGATTATGGGAATACCACAACTTTGGAAGAAAAGCATGAAGCCGATAGAGAAATGTTGTGTAATTTGTCTCTGATCCAAAAATCCAACCTTGAGAGAAATAGTTGATAGGTTCATCGTGAAGAAGATGATCAGTACTAAATGGAAACGGGCTTGGAAATTAAAAAAAACTTATAGGCTCTGATGATGTCATTAAGATTGAAGAACAATTAGCTGATGAATTACATAAACCAATAATCACAGTTTCATAGAAGGAAGGTTTATTCCAAGGAAGTAGATTATATCTGGTCTGCTGATTTGATTGAACTCAATAATGATAAGGGGTAGAAGCATGCTTTAACCATTATTGATTTGAGGAGTTGATATGCATGGGTTGTCCCTTTAAAAAACAAAACAGGTAATACTCTTATGTTAGCCTTTCAACAGATATTTAATAAAAACAAGAGAAAACCGAAAAAATTGTGGACTGATGAGGGTACAGAGTTCTTTCACAAGACATTATGAATTTTCTTAAAAACAACAGCATTACAATAGACAGTACCTTTAATTAAGGAAAAGCGGTTGTTATTGAGCACTTCAATTGCACTTTAAAAGAGAGACGATATAAAAAATTCACTCAACTCGGTTCTCAACAATCTTCTTCTTTAATTCAGGATATTGTAGATAAGTATTGTTACGGCTGTGGAAATTTGCTCAACACCAGAAAGGTCCTTTGATCAGTTATGACGCTAACTTTATGTGCAGATAGTTCCCCACCGTTGTTTAAAGGGTATTCTTCGTGTTCACCGGGCTGCGACTCTTTGAGATAGCCGTTTTTCTTTTTCTATTGTTATTTTGAACAAACCTCCACGCAAGCAACAAGCCGCGTTGAAAACCGTCGAACGAAAAAGGGAACCAAAAGAGTTCTGATGGGCGCACGGATTTTTCCCGCCTGTTTTTCCGAGGAGTGTGACGGAGGCAGGGGGAGGGCAGCTCGCCGTCGATTGGTGGATGAACAGCGTGAGGCGGTCGGGGTGAGGGAACATCCCTTTTCGGGAACCTTCTCGAAGGGAGGTGGAACCGAAAACGGCAAGGAGCGAAGGGCGGAGCCCCGCGCTATATAAGGTGGATGCGCACGAGGCTCACTCTCTCTGTCGGGGTCGAGTGCTCCTCTCTCTTGGTGGCCAGGGTCGAGCTCGCTCTGTCTCTCTCTGTCTGGGTCGTCGACATCATTCTTTCTCTGGTCCATGAGCTCTCACCCTGTGGTCCATCATCCCTTCTCTCTCTGGTCCTGAAGCCCCTTCTGCCCTTCAGTCCTTTCTTGTTTGGTCGTGGGTTGTGAAAGCACCAGCAGCAACGCCGGAGAGAGCTCGCTGACCATCCCAGGGGCCTGAGGTCAGGCGCGGCTACGTAAGGCCGTGGGGAGTCGACGTCGCGACCTGCCCACCATCACGCCACGAGGGCGCGGGTAAGACCCTTCGGTCTCACGGGACCCGTTCGGTCCTCCAGGTCCCGTGCCATAAATGTTTACGAACCCCGTCTACCTCCCTGCCTATGGGGAGGGTTTTTCTTCGCTTTTGTATGACTGCTGTGGTGCCATGTCCCTATAAGTAGACCTGTGTAAGTGACTGTACATTGCTCCTATTCGGTGGTAACGCTTTCTATGTTTTTCTTGTAAATTGCATGACTGCCTTGCTTCTGAATACGTGTGTTATAATAAATGTCCTTGTGTGAAATGTATCCCGTTCGTTGTCTTTTTCCCTTTTGAAAGTGCCATCTTGAATCGCGGAATAAATTAGGAGTGGGTTTTGAACAACCGGGTAAAGAAGAGAATCTGATCCATCGAGGTCGGCGATAACACCACTCGGTTATCACTGCAGCACGGAACGGACCGCTTAAGCGGTTCGTGTCCTGGGCCGACCTGCGGCGAGGTACGATCACCCGGTCGACTACTCGCGCAGGTACTTAGGTAGGTCGAATTTGGCGAGCAACCCTATCCTGCGCGGGTGGGCAATTGGCACGATCGTGGTAAGGTTAAAGCCCCACCCGTGACTGGCTCCTGGCGGTAGTTCCAGGAGGGTCACGACTGAATTGTCCCTCCGGTGGGCGACGCGGTTGCGATTGTAGTTACGCAATCGCTCGCATGCCAGGCGGGCCAGAATTTGTAACAGTATAATGATATGATTCACACCTCAACGAATACCAAACCATCAGAAATATTTACAAAATTAGAATATGAAAAAGAGATTAATGTCAGAAAGCCTAAGTTCAAAGTTGGTGATATAGTAAGAATATACAGGTGGAAATCTCATTTTGAAAAAGGTTAAACTAAACAATGGACAAATGAGCTTTTTAAAATCGTTGATGTAATAGATACGGTTCCTTGGACTTATAAGGTATATGATTTAAAGGGGGGAAGAGATTTTAGGTTCATTTTATTCACAGTAATTACAAAAGATAAAGGTAAATTGAATTTTTTTTGACTCCGCCCCTTTTTGACTCCACCCACTTCATTCCCCCCCCCTGTGCGCCCCCACCTTTGACCCACCAACCCACTCATCACACCCCCCACCCTTCCACACACACACACACGGGGAGAGGGTGGGGTAGGATGAGAAGGATGTTGGGTCGTGGTGGGAGCGCACCTACCCCCCCCCACCCACCCCTCCTTTATTCTTTTTCATAATTAACAATTTAAGAATTGAAAGCAAAGCAAATATAATTCATCAAGATTGAAAATATTAAACATTCTTCTTTGGGTAAATATTCAGTTGTCAGAATGGATGATCTTTCCCAGCAATCTGCTTCAGATGTCTTGAGTGTCATGCCAGATTCCTCCAGAAGATTAAGTTGTGTGTTTGGTTCATCCAGACAGGTGTTTAAACTGAAGAAAAATAATAATAATAATAATAATAATAATAATAATAATAATAATGAGTCAACACTCAAGAGAGATATAGACAGAGATATAGGGACAGAGGGATAGAGAGGCAGATAGAGACAAATAGGCAGACAGAGACAAACAGAGACAGACAGATAGAGAGAGACAGATAGAGAAAGACAGAGAGAGACAGATAGAGACAGAGGGAGAGAGATCAAGAGACAAATAGACAGAAAGACAGAGACAAGCCGGTAGGCGACGAGGGATCCGCGAGGATAGAAAAGCGCTGGATACGATGCTTTTCATTCTGACCGATCCACCGATGAGGATTCATTGCCAAGACGTATTGGTTCACATACAATTGTTCCTCTGCCTGGCAAGATTTTTCCTATTGCGTATTTTGCCAACTGGCACTCCTCATAAAAAATGACGGTAAATAGACACCCTATTTTTGAAGAACTACCATTTGAAAAATAAAACCTAAATCAAAAATCGGCTCGAGTAAAATTTTCTAAATATCTCGAAGTGTTTAATTCCGAAGTCTCGTTTCTCCACATTCAAAACTGTAGGACAAGTATTGAAAATAGTGAACGTGGTTTTTCGGCCGCTGCATAGCAACGGGTGGTTGCTTAGCAACGAAACTCAAATGCACACACTCCCGGCCCATATGGCACCTGTTCGCCAAGTTTCATCAAAATCGGCTTGCTGGTTTGTGCTGTGGAGCCTCGCGTTGCAGACACACACACATACACACACACACACACACACACACACACACACACACACACACACACACACACACACACACACACACACACACACACACACACACACACACACACACACACACACGGAAAACCCGACAATAAGGGATATCGAGCAAATCCAACAAACAGAGAGACAGAAAGACAGAGACAAAGTGATAATTTCTCACCTTAGACTCAGGATCAAAGGGCATGAGAGTACTTGTTTCCAGTCAACAATATCATTCAGTTCACTTCTGAACGATTGAATATCTTGAAGAAAGTCGTTCATTTTTACCCACTCGTCGTGTAATTCAGATAATTCATTTTCCACACCTGTTATTAACGATGCCCTTATTGGAGACAATCTGTTGAAAAAAAAAACAATAATTATTACTCGTACAGTGATTTAATTCAGTTTTAAACAAAAAAATTGGATGTGAAATCTCACCTGTCATCTTGTGAAAACGATTGATTTGTAAGGTCAAAGTACTCCTCTGCACAATCCATTCTGTGAAAACACCTCAGTTCGTTCAAAACTTGGTTTAAATAAGCACGTAATGACATAATGGAAGATTGCATAACAATGGTTTTTCAACGAAAGGAAATGACTTGGTTCAGGCGAGGCAGCCCGACTCATATTCACCACAACTGTGCTTTAAAAACACTTCCCCATTTTACGAAACCAAAGGTTTTGAGCTTGAAGAGATAAAGTGATTACACTCGATGGAAATGAATGTTATAATAAAATTAATTTATTCCCGAAAGTAGAACATAGGCAAATATGAATGGAATGAAAATAATAAAGGAAAGAAGTGCTTTAATCAGTAAGTCTGAGTTGAACATTTGCTCAAAGGGGTAGAGATCATTCTCCTATTTTGAGCTTTTGGGGCTTGAGACAGTCTCAATTTAACATTAGCTTGTATGGGAGAGGGAGAAAATCACTCTTGTTTTGGGTTTTTGGGGCTTGAGTCAGAAAGTTTTTCCCTTTTCACCCATTCATTTGAATGGATGCCTAAGAAGCCCCATTTATCCTCTGTTCCTATCGCTGACCCCCGAAACAAATTACAAAATTTTGACCTCACATACAGGGGGCACTGCAACATTGGCACAGTCGTGTTTCCAGTAAAAAAATAAAACCGGTAGCCAAAGGCTGCCGACAAAATAAGTATAATAATGAGTGAATGAATACAGTTGCTGCCTTTCATTGGTTCTTACATTCTTCCCTGCTGAACTTGAAGTTGCAGGATTGGTTGCTGTGGTTGCAGTTCCAGACTTGGATGGGGTTGCGATTGTTGGTATTGGGGATGACATCTTGCAGTCTGCAGACTTGTGCTTGAGCACTGATTTGCAGGTTGTTGCTTGTTATTTGGGTTTTTCAAGCAAGGTCTTCGCATTTGCAGCTGCTTGTTGTTGGAGAGTCAAATCATTGTTCTGCTGCAGCCTTATTGTTTGCACTGTCGTTGCCTTCAGGAACATGGAGAAATTTTGTTTTTGAGCACCACGTGACCAAAATCGATCATCACGTGCCATTATACATTCCCAATACCACAGACTCAGCCCTTCTGCTTTCATGACTTTTCTTTATTGCGAAACCCATGATAAATTCTAGTTTCATCATCAAGTCTTATAATGAGAAACAACAATAAAATTATCACGTTCTCCCAAGATACCATAAGAGCAGGTACCCACGGAAATTCCACGTAATGTAAAATGTGTGACTTCACAACACTATGCAAAGAACAGTAAAATGTGTGCAATACCAGCTGAAGTGAATATTGTGCAGCTATGTGCTCCCGAAAGACGCTGCTTAAATCATCCCCCACCACGTCGCAAGTCCTCAACTTCCCCAGCCATTACTCCTCTACTCCCCCAGCCGCAAGTGCTCAACTTTCCCAGCAAAAAGTCTTCAACACCCACATGTAGTTTGCTGATGAAAGATCATAGATGATTGTGAGACCCAGTAGTTTGAGTGAGTGAACTTCGTCAGGAGAATTTTTAAGAAAGAGGATGGGAGGGTTTGCCAGATGATCCATTTGCAGAGAGATCGTGAGAGTGTGACATTTGTCAGAATTGAAAGTTATTTTCCAAGTGTTTGACCAACTTATGACTTTTTTCAAACCTGCCTGTTTGATGGATGAGGGATGTCATGGCATAGGATGGAGTTATCAAGAAATTGATAAAAGGGGTTTCCCAAAGAGGCAGAGAGATCACTGATAAAGATCAGGAATAGGACTATGAACAAAATACTGATTTTGGGTGCTCCAGCCTCGACAGAAAGAGGAGATGAAGGGATTTTAGTGAGTGCCATATGTTGGATACAAGAGGAGAGGAAGTCAGTAAGCCATGTTTGGAGTTGGCCTGGGATGTCTTTGGCAGAGATTTTGGAGAGCAAAGCAGGATGCCAGAGTGTATCAAAAGTTCTCGGTGTCCAGACAGTCGGCCCATCTCATGTCTGACATTGACGGCCTTCATCCATTTTGGATGAGTTGAAGCATGTCCAAGGCAGGGTGAACTGTTGTGAATCTAAATTGTTGATCTGAGAGGAGGTTGTTGGAGAAAAGGTATGATTTCATGTCAACTGCGATGATGGATTCCATGATCTTTCTGATGATTTGAAGTTAGCGAGGGTTAAGAGGTTCAGCTTTTGTCCCTTTTTATGCAATGCGGTGTTGATGGCTGATTTTCAAGTGGATAGAAGATGACCGAGGGCAAATGATAGGGTGAAAAGGGTAGAAAGAGGATTCTGCAATAGTCCAGGAGCTGAGACCACTTCATTTGTTTTTTAATGCAAAAGTTTGATTCGGTGTTTTTGGAGTCATAACAACTGGGTAATCCAAACATGCTTTTCTGATAAGTGACAACCCAGGTGATTTTGGTAAAAATTGCACATTTCTATGTGACCATTGCCAACACTTTTCCAACAAAATTATGGGGTTGAGCAAACATAAATGGCATAACTCATTTTATTTTTTAATCATTGGATTACAAATTACCGTAATGATTGATCATATTTAAACCCTCTTTCAGACGATATAATCACTATCTCAATGAGGTCACAAATTAGATCATTGGTCAAAGGGTCACAAAATTCAGACACTGCTGAAATTTGGTACAACACATGGAAAAATTCAACATAAAGGAGATTATTGATATTGTTGCGGGCTGGGGGTCTGGCAGAGAGAACGACCACAAGGTGGGGGAATTTACGTTGATTCCCACCAGACTCCCCGGAATTGTAGACCATTGCTCACGGATAATTCCGTGACGCAGCGGGTCGCTTAACCGACCGTGGACGCCAATACCTCAACCGCCAATACCTCAACCGCATGGCATGGGGTCCTACTGTCGAGAAACAAGTTACCTAATTAACCACGCGGTTTCAACTACTGGGGAACCACGCCCTCAGTACGCCTTGCCCGAACCGGATCACTCCACTGACTACGGTAGAGTACCAATTACCAACTACCTTTCCGGATTGGATACAGCCGAGCGGAACTGCCAAGGATGTACCGGCTGGAAGGAACGGATTATCGGGAATAAGGACCCGGCTAAATTTAGATCCGAACCATGCTGGACCAATGGAACAAAACACAAAGACGAGCTGGGAACATTTCCACAATTATTTATTTACAATAGCCGAGGAAAAGCATGTGGCACAGGAAAAAGGTTTATTGGTGTGTTATGCAGGGGAAAGATGAGAGAGGTGTGGTATGACAATTATGCAAGCAACTTATAAAAGCGGACGCAGAGCAGACTTAACGCGAGACTAATAAGAGCAACAATTACCACAATAAAAATCTTCCACAGACTTATCGAACAGACATAATCTGAAGCTGACGCCAACACTCTCAGACACACATTCAGACAAAATAAACCCAATGAAAAGAAAAAGGGACCCTTTTGCAGCCAGGAAGGGAGGGAGTTGAGGTTGTAGTTTTTGTACCTGAGCGTTTCGGGGGAAGGGATACTCCATGGTGCGGTACCCGTCAAAGGTTGTGTCGTTGGTCCACAGCCGCATGTGTGGAGATCGTGTCCGCGAAGGAGCTCGAAAGGGAGAAGAGCGGAGTCCAAGGCAGGGATCAGCAGTAGCAGGTCCGGACAGAGGCTTGGTCGAGGTCCTGCGGATGGGACCGGAGTCGGGCCGTCGAGGCGAGATGTGGGCAGAACCAAGCAGCGGGATTGCGGGAACACCTTCGCATCCAACCAACCCCGACTTCTCCCTTTCAAAACCAACCACTTCGACCTTTCAAATCCACAACAACCTTCCTTCTTTCTCACTCAAAGGCCCCTCACATCCCACTCCACCCTCTTTCCTCGCATCAAACTCAACTTTCCCTCGCATCCAACTCAACTCTGAGGATTGTCCCATCCTTTATAGATCACGGAGTTGGGGGTGGAGCCATGGCGAAGCTGACGTCATAGTCCATCCTGATTGGACCAGGCCATCATGTGGTCCACCTTTCTGGGTGGGTTTCGGCCAGACCCTGGTAATCACGCCCACATCACGCGTGTCTGGGTGGTGGGAAAGTAGATGCCGAGATGGAACTGCCACAGCGAACGTCAGGATTCTGACTCGGAAAACGAGTCTTTGCGATCCAGTGGGTAGTTGCTGGTACGCTGTAGCCAACAAAACGAGGGGGGTAAGCGAGACAAAGGTACCGTGGTCAAATAAAAGGGGAAATAAAATAAAAGGGAAGAAAAATGATTTATAATCCTAACTAAAAGCTCATCATGACACACCCCCGTGTCTACCCATTACACACAAGGAAGGGATCTATCTGTGTGTATATTATGGAATAACTGACTTGGGACACCTGTGTGTTGTATGCATATGGTTCCGAGAACCGTAACAATATTTTCATAATCTAACAACTCTATTTTGCAGAGGAAAGATGAAAAAACATTTTCACATGCATTAGACCCGTGTGAAAAGCTTTACACACCATAAATTATAAGGTCAAAGTTGTCATGTAATTGTCGGCTCGAGAATTGACAGTATACCAAACTGGGTATATATGACAGTATACACTGACTGGAACTGACATTTTTTGGTGTTATTGTCTCTGATATATACTGTTATATATTAAATCAATTATATTCAATGTTATATTCAATCATGAAATGAACTGACTGACTGACTGACTGAGTATTTACTGACAGGAACTGACAGTATATGGCAATCATAATAATCAAAACATATAATGGTTGCCTCTTCATAATGAGACCATAAATTACCCCCTCAAAATGACAGTGCCTTGTTTTTTGGAAAAAATGGAGTTGTATCTTGTTTTTACTTCTGTCACTTGTCTGTATCTTGTTGTTTTACTTCTCTGTTCTTGTGTGTGGCGGTGTCGACGCAAATTTCTCTAAAATTAGTATAATGGGTTTGAGGGTGATGATAATAACACGAACAATAATAATAATAATAATAAAATGCTGGCAATTAAACTTGATTGAAAAGTAAATGTATTGATGCAACCCTTTCATGAAAAATGTACTCAATACGACATGATTATTAAAATTCTATGTGCTTGAACATGCATCTATTTTAAGAATACAAATTCACATTTTAAATGACCTTAAATCTCTTTTCTGTGTTGGAAGATGATCAATCTGCCCAATAAAGAGAGAGAGAGGAGATTGGGACCATACTCTGTGCAGAGCGTTGGTGCTGCTTAAGCAGTCTCCTTGGCTATTAGGCACAATCCTGGACGGGTCACCACTCCGACACAGTGTACCAGCAAGCTGCCAGGTAAAGCCTGCTGCTGCCTTTACAATCTGCCTCGTGAAGAAGTGCCCCTTATACCCCAAACAGATGGGCCTTTCCAATAATCTTTATTCAGTATCATATATAATTACCTGTTATTTGATTTTATTCTGCTTATTAAGGGATTCTCAAATATAAACAATTACATTGGCATCTGAAAGTCTGCATGGAAGCACCACTCCAGCTTAAATGGATTTTTTGCCCCTGGAGACATCCAGATGTCTTTTTCATTCTTGTCAGCTTCAGATTATAAATCTTTCCCTCCCCTTTTCAATGCGAGCTGACTTTCTGACCTCCGGACCAAGGAGCCATGTGTGATCTATCCGAGCACCCCAAGGGTGGCAGTCTTGACATCATTCAGTCCCGATGATGATCTCAGCCAACAGGGCACAAACTCAGGACGCTAGGATCCCAAGCCAACCACCCTAACCGCTAAACCAACACCAGGCTTAACCTCTGCCACCGGAGGTGGAAGGAGGTTACGTTTTCATCTCCATCTTTCTGGTTGTGACTTGGCGAAAAAAATTTTGTGAAGTACTTTGATCGGTTCAAGTGAGTTTGTTTGTTTGGAATTTGGCAAAAACAATTTTTTGCCAAGTGCAATGACCGGTTCACTTCGTTAATTAGAAAAGAAAAACACTATTAATAAGTATGTTGATCACTTCTGTTTGTTTGCGTCACTGCTCACCTTTAATCACCTGCAAGTCACAATTTTAAACCGATCTTCATCAAACTTCACCAACAGATGGAGATGGTGGTCTGAAAGAATCCTATTTATTTTTGAGGTCAAAAGTTCATCATAGGCTAAAGGTCAACAACTTTCTAAAATTTCTAAAATCCTCAATTTTCATCTGATTGACTTGAAATTTGAAGATCATTTACATATCAGGTTACTGAATTCACCCAAGTATTATTTTGAGGTCAACGTTTGCCACGTTTCTAAAATTGTCAATTTCCAATCCATATACTTGAAATTTGAAGAACATTTAAATATCAGGTCACTGAATTCTTCAATCACCTGCTATTTTTGAGGTCAACATAGGCCGCATTTCAAAAATCCTCAATATTCATCCGCTTAAACTTGAAATTTGAGGAGCATGAGTACATCACATCACTAAATTCAACCACATAATTTTTGTGTCACAATATGCACCAAAAGATAAACAAAGGCCAAAAGGTCAACATGGACCAGATTTCTAACATTTTCAATATAAAATTAAAATTGTGAGAAATTGTCAATATAAAATTGTCACCAATTGACTTGAAAATTGAAGAGGATTTTCATATTTCGTCATTTAATTCAACAACCAATTATTTTTGAGGTGATCATATGCCAAAAGGTCAACATAGGCTAGTGGTTATTCACCTTTTTACCACCACGCCCCCCCCCAGTAGTTGGTCCTTGCATCCACGCCCCCCCCCCCAACACATTTTCAACCAAATGATTAAAAATCCCTCCTGAATTAAAAGGAAAAACTTTAAAATCCATGTTTTTAGTCTTTTTATTGAACAAAGAATGCTGCATAAGCAACACTCATACACACAGCATATTTAATGAGATAACATTTAATGAGATACCAGATCTTGAATGCATGGCCGAATGCCAGAGAGAGCACAACGCAAGTCCCCTTCAACGTTCGGCTTGTTTCTGTACTTGGTCTTCACAGCAACGAGCGTGGAAAATGCAGCTTCACAAAGACATGTTGATCCAAACATTGTCAGACTCCAAAGAGCTTGATGTGAGATCAAAGGGGAAACAGGAAGGTATGTGACCCAGAACGTCTCCAGATCCAGTTTTTTGAAGTCTTCTTCAGTCGAGGAATTGAACTTTAACTCAAGAAACTCCTCTTGCACTTCATCTGAAATATCAGCTACTTCACATTGAAATGGGTTCCGAATGAATTTCCAGGCTTCGTGCTTCTCATCTATATCCAGAAAGTATCTGATGAATTCTGCTTTCAATTCAGTCAGATGAGTAATTATTTGTTTCTTTCACTCATAATCAAGATCACTGTGAATGAGAACAAAATCCAAGTTCGCAAAACTATCTGTATTTCCATCATGAATTCGACATTTCCAGAGGTTGAGTTTGGATATGAAGGCTCGAATAACGTCATGGTGCATGATTATGTTGATATTTTTATCTTGGAATTTGAGATTGAAGGCATCCAGTGCTTCAAAGATATCCACCAGGTAAGCTAGAGACAGCAAAAATCCTTCAGACTGGAACTTGTCAGGGAGATCTGCTTTCTGCTGTGAATCTAGAAATGTTGCCAATTCTTGTCGTAGTTCATAAAGCCGTCCAAGCATGTCTCCCTTCGAAAGCCATCATACCTTTGTGTGGAAAAGCAAGGCTTGATGCTCAGAATCCATATACACACAGCTGTTTGAAGAGACGACTGTTTAAGGCTCCAACTTTGATGAAGTTGACTATCTTGATAGCCAGATTCATGACATCCCTCATTTCAGTTCTGGATGTGAAGGCTTAACAATGAAGGAACAATGAAGGATGCAGTACGTACCGAGAGCAGATGGCCTTTCACTCTTGATATGAAACCAGATTGCAAACTAAGCAAGGCCTGAGCTCAATCAGTACACACCTGTACCAGCGAGTCCCACGAAGGTTGATTTTCCTGGAATAAGTTTGATACCACTTGAAAAATATCTGTTGCTGTTGTATAACTTTCCATGGAATTGCGGAAGAGTACTTCCTCTTTTACACTATTGCCTGATATGAAACAAGCATACGTCAATAGCTGAGAAAATTGAGCAACATTCGTCATTTCGTCCAACTGGATGGCAAATACAGGAGAAGTTCTTACTTGGTCGAGAACTTGATCTTTGATGTCTTGAGACATTTCATCGATCCTTCCCTTGACGGTATTGATTGGTAGAGAGATTTGGGAAAGCTTGTTTGTACTATCCTTCCCCAGAACGAACTCTGCTGCAGGCAATACACTTGGTTTATGAGAGTCTCTCCGATGTTATGGCTCTTCTTGCTGTTTGCAATCAACATGGCAATCTCATCGGAAGCCTCAACAACCTTTGAAGTCTGTTGCCGAAATGTTCCAGTGCTGACCATCTTTGCTTGCTTCAAGGACTGTCTTTTTGTTTCAAAGAATGCCTTGGGTTTGGCAGCTCGAACAGGATGCATTGTCTTTAAGTGGCGTTCCAAGTGTGTGGGACGCATGCCATCATTGCTCAGAGTCTTGGAGCATATTAATCACTGGGGTACCTGTGTGTTACCCTTTTGGAGGGAAACAAATCCAAATCAAATATATTAGTCAAGATTCTTCTGCTTTTTTGCACTCATTGTGAATTATTAAGTTTGAAATGGGTTCTGCAAATCTGTGAAAAGAAAATCTTCAGAATAAAATTCAAATTAAATATAAATTTTGATATTAAATTTAAAGAAATGTTGAACTTAAAACTTCATTATAATACAGAAAATGGTAGCCCGAGTTGCGAATGGTAAAAGAAAATTATTTATGGCGATACTTTTATTTTTTTATGTTCATCACGATATTATGCAAACACTTGTTAAGAGGATTCCAAAAATAATTTGAGAAATTCCTACTTTTTACTCCCGGCTCACGCCCCCTCTGGAAATTACTCATGACCCTCAAGGGGGTGCGCCCCAAGGTGCAGAGCCAATGACATTGGCCAAATTTAGAAAATCGTCAATGTTCACCTGATTGATTTGAAATTTGAAGAGGATTTGCACATCATGTCAGTGAATTAAACACCCAATTATTTTTGAAGTAAGCATAGGCCAACAGGCCAACATGTTAAGTGCAGTTTCTAAACTCATCAATTTTCATCCAATTGACTTGAAATTTGAAGAGAATTTTCAGATCAGGTCACCGAATTGGGTATATGAAGAGAGAGGTATATGAATTGGGTATATAAGAGAGAGAGGAGAGGGAGGGAGAAAGAGGAAAGGGGGGGGGACAGAAAAGTGGGAGGGATGAGGAATGGGGAAAGAGCAAGGAAGGGCGACAGTGGGAAGAGCAACGCCTCACCAAACAAGGCTATACACACCGGGGGGGGGGGTGGGAGCGAGGAGGAGTGGGAGTAAGTGGGAGGGGGTTTGGTTGTGGGACTTGGGAAGAAAGGGGGAGGGTTAGTACAGGATTGAACAAAATGGGTTACGTTAAAACAGCGTAGTAATACAGCACGCGGATCTTGACATGAGATATCGACAGGAGGTAGAAGGGGAGGGGGTTTGGGAGGAGCGAAGCATGAGGGGAGGGGGAGGGAAGGCAGTGTGATGGGAAGGGAAGGCAGGACAGTGCAAAGAGAGGGAAAGGGAAGGGAAGGGAAGGCAGCATGAGGGGAAGGGAATGGAATGGCGATATAATGCCCCCAAACAGCAACATCATCTTATTCACTGTCGAGTTCCATATAAAACCGGGCAAGAGCATTTGAAACCATGGTTTCATACCTCCATCCACCTATCTATCCACCATGTGAAGTTCCATACCTCCATCCACCATTTGAAGTTCCATACCTCCATCTACCTATCTATCCACCATGTGAACTTCCATACCTCCATCCACCTATCAATCAAAGGCCTGCCTGCATGTATGCTCACACATGCAGCAATATTTGCACCCCTCCGGTCGGCTCACCACAAATCTGATTTGCACATGCTACACAATAGGGAAAGGTCAAATTTGCTTTATGGATTTCCTAAGTATCGTGCTATGCACATCTTTCTTGTTCTTGGTTGTTTGTCAATAGTTCGTCTTTATTAACGATTCCCAGGAAGCAGTTTTAAATTCAAAACAAATCCATCATTCTTTAACCATTCCCTGAACAGAGGTGGAGGGGTGGGGGATCAGGGAGAGGGGTGAGAGAGGAAGCGAGAGGGAGAGAACGGGAAGGAGAGATAGAGAGAGAGGTGAGAGAGGGGTTGGGGTGAATGGGGAGTGGGAGAGGAGAGAGGGGAGATTTCGGCAGATGTGACGTCCAGTTTAATGTCAATCTGTGAGACGGCACACACATTGATGAATCACCTGCCTGTGAAACACCAGGATGACAGTTTATAGCTGGGTCAAGATTCAAACTCAGACGAGACAACTCAGAGCGAGCGTGTGTACCTCTCGGCTATCCTGCCATGATGTGGCGATTCATTGCTTTGTAACAACTGAAAACATTTTTTAATCATTGTAATCATCCAATTATTTTGCATTCCTAACTCTGAAAATGTCCAGTTAGGAATGCCGGAGAACCACGGAGAACCGAGCTGCCGTATCACCGTCACAGCTTGAGTGCTTGCCAAGTGCCTCATCCACTCAAGCAAGCACTCCAACAAAACTGTTGAAGAAACTTTTAAAAACAAAACGTTTAATTTTTGGTTTGCCGAACTGACGGGTCATATAATGAAAGATTGTACAGAAAGGGGAAACATGGTAGAAAAGAAAACTGCACATTTTCAGCGAGCGAACCACCCACAAACTCACCGCCCAAGGCACCGCACGACTAAACGCAGGGGAAAGGGCCCTGGACTTTGTTCAAGTCGATCATTATATTCAGTGGCAGAACAAATGTTGTAGCATGCTCGGCAAGTGACGTCGCACTCAAGCAAGTACTCCCATGAAATAGTTGATAAGGAACGGCTTGCCTGGCAAGTGATTGCCGATTGGCTATATCAACAGTGTGTACCCGGAGACACCCAGAATGTCAAGTGATATCCAAATTGGATAAATGAACACTTTTTTTTGTTTACTTTTTTTTTAGCAGTTGGGGAACTAATGCTGAAGTCAATAAAGAAGTTTATATTATGAAACTTCGGCTGAAACCAAGAGATTCCAGAGGTGATGGCATGTGCGGAAATGAAATAAAGCAGCAAACTCTGGCATCTCTGGGTGTTTATAAGCATTGCAATGTATCCAGCGATTCGGCGGAATGATGATCAGACATTCGATGATACAGATGAGGAAAGTGAAAAAAAATTAACTTAATGGTGAAGAAATCATTGCCGCTTGTTTCAATCAAGGCATCGTTTCGCAGGCCAAAATCAATGGAGAATTAAGACCCCAGCGAGGTGACCAAGAATAACGCCACCTTGATTAAGGATAATTAAATAAGGCCGTTAATTATCTTCAAAAGGGGTGTTTAATAAAATCCAAACTCCAAATTTTCATTCATGCACTACCTTGGAGTTCCCTTCGTATGCTTGCAAAGTTTGGGGTCACAAGGTTTCATGGTTTTGGAGTTACGGAGGAGATGGATGGAGTGATGGACGGACACACACTGACGTTTATGTTAGCATTAACAAGTACCACCCGTCTCTTCGCTGATGGTAATACTAAGGGGAGAGGGAGAAAATGAGGGTTTGGGGGGGGATAGAGGGATGAGGGAGAGTGAGCAGGGAGAGTGAACAAGTGGAGGGGAAAGGAGAGAGGAGGAAGGGGGAGCGAGGAGGGAGGGGAGCGAGGAGGAGTTGGGGAAGGGAAGAGGAGGGGAAGGCAGACGTGCGGTGGAGTGTTAATTACAATTGATACTGTCTCATCAAAATTATTATTAATAGAATAACAGTGAAGATGGAAACAAAATAATGTCTGACATCAATTTTCTTACGGTCATACTACAAACACAGCCCGGAGATAAACTCCCATCCAGACATAACCACCATCCGGATATGTCCAGACGAACATCATCCAGACACGTCCAGAGACAAACACCATCAAGACAAAACCACCGTCCGGATATGTCAAGAGAGAAACACCACCCAGACATGTCCAGAGAGAAACACCGAACAGACATGTCCAGAGAGAAACACCGTACAGACATGTCCAGAGATATACACCCACCATCCAGACATGTCCAGAGACAAAGACAATCCAGACATGTCCAGAGACAAAGACCATCCAGACATGTCCAGAGACAAAGACCATCCAGACATGTCCAGATACATACACCCAACATCCAGAGACAAACACCGTCCAGACTTAACCACCATTTGAATATGTCGAGAGAGGGAGAGAAGGAAGAGAAGGAAGAGAAGGGAGAGAGGGGAGAGAGGGAGAGAGGGAGAGAGGGGGAGAGGGGGAGAGGGAGAGAGTTGATGCAGGAGGAGGGTTCTGCAAAGATTTGGGAGGGGTTAGAGCAAGGATGGGGGAGAGAAAGAAATTGGGGTAAAGGAGTTCGTACAAAGAGCATGTTATGCTAAAGGGACAACATGCGCACGCACACACGCGCACACACGCACACAAGGCCGACATCGGCAATTTTTCGGGAATCAGCAGGTTTGAGTCGTTGCGATTACCGACGACAGTACTTACTGTGTACAACCCAGAAACCTTGAGTCGCTTTCACCAAAAAACAACGTTGCGTTTGTCTTGATGTTTCAGGGATATGTTCACAAACATTATTACTTACTATCCGACAACAGGCGTTCGGCAAGTGGCTTAAGCACTCATGCAAGCGGTACCATCAAATGGTTGATAAGGAATGGTTGGCCAGGCTGTCCCTGCATACCATAAAGGATCCCTTTAACTTTAAAGCCAGTCTTCAACACGCACACGGCAGTTAAAGAAATAATGAATTCATTCACATCATGACTTTATCCACAAAATATTTGCAGCTTAATGCAGAACAACCCTGGAGACATCGCAAAGTTCAATCACCCATGAAATAAACATTGCAGAAAATCCACCAGTTTGCCTGCTCGTCTGTGCACGTGTCACTTGGTACATCAGTTGGTGATCCGCGCAAACGTTATCGCTGTGTTTTTTCAGACGTCCGTTTGTTATTGGTTTTTTTTCCAGATTTGCTTTGATTCCCTGTAGAGCACCTCATGAAACCCCTGATAATATCGACACAGATCTGGGAGACGCTACAGATAGGCAGTCCCTCGTTGGGATAGGGCGTGAGGTCTACCAATGAATGCATTAAATCGTATAGCTCAATGCAGCTCGTTAATTTTGGCACGTTCCTAAATTTTGTTTACTTAATATAATTCTCCAAACAGAAGAAAAAGATAAGTTTAATATTTTGGAAATTCCACATTTTCTTCTCTGTGTCTGGTGGAGGGAACATAGCCTTGCTTGCTCAAAGTAAATAGGTATATCGGCTTAGTTTTACGACTCATTATTTCTTTAAATTATCAGATTTCACGACAGATTTCGACAATTATTTAATCCGGACTATATCCGATCCTCCAAACCGAAATAATATTTCAATGATATACTTTAATGAGTCAGAGAGAGTCGATCGTGGAAAATCGTATCATGTCATGCATGAAATCGCTCCATGCTCCTAATTTGAAAACTATAGTACTGACAAAAGTGATGTATATGGCAATTCATAGCAATGATGAACAGGCATTTGATATGAGTGAGGAAAGTGGGGGAAAAAAAACAAAAACTTCATCGTTAAGAAATTGGTACGGCCTGTTCCACGTCAAGGTGTGGTTGAATAAGCCAAAAAACATGGTGGCTTCAGACTGCAGCGAGGTTACCCAGGAAACACCTTAAGACCCAAAGAGTGTTTAAGACCCAGAGTCACCCGATTCAGGATATAATTAAATAATGCCATTAATTATCTTCAAAACGGGTGTTTTAATTAACCTAAACACCCAATTTTCACTCTTGCTCTTCCTTGGAGTTTTCTTGGTATGCATGCAAAGGTTCAGGCTGCTCGGTGTTATACTTTTGGAGTTATGGATGAGACACACTGACACACACACACACACACACACACTGACAGATTGCCTTTTATTCGGATAGATATTTAAATTGTGATTATATCGTCTGAAAGAGGGTTTCGAGACAATGAATTGTGGGGTAATTTGAAATCCTATGATAAAAATCAACAAAGGTATGCCTATTTATGGTTGCTCTACCCCATAATTTTGATGGAAAAGAGTGGGCAATGGTCACAAAGGAATGTGCAATTTTCATCAAGGGTTGCCACTTACAAGACAAGCCTATTTGAATTCCCCAGACATTATTACCCATAAAGCACCTAGCCAAACTTTTGCACTCAAAAACTCAGCTCCTGGACAATAAGAGCAGCAGAGTAGGTTCACAGGACACGTGAGAGTCAGAGTCTGAACGCATTCCAAAGGTCATGGAATCCATTGTGTTTTCTTCAAAATCTTGCATCCCCAACCCCTCTCTCTGTACCCACCTTACCCAGTCATAACAAACTGCATATCTCTTTCCTTCCTTCTCTGGGCATATCTCGAGCTTTTGAGGTGGTCTGGCAAACCACATTGCTTTAGTGGAAGAAAAATAATTACTGTATATTCATGTATTCTCAATTATATTCACTTGTTGCTGGAACTTTATAAATTTAAGTTTTGCACAATAGTCAAATTGCTGTCAGTAATGTTTCTATTCCCTTTTCCCGAGAGTCTTTTGACCAACATATTGATAAAAGGAATATCTTACTATGAAAAAGGTCTTGCTCGCTGCATAGAAACAGGGTGATCGAGTTGGTAACACTGCAAACTTTTGCCATGATTGTGTCATTCTCTCCCTCCCACCCAAAATGGCTTGTATTGCAGTTTTGAGTTCTTTGCCCGAGAGCTTATCAACTCATCCCGTAGTTGAATTGCCAAATGTCTCACCCTACATTTTGGAATGCCAAATTGTGTATAAGAGGGATTACAGATTACTTCTGTTTCAGTGAAGTCCATTCAAATGCATCAGTGAATCATTGAATGTTCTTCCTCCTTTCTACGAAATTAAAGATTCTCCTTTGGTATGCTGATCGATTAACTGTGTGGAAATAGAGTTCTTTTCCACCACATTCTCCAAATTGTCTGCCTGTCAAATTCAAAGCCAACTCTATTCTCAGATTACCGACTTCCTTCACTCTCGTCGCCATCTGGCTCTCAACAGGAACAGGAACCTGTTGTGGAATTTTGATGTTAACCGACTCGGTGCAAGTCCTACTACTCAATTTGAAAGAAACAATTAATTCAATGTCCACAACGGAAAGTACTGTTGTTCAGAAAAGTTATATTTTGACATGGTACCACTGAGTCCAATGCACTGAGATGGCGAATACCCACAATGATTTGCACTAAGCTAAGATTACATTTCCTGGCATTTATATGCTTTTGTGGGAATCGAGGGGGCTGATAAGTATTCAGCAAAATAACTCCAACTGCAATACGTGTCCACTAGGTGAAAGAATCATGGCAAAAGTTGCAGTGTTATCAACCAGGTCACTTAGTCCCACAGCAAGACATTCCTTTTATCAAGATTTAGGTCAAAAAGACTCTTGGGTAAAGGGAAACATAACTGACAGCCAATTCGACTTGAAGTATAAAAATTAAATTAATAAAGCACCAGCAACCATTATAATTGAGAACACATGAATATAATTACTTTTTCTTCCACAAACCCATTCTTCTCTTTTTCCTGTCAAGGCTGGAGTAGCCCCACTGCAGTGTTCTCAGCCACATCTTATTCCTAATCTTAATCAATGATCTCACTGACTCTCTGGGAAGTCCTCATTATCACTTTGCTGATGACCTCACACTCTGCCACGACATTCCTCATCCTAACAGAGAGCAGCCTTTTCCGTCGCTTCAGACCTTGACAAAAATCACAAACTGGTCAAAAATCTATGTCTCTCCCCTGATCTCCCCCAAAGGAATAAAACCACAAACCCATCTACTTTCTCAACAACCCTCTTGAAGAAGTTCAGTCACTTAAACTCTGGGGTCTCACTCTCAGCCAAACCACATTTCAAAGTTAGCCTTCAAATGCAGACCAGACACCCAACGTCTGACTTCCTCCACTCTCACTCTCCTGTATGGATCCTCATATGCAATTTCAAACTCCCTTTTTGAGAGAAACTTTTATCACAGACAGAGCATTTGTAAGGTCGCTCTCCTGTATGGATCCTCATATGCAATTTCAAATTCTCTTTTTGAGGGAAACTTTTATCACAGACAGAGCATTTGTGAGGTCGCTCTCCTGTGTGGATCCTCATATGCCTATTCAAATGAACTTTTTGAGAGAAACTTTTATCACAGACAGAGCATTTGTGAGGTCGCTCTCCTGTATGGATCATCAAATGCTTATTCAAATGACGTATTTGAGAGAAACCTTTATCACAAACAGAGCATGTGTGAGGTCGCTCTCCTGTATGGATACTCATATGCATATTCAAACTGTCTTTTTGAGAGAAACCTTTATCACAAACAGAGCATTTGTAAGGTCGTTCTCCTGTATGGATCCTCATATGCTGATTCAAATCACCTTTTCGAGAGAAACCTTTGTCACAGACAGAGCATTTGTAAGGTCGCTCTCCTGTATGGATCCTCATATGCATATTCAAATGACCATTTCGAGAGAAACCTTTATTACAGACAGAGCATTTGTGAGGTCGCTCTCCTGTATGGATCCTCATATGCTTATTCAAATCACATTTTTGAGAGAAACCTTTATTACAGACAGAGCATGTGTAAGGTCGCTCTCCTGTATGGATCCTCATATGACGTTTCAAATTGCCCTTTTGAGAGAAACCTTTGTCACAGACAGAGCATTTGTGTGGGCGTTCTCCTCTGTGGATCCTCATGTGTATTTTGATGTCTCTCAGTGAAGTAAAATCTACACTGCAGATATTACACTTATTATGCACTTGCCTTTCGATAACCTTTTTGGGTTTGTTTAATTCAATGTTGATCTTTGTGTTGTTTTCACCAGATGTGTACTTGTATTTTGAAGGTTGTGAGTCTTGTTCTTGGGATTGTTGCTTCAAAATAAACATCTTCTTCACTGTCAAGCTGCTTCTGGATCTTATCTGCCCAATCGGACTTCTGGATTGTTCTACATAAACAAAGAACAAGAAGTTATTTTTCGGTTTGGTTGGTAAAACCCAAAATGCAAAAAATTTCACGATTTCAAAATTTTTATAAACCCTCAGATCAAAAGATTGAATATTCATTTTGAATGTTTCTTCTTACCTGTTGCAGAACAGACAGTATCACCATTTGTAAAATGAATATCTGAATCTTCCTTTTTGGAATGATATCTTAAAGTTTCTGAGACAGATGCATCCATATGTTGTCTGGATTCCACATTTACAGGATAGACATCACCTGAAAATAATGAAGGACATGAAGTTTAAAACAATGACAAATATAAATCCTGTCAACAAACAGTGAACAATGGACATCACTTCTGCAGTCAGAACGAGACTCCATAATGCTGCCACCAGTATGACAGATGAAGTGAGGTGTTCACGACAAATGTATATATACACATATATATATATATATATATATATATATATATATATATATATATGCATATACATATACATATACATATACATATACATATACATATATATATATATATATATATATATATATATATATATATATATATATATATATGAGCAAGTGTGTGTAGTAACCGTTTCAGAGCGAAGTATTTCCGTGTGTTCGACTCGGTATGACCATAAATTTGTGTATCTTAGCCACACTGCAACTTTGCGACCGCTCGCATTGACTTCCCGTTTGGGGATTTTTACATGTGGTGATCGAACTGGTCACTGCCACTGCCGCATCAAACACATAAAAGACAAGTTTTCCAAATCAGATTGTTTGTGTTTTTCTGTTATATCTTTGTCAATGTGTTTCTTTAATGTCCCGTCAAAAACACAATCCTTGTGAAATGATGTTTGAATGCTAAAGAAGCCTTTTGTGCATGCACTGTGTTCAACTCGCCAGACACTTTTAACCTATCGTGGTGGTGGTGCTAAACCGAAAATCAAATCGTCTTTTATTCCACGAGACTCGACTATATCTTCAAAAAAAATACAAAACGTAATTTTCAGCATTTATACGAGAGAGTTGCAATTTCAAAAAGGTTAACCATAATTGTTCCGTTCCTCAATTAACATCGGAATCACATACACAGGAATGCAAGAAATATTAATGGATGAGAGGTGCTGGGGACGGAGCATTTCCTCTGAAAACAATTGGCAGTGGTGGCAGTGGTTACAACACCTCTGGACACTTCTCCTCTCACCAGATGCAAAATATAGGATAACTATCTCTGCTACCGAAGGAAGAAGAAGGTTACGTTTTCACCCCTGTCTGTCTGCCTGTCTGTCTGTTCGTTACTTGCAAAATGGAAGATTTTTCAAGTATATTGATCAGTCAATTTTGTTATTCTGTCTGTCTTGTTTTTCTGTCAATCGCCTCCAGGTCACAATTCCAAACCGATCGCCATGAAACTTTAACAATTGTACAGGTAGTGTCAATTGAGAAGGCTATTGATTTTGAGATCAAAGGTCATTGAGGTCAAATTTCTAAAATCGTCATTTTTCATCTGATTGACTTGAAAGTTGAACAGGATTTGCATTCAACCACCATTCATTTTGAGGGTAATTTGAGCTTGATCACAAGGGTGAACAGAGGCCATAGGTCAACAACGAAGCTGAAATTTCTTAAACGTCCATTTTCAACCCATTGACTTGAAATTTGAAGAGAATTTGCATATCAGGTTACTGAATTGAACCATCAATTAATTATTTTTGAGGTCAACATCAGCTGAATTTTTAAATTGTCAATTTTCATCCAATTGACTTGGGATTTGAAGGAATTCCATATTTGGTCATTGAATTCAGCCACCAATTATTTTTGAGGTGAACATGGACCAAAAGGTCAACATAGGCCCAAGGTCAACAACGAAGGTGGTATAACTAAAATCCTCAATTTACATCCGATTGACTTCAAATGTGAAGAGGATTTATATTGCAGTTCACTGAATTCAACCACCAATTATTTTTGAGGTCCACATCGGTCAAAAGGTCAACATAGGCCATATTTCTAAAATTGTCAATTTTCATCCAATTCACTTGAAATTTGAAGAGTTGCAAATTTGGTCATTGAATTGAACCACCAATTATTTTGAGGTCAAATTTGTTTTGTGGATTTTGCAAGTATCATGCTCTGCATGACGTCTTCTTCTTGTTCTGTCCATTTGTGTCTTTTTGTCGCCTGCAGGTCACAATTTTAAACCGATCTTCACAAAACTTCACCACATGGAAGAGATATTCATAAGGAAGAAGCCCATTGTTTTGAGGTAAAAAGGTCAACAACGAACATGGAATTTCTAAAATCCTCAATTTACATCCGATTCACTTGAAATTGGAAGAGGAGTTGCTTATTTGGTCATTGAATTCAACCACCAATTATTTTTGAGGTCAAATTTCTTTTATGTATTTTGCAAGTACGTGCTATACACGACGTCTTCTCCTTGTTTGTTTGTTTGTCAATCACCAGCATGTCACAATTCCAAAACAATCGTCATGAAACTCCACCACGTTTTGGAGGTAGTCTCAACTGAGAAGTCGATTGATTTTGAGGTCGAATTTATAAAATCCTCATTTTTCATCTGATTGACTTAAAATTGAACAGTATTTGCCAATTCCGTCACTAACTTGGGACACCAACTTTTTGAGGTTAAACGGCCAACTCAATGTCAAACTTCTAAAATCACGAATTTCAATCTGAAAAATAATCAATTTTCATCCGATTGACCTGAGCTTTCATTACGATTGTCAATTTTAATGTTAATGAATTGGACAATTTCATGTATCCATGGCAACCTTTGGAGAGGGGTGGATTTTGCTCGTATCTTGCTCTGCACAATGTTCTTTCTTGTTTGTCAGTTGTGTGTGTGTGTGTGTGTGTGTGTGTGTGTGTGTGTGTGTGTGTGTGTGCGTGTGCGTGTGCGTGTGCGTGTGCGTGTGCGTGTGCGTGTGCGTGTGCGTGTGTGTGTGTGTGTGTGGATGCTATCTCAAAATTGTGGATGGATTCAGACAAAAAACCTGTGTGCGACGGGTTTGTGATGAGGAAGAATTGGTTCAATTTTGGTGAAGATCTGATTCTGAATCCGGATATGATGGTTTTTGAAGGATTCTTCACATTTAAGAGATGGGACCAAGAACGAAATATTGCATGCAATTTCAAAAATGTATTGGTCTGACAAGTTCCCGTGGCATTGCATGGCAGAGGTATGTGCTCCACTGTGTGCCCTTCACATTTAACTTGTGGCCCCAGAACCAAACAATATATATATATATATATATATATATATATATATATATATACATATACATATACATATACATATATATATATACATATATATATATATATATATATATATATATATATATATATATATATATATATATATATATATATATATATATACATACATATACATATACATATACACATATATATATACATATATATATAGATATTGTTGCGGATCCGGGGTGGCGGGAATCTGACCCGGTCCCTGGTGCCACCCTCGCCACCACCGTCTCCAGGAGTCTATAACGCCCTCTGGCTCAGCACAGGCCTCGGGTCACGCGTCTTTAATCGCGATGCCAACGTAATCCTGTACCTTACCAGTTGGGGAGATAGAACCCCGAGTTACAGACTGGCTTTGTCAGTGACCGAGCGGAGTCTACCAGTCTGTAACCATTTTGGTATTGTATGCCAATCGAACGGATCGTTCCTCGACGCGACACGCATTAATCCAAAGGGGCAACTTCATCAGAATTAACCAGATTTAGTGAGGACATCAGGGATCACAACACAAGCAATAACATGACAGTGGTTTTATTAACAATCAACCCGTTCTTAACTAGGGAACCACGGCTAAAAGGTTTCGAGGGGATTACTACGAAATATGCCTTATACAACACGTGCAAATAAACATGCATGCAGGACAAGACAGAGTACTTTGGTGATGGCTCATGGACGAGAGGACCGTGTTCCAAAAGCACGAAGGTCGCTCATAAAAACCAGCGGGTTTCCACGGGTTCGAACACCTGCTCGAACATGCCGCGCAGCAAGAGATGGCGGCGCAGCACTCCAGCTCCCGCCCAAGTCACCGCGTGCGCGGTTCTCCTCAGCGCGCTCCGCTCCACGCCACGTCGACGATGCAAGATCGCCGGTCTCAATCCAGGGTTCAGCACACGAATCCCGGCCTGGCCTGTTCTCCAGACAAGGCCCCAATCGAGGTCCAAGTTCCACAGGTGGATCACAACGTGTCAAGCCGTGAGGTGAGCAAGGACCGTACGAAGGTCCAGCATCTCCTCTCCGGCCTTCCCGCCCTAAGCCCGACTCCTGCTTCGTCCTCTCAGTGCCTCTCTCGGTCGAATCACCGACGTGCAGGTTGGTTCAGCGTTTCTCCTGGCAGACCCAACACGGTGCCTCCTTCGTTCGCTCGTTTCCAAGCGACTCTGAGCACGCCTCGAGAACCCGGCCGTTCCTCACACACAGCACTCCTTTCGTCCCCTTTTCTTTTCTCCATCGAGTCAAGAGGGGAATCGATGTGCAGATTCCGCTTTCTCTGCCGGCCGGTTCACCACTGCCTTTTTCTTTTCTCTCTCGCCTCGACACGCGAGCTCCTTCGACACACACCTGTCTCGGCGACTCCCTGACCAAAGGCTCCTCCCCTTCACATCACTTCCAGTCCAGTCCACACCCCTCGCTCTTGTCCACTCCTCTCAGCGGATTGGGAGGGGCCTATTCCGGAATGAGGAAGGAATAATTGCGATCTCTCGTTTCACCACCATAGCACGAACACAAAAACAGTCTGTTACACCTCCCGACACACACATATCGTCCCTTATACCACACAACCTATCTATACATGAATTTAATGGGGGAACTGAGCTAATTCAATATTTAGTATTCCCGCAAGGGCCATTTCCGTAAGACTATATATGGAAATGTATAAACATGTATGTATGTATGTATGTACAAACAAAATGGCACTCAAAGACCACACAACTCCCACCCTTCTCCCAAACATGATTTAACATCAATATAATCACTTTGACTTTCCCAGTGCATCGGCATGCCCCAGATCTGATATACCCATCAGTGTTAAGAAGCATGAAGGTTTGAGAAGAAACGAACAAGTCCATAAACCCTCAGGTCTTTCATCGGCCCATAGCATCAAGAGTTTTTCTGGTACGGGCTGCAAAATATTAACTTTTGATCAGAAAGTATTGCGTTGCTCAGAAAGTTCTTGCAAATCTTTTGTTGTGCAGAGGTACACCCGTTTCTCACAGGTACATTTCCAAGTATTGTCGGCTTCTTCAAAAAGTTGGTGAGTTGTTTCATGGTACAATACTTATTTGGCAGGCATGAAAGACATCCAGGCTGTCCGATGACTGTTATCACAATGGATTTCTGCGGATGCATGCATCAGGGGACTGTAAAATTTGTGTCCCTTTTGTCTCTGGATTCCTCGTTTTGCTTCTTTCTTTCCAAATATTTTATTTCAACCTTAAAATTACCTGATTTCTTCTGCTCCCTTCAAAAGAAAAAAAAAAAACCCCCAAAAAAAAACTTCCACTCAATATAAATCTCATCACATTTGAATTTCCTTCTGCCTGTACTTTTTGTTCTCCATTTCCCACCCCCGCCCCCTTCTTTTCTCCACCAATTCAAACTCTTCATTGAATGAAAATGCTTCTTCCTTTCAAAGCATTTAATAAATGCTTCACTTTCCTTATTTTTCCATGAAGAGAACCCAACCTTCACCATCATTGATTCCTCTTCTTATTCTCAAGAATATCTTTGTTTGTCCAATTTGGGAATTTGGAATCAGTATCCCTTCACTTCATGTCCCTTCTTCCTGCATCCCTCCTCACCCGACCCTCTCAATGCTTCCCCTGCACCTGACCAACTCAAACCTTGCACATTACCCCATCCCCACAAAGCCATCCTCAAACCTTGCGCAGACAATTCCCCCTTCCAATGCCACCTCCCATGTCCTTAACTTTGTGGACCTCAAACATCCAAGGTATCTGCTTTAAATGATGGATCTCTCAATCCAGGCCACTGCCAATGAACCAGACATCATCCATTTCATAGAATCCTGTCTCCCACAGTGAGTCCCTGATTCCTTGGTCTCTCGACCTGTTCATTCTTTCCTCGAATTGGTTTAGGCCTGAACCCCACCCGTGCAGTGGAGGGAGTTGCACTAGATATAAACAATTCAATCTTTCACTGCCCTTCCACTGATTGCTTGTGGTATTCGACAGTACTCCATTTGGCCCTGCATCGGCAAGTTGCGAAGGTCTGTCTACCTCGAATTAGGCTTTGGTGTTTTACGGTTTTCCATATCCAACTGGTGAATGAATGGAAATGCAAAAAATATATAATCAATCGTTATTTTAAAGCTTCTCTCTGCACTGAACGATCAATTCATTGATGCATTGTGATGAGGAGAAAGTTTTTCAAGGAAGGCTCAACATTATGCCACCAACAACATAATAGTTGTTGCATGGACTCTTAGAACCACTTTGTGTGAAAGTTTCATCAGAAGGGGGCAATGCAGAAAGGCCCCAGGCAAACAGATGGTACACCTGCTACCTGCTGATCCTGCCCGACCTCAGAAAGAAGCTGCCTGGGGCTCACCACCTCTTCATAAACCTGAGTATCTTCCATTATATTACCTGCAGAAGAGACACAGAGAGACCACAAAGCATCAACCCAAGAGAGGTTGCAGAGACGATGCCAGTTCATGGCCGACCAAGTTAACAACTCCTCGTTGAATTCTGTCAAGAAGGGACAGAAGACAAGTCAAAGCATCTTCCCAGATGTGACCACAGGATTCCATGACTGAATGTCTGGTGGTCTTGTGCAGGTGGAGTGAAGCCTCGGGAAGGAAATATCAGAGAGCTCGATACAAGCAGCCAAGATCAACACTGGTGTGATGGCGAAGTGAAGCAGGCAGGAAGCAAGGATAAGTTCTGTATCGGGTTGAGTCGTCAGCATAAATGGGTAGGCGAGATGAAATGTTGTTGGGCACATCATGTCTGTAATGAAGAAACACAGAAGGCCTGATCACAGACCTGGGCAACACCTGCATTCATGATATGGCCTGCCGAAGATTGATCCTTGTGCCGCACAAAAATTATCGATCTCTGAGAGTTCTGAGATTATTGCATTCACATGCTCAGGAATACCATGTGAGTGGAGCTGGTGAATGACACCCTAATGCCAAACTACCAAAAGCCTTGGAGATGCCAAGGGCTAAAAGTTAGGCCTCGCCACACTGGTCTTGGACCTGGTTGAAGTGTTCAGTTATGAGGGAACGAATATCACCAGTTGATTGGATATGATGGAATCCATCATGAGCATCAGTTTGGAGAATGTGGTCTTCCAGGAAAGTTACAATCTGTTCATTGATAATCAATTCAAATACTTTGCTCCTTATGGGAAGAAGGCTGATATTTGGATGGATCCGACAATTGTGGCAAGAACATTTTCAGGACAATTGAAGGGATATGATCTACTTCAGTAGCTTTGGAAATATCCAGCCCTTGGATGATTTTACCCCACTCTTTGAGGAGTGATCATCATAGTGGATATATTCATGTTCACACCGGTGGAATTTAGTAATGATTCATTACATTCATCAAGTATGGAGTTTGCAGCGAAATGCTGCACCACTGGAGTTTGCATTGGCCACTGAAGTTCGATGCAAAACTACTTCTCGGTTTCCCACATTTCCCTTTTGTGTAATATTTGTGGAAATGTTTTGTATCATCAGATGTGTTCAAGAAAGGTTGCAGAAAGGTACATGTTCCTGAAAGGATGATTCATCCTCAGCACGTGTTCAGGAATGGCTTTTGTACACATATGTTGAAGAAAGTGTTCAAGATTTGTATTTGCCATTTACCTCCACCACCGAAGGTGAACTGAGGTTATGTTTTCACCCAAGTTTGTCTGTCTGTCTGTGAGCAGAATATCTCAAAAAAAAAAAAAAAAAAAAAAAAAAAAAAAAAAAAAAAAAAAACCAGATTCAGACGAAACCTCGTTGTCAGCTAAGCTGTATGACGATGACAAATTAATTTGATTTCGGTGAAGGTCAGCATCTGGATACGATAATTTCTCAAGTGATTCTCTTCACCATTGAGAGATGGGACCAAAACCGATCGAGACCACGATATTTCAAAAGGTTGGGAAGCATTGTGGGGAGGTGACAAACATAAGCCGATTTGATTATCGTTCAGGTCCAGATCCAGATCCGGCCTGTCAGTGTGATACAGAACATCAACTTTTCAGCCTGGTGGAGGTATGCACTCTATCGAGTGCCGTTCTGGATATATTTGTGTTCAAGTTTTATATTTATGTTCACTGCACGTGCTGAAGAAAGGCGGATGGATAGGAGTTCAGGTGTGACAAGGAAGGACTTTGTATGATAGAGGATGCAGAATCAACAGCTGGCTTTGGAGGCCAACTTTGAAATGTGGTTTTCCCAAGAAAGACCATGGCTGATAGTGAGACCTCGAATATTGAGAAACTGAACTTCCTCAAGAGGATTGTCAGGAAAGTAGATGGATGGGGAGGAGGGTTACCAGCTGATCCTTTTGGAGAGAGTTAATGAGAGTATCAGATTTGTCAGGATCGAAAGACATATTCCAATTGTGGGTACTGGTTACATCCTTTTTCTGCAAGCACAGCTGTGCCACTGATGCAGTGCCCATGTTACCAGTCAGCTGGTACTCATTTTGCCGACCTTGTAAGAATAACAGAATGAGTCTACCCACTTCGTGTTATTTCAACAAGGGCTGGAACAGCACAACTGTACTTGAACTAAAGACCCGGTGATCTTCAGCCTTAAACGTGAAGCCAAGCAGGAGAGGAGATGAAAGGATTCTGTTGAGTGCAACACGTTGAATCCAGAGTGGAGGAGTCATCAAGCCATGTTTGCAATTGGCCTTGGATGCCAGAGGCAGAGAGTTGAGTAAGGCAGGATGCCAGACTGTATCAAAAGCTTGAGATATGTTCAGAGAGACAGCTCTCATCTCTTGGCTGCTATTGAGGGACTGCATCCATTGCTGGGTGAGTAGAAGCAGCATGTCCAAGCTGGAATGACCTGGTCTGAAACCAAATTGGTGAACTGAGGTGAGGTTGTTACTCTGCGCTCGCGAAGCGAAAAGGGGGGTAAAGCAATCAGTCACGTACTTGTGCCGTGTGTATGTGATTGCATTTTTAAAATACATTTTCTCAGCAACCCTTTGTCTGATTGACGTGAAATTTTCGAAATTGGTACGACTCATCCTGTAGAATGTTTTAGTCATAAATATGACATCAAAGGCCATGTGGAACAGGTGCCACCTTGGAAAAACCGAAAAACTTTGCACTTCTATATATCCGAAACCACTCCATGGAAAACATTTACACCTGGCTAATTGTGAAGTACTCCAAGAGTGGGAAAAGATGTGTTAATGATGATGTCATCGCTCTCTTTATTATTACGTCATAATTCGACAAGTATAACGCTTGATTAGATGAGTAATGAAATTTCTTTTTTCTTTGCAACTGTTGGTCCAATTGACAGGGAATTTTGACCATTGGTGTTGCTCCTCCTGTGGGAGTTTAGAACGATTACTATGACATCATCGGTCACGTGATACAGATGCCATCTCCGAAAAACTGAAGAACTTTGCACCTTTATATCTCCGAAAATGCTTGATGGAAAAAATTGAAACATGGCTCATTATTGTTGAGTACTCCCCCGGTGGAATAACATATCAATGATGACATCATCGGTGACTTCATTATGATGTCAGAATTTGAGAAATGGAACGCTTGATCCGGTCAGTATGAAAAAAACATTTCTCTGCAACTGTTGGTCCGATTGACATGAAATTTTGACCAAAGATGCACCTCCTCCTGTGGAAATTTACAATGATAAATGTGATGTCAGACGACATATCGTAAATATGCCATCTTGGAAAAACCGAAAAACTTTGCACCTCTATATCTCTGAACCGGATCCATGGAAAAAATTGAAACATGGCTCATTGTCAATTATTCCCCATGGGGAATTAAGGTATGTTAATGATGATGTCATTGGTACCTTCATTACAACATCATAATTCAAGAAGTACAACGCTTGATTCGATAACTGATTAATTTTTTTTATATCTGGGCATTGCTGAGGTTAAAACACTCTTCCTTTTGGTAAATTTTCCCTCCATCCCTTCTCTCCCCTTCCGCTCAACCTGGTTTTTCTAAAATCCTCAACTTTCCTCCGATTGACTTGAAATTTGAAGAGCATTTATGTTGTTATAACCGCCGGGACATCGGCCGCTACACGACTGCTGGACGGAGCTGCAAGTCGACTCGACGGAATATAGATCCTACTTCTCCGGAATAGTCTGGAGAAGACTGGTCCCTTTTGGACTGAAATCCGCCATTGGGTAGACCACGTGGGGTAGGGTTGATTGCAAATTTACCGAAATACCCACATGGTCCAACTACCGGGGAATTTCACCCTCGACGGAACGCGTACGGGAACAAGCCGCTTAAGCGAGCCCGTTCCGTGTGCGATTCCGAGCGGTTTAATCGCTGAGAACCGTAGGTCCGATTATCCCGTTATTTTGGCACAACGGCCTTCTAATTCCCAACACATGCGACACGCTCAGTCAATGGTGGAAATGGACACGGAAGAGCTGAGAACATTTAACAATTGGGGTTTATTTATTCGCAATGATAATGGGGGACGAGGGAAGCACGCAAAACCAGATCTAAACCGAATACAATAAATGCAAGTATATACACAGCACAGGCACTTAACAGTTTCACTACTTTAAGACAGGGAAAACACACACACACACACACACACACACACACACACACACACACACACACACACACACACACACACGGACCCTTATGGTCTTTATTGAAGTCTTCCAGCTCGAAGAAAGGGAGCCGGAGACAAGAGCCTTTACTCTGACCTGTCCACCTTGTGTGGTATTCGACGATCCGGCTCGACGGGAATCCGACCTGCAACACGTTGCCACTCCAAGCCAGCAAGACTAGACGAGTCGATCTCCGGTGCTTCGAACCCAATCACTGCCAAGCCGCCAGACCAGACGAGTCGATCTCCGGCTCTTCGAATCCGATCACTAACAAGCCGGCCAGACCAGATGAGTCGACCTCCGGCTCTTCGAACCTGATCACTGCCAAGCCGGCCAGACCAGACAAGTTGATCTTCAGCTCCCATGACACGACACCGACACCGACACCGACACCGACACCGACGTTCACCACGATGCTCCCTCCTGATGCCCACCAACACCTTCCTGACAAGACACCGACCGACGACCAACTACGACTCTTGACGCTCCATATGTCGCATTTCTCCTGTGGCAGGGGGCGTCATGGGAAGGGTCACCGTCGGAGACGGCTCACCTCCCATTGGTTCGGGGTTCGTGGGAACCTCGGTGGCTGAGGTTTCTCACGCCTTTCATTGGTCCGGGGTTCACCCCACCCCTCGGGGGCGGAGTCAGAGCTCCAGTAGCCGAGGAAACTCCGCCCTTGTACGTGGCTGAACGCACACCGCCAATGGCGTTGGCGTGATGAAGCGAGGTGAAGGCGAGGGCAATGCGGTGTGGTCGGCGTTGATGGTGGTGTAATGAACGAAAAGAAACCCTGACTATAAAAATAAATCACAGCGCATTTACATTGATTTACCCTTAAAACAAGGGGAGGGAAGCTATCTATAAAACACGTATTTACCGCGATAACTGCGTTCGAGGAACCTGAATGTTGTGTGTGAGGGATTTTACAAATTCACACCAATATTTCAGGTCAATGATTTTTGACCACCACCAATTCACAACCACCAACAATTTTTGAGATCAACATAGGCCAAATTTCTGAAATCCTCAATTTTCATAAAAATGACCACCATGTATCACGTGATAATTTACACTGGACTTTCATAAAAATTGACCACCATGTATCACGTGATCTGGCAGCCACATTGGATCAAAGGGAAAATGTTTGAAAATCATCGTAGGAGAAACTGCTACACCGATGAATTCAAAACTTAACTAATTGATCAACTACCCACAGGAAATATGGTTTGATAAAGATGATGTCATCAGTCACGTGGTCTGGCAGCCATATTGGATCAAAGAAGAAAAAAAACAATCTTCAAAAAAAAAAAAAAGGAGTTTGCTCGAACCAAGTCCTTCTCAAGACTGTGCAGGACACGTATTCTATGAATACCATCTATTTGGATGTGGAAATCATGAACGTTCACCGGTTGGATATGGAAATTGTTAAACTCCAAAGCAGTTGCTTCGAAACTTGGCAAGGCCGAATCAAGCACGATCAAATACCCCGAGCAGTGTTGACGCCACGCTTTTGAATGATCGTGTCTAAACATGTATTAACGAGCTGTGAAAAAAGGGAAACCATGAAAGATGAGAGATTGAATGAAAATATAAAATAATGAAGGATTACAATCACTGGATGCATGTTTTCAGTGGTGCAGTAATTAATGGAAAGTTGACAGGACATTAAAATAAATGAAGAGCTGGGAAGGTAATGGCAAACCACCTCGTATCAGCCTTGCCAATCAGCTGAGGACCTGCCTTCAAGCAGAGTATACAATCAATCAATCAACTGTAGCTCTTTCTCTATTTTTTCACTCACTCTTGTTATCTTCTCTAATTCTCGACTCCCTTGACGGTGTAAAATTCTGGTGTGGATGGTGTGCCTCCATTTCTGTTTTTCACTTTTATTCTTCCACTTTTCAAATTTCTCCATTCTGTCTGTCAACACCAATGTGTTTATTCCACTTACACGGTCTGTCTTCCTCAAATGAGGTTATCAGTGTGAACCTTTACTCGGGCATTACACTACATTTTGCCTCAGTTTCTGCAATACGTTTTAAGGTTAAATCAATTCTGTCTGATTGTCCATGCACATTTTGACGTTGTGGAAGAATTAAAAAAAGTATTAAGTGATATAATCTTTGTTTTGCATGCAGAGAAAAACAGCTCAATGAGAAAACGAACACATTCCGCTTCATGCACAATTGGCAAATGTTCGGTGTGCCACTCTCGACGGATACAAAATAGCCATCCAATTAAATGTCGTCGCTACTCCTTGTGCACAGGGACTTGATTGGACTACCACCCCCACCCACCCCTGTAAGAATTACGTAAACACCCCCCCATAACTCTTCTCCCCCCCCCACAACCCTCAAGTGTTATTCCCATTGAAGAAAGTGCTTATTCCTTTAAAAGCTTTTGAAAACGTATTGACATGATCATTTTCCCTTGTTTCTCTGGCATCAGCACTCCACGTGTTCTTGTTCATCATGATTTATTGTTCCTCCTCCTCTTCTTCTTTTTCTTCTTTTAAAAAAGGCATATTTTGTACAACTGTCTCTCATGGAAATGCTGGTCCTGCCATCCATCCTCCAGTTGCTTCAGCTCGACCTTTCTCCATGCCAAGAACAAAAATGCCATCCACCCATCCCATAACGTTCATCTCAGAAAGTTAAATAAAGGAATCATGGGAAGGTGTGTGAAGAGATTGTCTGCACACAACAAGCAAATCTCATTCATGTGATTTCTAAGCGTCAAACCACTCCGTGTCAGTGCCCTCCCAAACATCAACGACAAGCCCACATCCTTCCACATGTCCCCCTCACCCCATCCTCATCTACCCACCAGAACTGCTCCTCTCAGGTTACCCCTCATCTCACTCCCTCCCACCCCATCCCACCTGCACCTTCTCCCCCCGAGGGTGGTCCAAAAACAGCAAAAAAAAAAAAAAAAAATTAGATGTTGTCTCCACACGTCTTAAATTATTACAATTTGATTCAATAACGTGCATAAAAATTTTTAAAAATAATTGAGATGTTGCCTCCACAAGCCTTAAATTATTCTACTATGATTCAATAATGCGCATGAAATTTTTTTAGTTGATCGGAGGTGATTTAGAGGTCGCTCCAGATGACGACTTTTAGTTTTATGAGTTGGTTAAATTAGGGTATGGTCAGGTACGATTACGGGTACTTCTGGATGTCCGAGGTGAAAATGGAGTGCATTTTCGAACTCGATGGGGTCGATTTACTCTAAGAAATGACTGCACCGACGTTGAATTCACTACCATTTCGAAAATACGACCCAAAACAAGATTTATCATTACTGGAGTTGAGGAACTAATCCTACTCATTTCGATATTTTCTAATCTATAATTAATTTGTCATGTGTCTAAACATTTCTTAGACCTCTAAATCAGCTCTGATCAAGCTAAAAAAATGTATGCACGTTATTGGATCATATTAGAATAATTCTAAGCTTGTGGAGCAACATTCTATTTTTTTCGACTTTTTTGGACCACCCTACTCCCCCCCCCCACGTCCGTCACCCTCCAAGCCTCCCACCCTCCCACCACCTTCGACCCTGTCCCTCACTGTGTTTATCTCAAACATCTGAGGCCTCCGCTCCATCCTGATAGATCTCTCAATCCAGGCTGCATCCTACTGCCTCGACATTTTCTGTTTCCCAGATTCCTTTCTCCCATAGGATGTCCCTCACAATATCCATGCCTATACAAGAGGTAAACAAACTACTTCCTGCATGCGGATAACTTAAATGATGCCTGGTGTTGGCTTTATGGATGGGGTAGTGGGCTTAGGATCCTAGAATCCTGAGTTCAAATCCCACTGGGCTGTTGAATTAATACCAGGTGGGGTTGACTCTGCCTGTTATCCTTCCGAGGTAAGCAAAATGAGTTCCCGCATGCTGGTCTACTGTATTGGAGTGGGGACCTCTCCAGGATTGTGTCCAACAGCCAAGGAGACTGCTTTGGCAGCACCAATGCTCTGCACAGAATGCAGTCCCAATGGATGGATGGATAATTTATAAGGTGATGTTAAACATGGAACACTTTGGAATTTAATGTGATTTAGAAGAAAAAACATTGACTTTGTCGATCGAGAATAAAAATGTCTTCAACACAAAATTGTTCCAAAAGAGATTCCATAAGTTACAAGAAAAAAAAACATGAATGGTTCATCATCGAGGTATTTCTTGACATGTGAGGGTGTATAAAATGGTGACATACCAGACTTGGGTGTTAATCCATCATCCTGATCGTGGAGGTTGCAGACATCACTGAAAACGATTCCCCGGAAAGCAGGAACATTTTCCAGCTGCTCATTTTGGAATCCAATAAACTTTTGGGAGAAACTGGAAAGTTCTCGAATAACATTCTCCAAGTTGATGAACAGACTTCCCAACAGAGAAGAGCCTGCAAGTTGGACATCCTGCGGCTTCAAAAACGAATTCACAAATTTACAGAAGTCAGCATACATTGCAAATTTAAATTTCTCTTTGGCGAGAGAGAGGAGCTCAGTTCGCAATGAATCGGAGTCTGAACAAGCTCGAAGAACCTTGTGATTCTCAATTCCAAGTACATTGATCACTGCTTGGGCTGTTTCTGCTCTCAGACCTTGTGATTGGAGCCATTCCAAGAAGGTGTCCATTCCAACGATGACCTGTCAGGGACACAAGGCTCATGTTAACAAAGGAAAGGTTATCCATGTCATTTTCTTCAAAAGGGACACAGACACACACACACACACACACACACACACACACACACACACACACACACACACACACACACACACACACACACACACACACACACACACACACACACGCGCACGGGACGGTGCCCCACATTCCCTGTGAGTTATAGAATTCCCGAATAATTTCCCTGTGGAGTCCAAGTGACCTGACACGTGATGCCCGTGGAAGGTTCACGAGGAATGTTATATTTTAGACCCTCACGATGTTGATGAGTTTTTGGATCATGAATCAGGTTTTCATCTCCATTCAGGTTATGAAGGTTAAATATCCCACGGAACAGGTAAAGGAGGTGATCGAACCTCGTACCCTCGTTACACCTCGTCGTGAGGAGATAAAATTGGATAAACAAGTTAATTATAAAAGGTTTCTGGTGGTTTTGTCGTTAAAAGAAACAATGAGATTTAATTATCGTTGTACGAAGTTTCGTGATGATGTGATTATTAAACAATGTGGTGAATAAAACAAAACGAGTGAAAAACACCTCATTAAATCAACAACCAAACACCTCAACATACATTGGATAAAAACTCCTTTAACTTCCCTTCATTTCAATCATCGAGGAACAGAAAATTATTTTCTATTTTAATTCACGTTTTACATCTTTCTGATAATTAAATAATAATTCTGAAAATACCTCTTCAGATCAGTTCCACCGGCACCACGAGGACCTGAGGTACAGGAACAACACAAGTTTACACGAAGATCACCCGGAAGTTCTTCTTCTTCCTCTGAACGAAAATGATTCTTCTTCCTTTGATAGAAATTGATTCTTCTTCCTCTTATCGAAAATGATTCTTCTTCCTCTGATCGAAAATGATTCTTCTTCCTTTGAACAAAAATGATTCTTCTTCCTTTGGTCGAAAACGATTCTTCTTCCTCCTCCTCGTAATCCCTTTTGTTGTCCTTTTATTCACTGATCTCCACGATGCAAGTTGACGACTCATTGGCCAATTCGTGTCGTATGAACGATTGAAGCCACAGATCGGCCATTTTACCACTCCCATTCATTGTGGACGAGTGAAACCTCTTTGTCATCACCTTTCGTGCGGTTGTTCAATCATCGACTACCATGAAGGTTGGAGGGACAAACAAATGATGTGTACAAGGTGGAGGTGGTGCAGCGAGGGCAGGTCGTGGTGTGGGTGCCGAAATATAAATTGGTCGACATGAGGTATGGGAGACAGTTTTTGTGAGTGATGAGATTATTCAATATGGAGATTCTTCATTCTGCAGGAAGGATTGTAGATATAGAATTCTGTGTAGTTTTGAAGGACCAGGAGGTCGGGACATTGAAGGAATGGAAACGATGTTGTATCGGATCATGGCAGGAAGAAGTTGGTTCTGGTTCACCTTGGTGCGAATGATATCGGGAAAGTTGACTCAGAGGTTTTGAATAATAGATACAGGATATTGAGTAAACGGATGAAAACAAAGGGTTGTGACGTCATGTTTTCTAGGATTCTCCAAAGATCAGGAAACAATATAAAATTATGAACAGAGCAATAGACGTCAATCTGGAAGAATGGTGTCGGGAAGAAGGTTTTACATTTCAGAAGCAGTGGGAATCATTGAGGAAGGAATTCAGGCTTTTTTAAAATCAGTGGAGGGTGGAGAAGGTATTAAGTAAGGAACGGATGAAGTCCTTGTGATGAGTCAGGCCAGGCAGGAAAATCGAATTTCAGGAAGGGAAAAGTTAAATATATTCTATACCAATGCCAGAACTTTAAATAATAAGATGGAAGAGCTTGAAGCCAAAGTGGATAGCGAGGAGTACAATATAGTTGCAGTGAGTGAGACATGATTTAAGGAGGAGAGTAACTGGAGGCCAGGATAAGAAGGCTCCAAGGAGTATCGGTTTGATCGGAAGGAGAGAAGAGGAGGAGGAGGAGTCGCAATCTGGGTAAAGGACAGCATTGCATCAAGAGAAAGGGGTGACATTAAGGAAGGAACTTGCTGCAGGTCAGGTCGTCAGGTCAGGTCAGGCCAGATTGGATCTGTGACTTGCCACAGGTACCATGTAACCTTGTACTAACCTGTTCCATGGTCGGGTTGTCGGCGACAAAACCATCTCCCCACCAGGTTTTTTGGTGAGGAGGGTGTTTGGAAATGGACACCCAGCAGGATTTAAAAACAAAACTTGTCAAAGGGCAGAGGAGCTCCTTCTGAGCCAACGGCCATCCATATCTTTGCCCAACTGTGTCTGCGGATGTCATCCTGCACTTGGGTTACTTCTCATGAGGAGGTTGGTGGCAGGATTTGCACTCTGGCCACCACAAAACCCTTCACTCCGCAAAACACAAAAACGCAAAGAAATCTGAAAACCCACTCCGTGGGACTACCTCCTGTGCCATTTCCCTTCGCAGGGCAGCTCACCGGATGACGGGATTGGGGCAAAGCCTTCGGGACCCCCAATATTTGATGATAGGAGGGAAACATGGGGTAATATTCCCGGGTCAGATTGTGGGAGAGTGTGTCGGAGTGGTGCTGAGATGTCGTCCACCAGACAGCAGTCTTCTTGGGTTAACCTGAGACCATCCATTCGGGTGGGTGCCTGGAATGTCCTATTCCTATGAGAGGATGATGACCTGTCTCTGTTATCATCTGATCTCAAGCGTTTGGACAATGGTATTGCAGCACACTCTGAGGTTCGGAGACAGGATTGCGGCAAGACGATGGTCATGGTGGTGGGTTACACCTACTATTGTTCTGGTCGCCTTGATGTTCACCATTCTCAAGGAGTTGCTGTTGCTGTGTCCAATAAGCTGACCCCAATGATAATTGAGGTTTCACCAGTCAACGAGTGTATTATGAGACTAAGGATTCGTCACTCATAAGGTGTCATTTCCCTGGTCTCTGTTTATGCTCCGACTGAGGCAAGTGATCTCACTGTGAAGGACACATTCTCCTCCATGCTCGAGTCTGTGGTTGATCAGTGTCCCAGACGAGATACACTTCGAGTCTTGGGGGATTGCAATGCATCGACTGGAACTGAAATGGATGGTTATGAGACATGTGTTGGTCCCCATGCATCTGGAACTGGGAACCTGAATAGCACTAAGTTCCTTGACTTTGGAAGAAGTCATGGACTTCAGGTGGCTGGTTCATGCTTTCAGCTCCCACAAGCAGCTCATCTCTGGACTTGGTATTCCAACGCTGGAATGGTGGAGGGAGGGTACGCTGGATGAGAGGGTAGCTGAGGAGTTTGCGAACAAGCTGAGTGGAGATTTGGGGAGTTTGCTTGCTTTGGGAGGTCCTGAAGAGTTGTAGAGTGCCTTCAAGACCACCGCCCGTGATGTTGCCGGTGGATGTCTTGGAACTCACCGAAGGGCAAAGAAGAATTTTGTCTCTCAAAGGACACTGGATACCATTGACCAGAGTCGCAGGGCCAGGCTCAATGGCAGAGCTGAGCTGTTCAGGGAGCTGAGGCGTAAAACTGTACGTGCGCAAAGGGTGTACAAGGAGGCCTCTGTGCGAGGAATCTGTGAGGGGGTAGAGCATCACTTGTGTTCAAGTGATTCTCATCCTGCTTCCAGGGGAATTCGCACATTGCATTCATCCAAGCCCATCCCTCTGTGTACTACAGTTAGAGCAGAGGGTGGTGGGTCATTGACAGAGGAGTCTGAAGTGAAGGCCCGCTGGGTCAGTTACTTTGAGCGGTTGTACCAGGCTGCTCCACCAGCTGTCGAGTTGGACGTCAGGGGTGTTACAATCCCTGTTGCTTACCCTCCAATCAACTATTGTCCACCTTCACTTGTGGAAACACTGGCTGGAGACAGTGAACTGGTTGAAATGGGTAAAGCTCCAGGGATCTGTGGCATCCATGCTGAACTTCTCAAGGCTGGTGGAAATGTTGCACTCGGGTCGTTGCATGCAGTTCTGTGCTCTGCCTGGAACATAGGCATCATCCCAAACTGACTGGAAGAGGGGCCTCGTTGTCCCTCTCTGGAAAGGGAAGGATGATCGCCAAGACTGCAACTACTACGAGGGGTGACGCTGCTCTCAGTGCCTGGCAAGGTCTTTGCTCGGATAATTCTTGATAGGGTTCTTCACCATCTGCTTGAGCACCAACATCCAGAGCAGTCAGGCTTTACACCAAAGAGGTCAACGATTGACCGTATCCTTGCTCTTCAGGTCCTCACCGAACGCAGAGGAGAATTTCGGCAGGGGCTCTTTGCAGTCTATGTTGATCTCTGTAAAGCGTTCGATTCAGTGAATCGGGATTCCCTCTGGAGGATTCTTGGTCTTCGTGGGTTGCCACCAAAACTGATCCATCTGATGTCTGAACTCCACTCTGGTAATGAGAGTGCTGTGAGATGTGGTGGTACCATGTCTGACTTTCGTCAGGGGTGTGGAACTGGCCCCCACAATTTTCAGCACTTGTATGGACTGGATTCTTAGGGAGGATGTTGGAGAGATCAAGCTGCAGTGTATCGTTTGGGAATGTCAAGATCTCTGACCTTGATTTTGCAGATGATGCAGTCATCTTTGCGGAGACTTTAGATATCCTTTTGGGGGCCCTCGAGTTGCTGAATGAGGACTCGGAGCCGCTGGGATTATGGGTTTCCTGGGTCAAAACCAAGATCCAGGTTTTCAATGACATCTCGGATGCTACTGTCACATTTGTGCCTATTTGTGGTGAGGATGTTGAGGTCGTGGAGAGATTCACTTACCTTGGCAGTGATATTCATGTCTCTGCTGGCTATGAGTCAGAGGTCAACAGACGTCTGGGTCGGGCCTGTGGAGTCATGGATTCACTGGATAATGGGGTGTGGCGCTGCCGGTACCTGTGCGGGAGGACGAAAGTCCAAGTCTTCAGGTCCTTGGTGCTTACTGTCTTACTCTATGGATGCGAGACTTGGACCCTGACCAAGGATCTGAGACGGAGACTTAATTCACTTGGTTACAGGTCTCTTCGGAGAATCCTTGGCTATCGCTGGTCGGACTTTGTGTCCAACGAGTGGTTGCTGAGAGAGACTCAAATGAGATTTGTTACCTACATCGTCCGTGAGCGTCAGCTGCGGCTGTATGGACATGTGGCTCATTTTCCTGATGCTGATCCTGCTCACAAGATTCTATCAGCGAGGGAGCCTCGTGAATGGAAGAGGCCAATAGACCAACCACGTGCCTCATGGTTGCAGCAGGTTGATCAGCATCTCAAGGAGATGGGGATGGGCCAGGCATCTGCTGCTGGGGATGGCCAGACGGAGGTTCCTTGAGTACTGGAGTAAAGTGGACGCAGCGACACGCCGCTCCGGCGCATGCTCCCATACCTGACCTGAACTGATGCCCTCGGTGCACATTTCCTCAAACCAGATCACCTTACCAGATCAGATGCAGCAGAGCAGAACTGCCAAGCATGTACCGGCTCAGAAACGGATCGCTGGAGAACAAGGTCCCGGCTAAACTCAGCTGCGGGCCATGTTGGACCAAAGGAAGAAAACACAAAAACGAGCTGGGAACATTTCTCAACAATGTGTTTATATACCCCCAAGCAAGGAAAAGTATGTGGCACAGTGAATGGGGATTTATTTTATGGACAGCAGAGGACAGCAAGGAATTTGTGGGGTGTGGCAAAAGAGCAACAACTTACAAAAGAGGACACAGAGCAAAATTATCCCGACTATCTTCTGCAATCTTAATTAATCTAGGACAGGCGCCATCACGCACGCGCGCACACACACCTCGATGAGGATGAGCGCCCTCCAAATACCTGGTGCAGTCGGCTGACCAAATCGGGCCAGGAGGCTTTGGAGGGGTAGTTGGAAAGATACTGGTGTCTCGGTGTAGGAGTGGGAGGTGCGATGTACGGGACATGAGGGGTGTGGTATCGTGCTCGAGGAAAATGGGATTGCGAATCAGTAACATGTTCTTTGTGCGGCGACAGTAGAAGGGATTGAGGAGTGAAAAAGAGAGAGAGGAGAATAGATGTGTCAGAATGAAGATCCCAAACCTAACCATGTAAAGGGCTTTATGTGTAAGTGTGTTACTCTGTGGGACACTCCACCTGAGCGTTCCCACCTCGTGATATGGCGCATTATCTCCTCCATATTAATCCGCCAGAACTTGTGACAACGTGCGTTCCACACTGGTCCGCCGTCTGTGCCCAGTGGTGAGCCTGTCTGGTTTTGTGGGGGTGGTGGCATGTAAACAGCTGTGGTGTTGTGCAAAACTGGATGTTGGAGGGGGCGATGAGGAGAGAAGGAGTTGGGGTTGAGAGGTCAGGAGATGTGCAATGAAAGAGCTTGTTACGTTCCCTTGTTCGTTTGAATAAACCGTTGAAGAATATTGAATTCCTCATTCTTGGAGTATTTTACGACACAACAACAGCATGGCAGGGAGTCTGCTGCAGGCTCTCCCTCGAAGAAGCTTTCAAAGGACGGCAGTCGAGGAAAAAGCTCGCTCGCTCTCTTGACGGCTCCGCGCTACCCCCTTTTTAAGCCCCAGGCAAAGGGTGGGGAGTCGAGTGAATATACTGATTCTGGCTCACTTTTCGCCATGCAAATGAATGGGGGATTTTCAGCGATTCATATTTTTTCCCCTGAAAAGTAAACCCACTTTTTATCCCAAGGAAAATTTATTTGTCTCCCCTTTTAACTTAGGGGCACTCTATTCAAATAACCAATGCAATAAGATAAATATTTGTTCAAGCAGTAAAGTAGTGATGTGATTTGTTAAAGGCGATTCTAAAGAAATGTCTGAAACAGGTCAGCCTCGGGACACTCTTTTTCAAATAACCAATGCATATTGTTCAGCTCATTCATTGAACCTATAAAGATTTGTTCATTCTCAAATTCCTTCAATAGCTTAATTTTCTTTGCACAATAATCCCCATCTAAAATATTTAAAAATAAAACATTTGAATCTTTATATGTTTTAAGATACCCCTTTTGTGCCATTATGAAATGAGAAACTTCTCTTAATGCTCTTGTTTGACCACCTCCTGATCCTCAGATTATTTTTTGCATAAGCCACCCCCACTTTTCATTAGCCCCGCCCAGTTTTACGAAGCCTCGTCCACTTTTCACGAGGTATTTTTCATAAGCCACGCCCACTTTTCCTTAGCCCCACCCACTTTTCATGAGGTATTTTCATAAGCCACGCCCACTTTTCCTGATCCCCACCCACTTTTCCTCTGCCCCACCCACTTTTCATGAGGTATTTTCAAAAGCCACGCCCACTTTTCCTAAGCCCCCGCCCACTTTTCATGAGGTTTTTCATAAGCCACGCACACTTTTCCGAAGACCCGCCCACTTTCGCTGAGCCCCGCCTACTCTTACATCATTTGCAGTTTATCTCTGACTCACAATGAAATCACGAGAAAATTCTGCAATGTAATGGTTTTGAAAAATTTCTCAACGAAGGCTTGCCTGGGCTTGCCCAGGGAATTTCCAAAGGAAACCACAACCACCAGTCTTTCTCGAAAAAAGGTTCAACCCAGACTCCATTCTCAAAAAAAAATTCTGACAATGGACTGCTGTCCTGAGCTTGAGTGGGATGAGCTTGCTTAGATATCGACTATTTATATGGAACGAAACCTTCAAGTTGATGAACTGGATTCAAACCTCTTATCTGTAGAGGTAAGATTTTTATTTTCCTATTTTCAGTTCCTTTGAAGCATCGACTCATTTAATAATTAAATAACTTAATTAATACATTATTATTTTCTCTCACAGGAAATTGTATCTGAAATACAAAATGAAAATACTGCTTTTACTACAACTTGGGGCGAAATTGTTGGCTTGGTTGAAGACCTTATGAGTGACCAAGACCCACAGAACGAGCTCGTCCTTGATGACCCAACCAAAGAGTTATACCTTGGAGACCTTGTGATCGACCAAGACCCACAGAACGAGCTCAACCTTGATGAGCCAGAATACAAGTTTTACCTTCGAGAATCACAAATTTTGAAAAAATCAGAAAATGAGTTATCCTTGGTGGTTTAAATAACTTCCTTGGAGATTCAGGAAAAGGGTTCTACCAAGACGGTTCTAAATATGGGACCTACCTTGGAGACTCAGAAATTTTGAAAAAATCAGGAAATGAGTTCACCCTTCGAGACTTTGTAAGTTGGTTTTATTTTGGAGACTTGAAATGTGGGATCTGGCTTGATAACTCACAATGTGATACATATCTTGGAAACTCAACAGGAATGTGGTTATACCTTGAAGACTTTGAAAGTTGGGTTTATTTTGGAGACTTGAAATGCTATCACTCTTTGGGATCGAAACCTTTCGATGTAGTTATTTGTTGGATGGTGCTTGATGGAAGCAAGATCAAGAAAGTTCTGTGAAGAAAGTGCAGGCTTTCTCCCCCTTTCTACGTCATCAAACCTGAAAGCCTTAAAAGACAGAATTGGAAGAAGAAAAAAAAACAAAAAAAAAAATATTTTTCGTTCTGGGAAGAAAGTGCAGGCTAACTCCCCCTTTCTACATCATCAAACCTGAAAGCCTTAAAAGACAGAATTGGAAGAAGAGAAAAAAAACGTAGAAATATAATATAGGTGGAAATCTCATTTTGAAAAAGACATTGTGTTGGGCGAGGGTTGGGTTGGGGTTGAGATTTTGAATGTGAGGGTTGGGGTGGGGGGTTGAGATTTCGAATGTGTGGGTTGGGGAGAGTGTTGGGGTTAAGATTTTGAATGTGAGGGTTGGGGTTGAGATTTTGAATGTGAGGGTTGGGACACACACACACACACACACACACACACACACACACACACACACACACACACACACACACACACACACACACACACACGCGCACGCACGCACGCACGCACGCACGCGCGCGCGCACACACACACACACACACACACACACACACACACACACACACACACACACACACACACACACACATACACACACATCAACAAACAAAAGTTAAGCCTTGACTATTCAGTTGAGGATTCTGTGAACGTCCCCCCTTGACACACCTCGGACTTGGCTCTCTGGTGTCCACAAAGGTGCATAGTAGGAGGGAGTGAAAGGACAACCCATTGCTCCCATGGTTATTATCTGCTTAGTTTTGTCTTTTGTAATTCCTGTGAATGAAATGAACCTAAAATCTCTTCCCCTTTGAAATCATATATCTTATAAGTCCAAGGAACCGTATCTATTACATAAACAATTTTAAAAAGTTCGTTCGTCCGTCGTTTAACATAACCTTTTTCAAAATGAGATTTCCACCGATATATTCTTACGAAATCACCAACTTTGAACTTAGGTTTTCTGACATTAATCTCTTTTTCATATTTTAATTTTGGAAATGTTTCTGATGGTTTCATATTCGTTGACGTGTGAATCGTGTCATTATACTTATCCACAATATCCTGAATTAAAGATGACCATTGTTGTGAACCAAGTTGTGTGAATTTTTTATATAGTCTCTCTTTTAAGGTACGATTAAAACGTTCAACAACGGCTTTTCCTTAATTAAAGGTACTGTCTATTGTAATGCTGTTATTTTTAAAGAGAATTCATAAATGTCTTGTGAAAGAACTCTGTACCCTCATCAGTCCACAATATTTTAAGTTTTCTCTTCCTTTTATTAAATATCTATTGAAAGGCTAACATAAGAGTATTACCTGTTTTGTTTTTTAAAGGGAGAACCCATGCATATCTACTCCTCAAATCAATAATGGTTAAAGCATACTTGCACCCCTTATCATTATTGAGTTCAATCAAATAAGCAGACCAGATATAATCAACTTCCTTGGAATAAACTTTCCTTCTCTGAAACTTTGTGAATATTGGTTTATGTCATTCATCAGCTAATTGCTCTTCAATCTTAATGACATCATTTGAGCCTTTTAGTTTTTTGAATTTCCAAGTCCAAGTTTCAATTTCGCACTGATCATCTGCTTCACGATGAACCTATCAACTTTTTCTCTCAAGGTTGGATTTTGTATCAGAGACAAATTATACAACATTTCTCTATCGGCTTCATGCTTTTCTTCCAAAGTTGTGGTATTCCCAGAACCAATATCGTGTCTCATGCACACTTCATCAACTCTATTGATGGGCTTACTCCATGATTTAGGATTGTCTGCCTCATCTAATCTTTTATCCAAGTTTGTGCCTGGACCACAGAAAGAATACCCTGGTAGATGTAATTCCCCTGGTATTCCAGAAGTTGTAAATTTACTTCCTGATAAAAACTTTTGTATATCTCCTCCGAGTTTGGGTTTGGAGATAAATTGATTTTTTTTTGAACCACACACCGACCACACACCTTTTTGTATAAAACTCTTATTAATACTTTTAATTTATGAAATATTTTTAGTATTAGTTTTCTTTTTACATTTGAGACAATAACTCATTTATTTATGAGAAAAATTCCAACAGAGTGCGAAAACCTTTTTAGTTTCCAACATGCACATTTGAATCTTAATTTTTAAAACATAAAGAATCCTCAGAAATGCCTTCACTCTCTCCTCCATTTATTTAAGAAAAAAATGAAAAACTTGAATTAAAATCAATATCTTTCCGATGTCAATAGTCTTGTCGAAAATATTGCTTATAGAGTTGTCAATTCTTTGTTTTCCTCCTCGGTGGGTTGATTTATTTTCTGTAATCCCCTCAATGTTTTTGTAATCTCACTGGTTTCCATATTTTCATATTTATTCAGTCTCGCTCTTTCCTCCCTCTCCTCCCTCTCCTCCTTCTCTCTCTTCTCTTTCTTCTCCCTCTCCTCTTTCTCTCTCTTCTCTCTTTCCTCCTTCTCTTTCTTCTCCCTCTCCTCCTTCTCTCTCTTCTCCTTTTCCTCCTCTTCTCTCTCTTCAACTCCTTCCTCATCCCTGACTATCCATGAATCGCTTACACCCCAGAGAATATCATACATATATTCATCAGGATTTCTTGTAATTCCTGTATCCAAATTTTTTTTTTTTACAACAGGAAACCAATAGAATTTCTTTTGAATTTCTAAAAGAGCCTGATGTTTTCTTAACTTTATAATTTTTTCATTATTTAACATTCTTATTCAATCCAAAGTTATTGGTTTCTCAACATCAGCATAATGCCAATCTTTTATTGAAAATACCTCATTCTTATGTTGTAGAACATATTTATTAAAATACCGAATACCTTTATCTTGAAGGTATGCTTGGACACAGAAATGATAATTTTCTTGAAGTCTTATTGCTGTCATTTATGTATTAGAAATATATGTTAGAATAATATGATGACAGGAAACTCCTCCCCATCTTCCCATAGTTAAATCATTTTGTATTTCCCGACTGATAATATATAATCCTGTTTTTTCTGTTTTCATGATATAAACTAGGGCAAAACCATTACTATATTTACCCTTATTAAATTATTTTATTTGTTGTTTACTCATCGTGGCTCCACAAAACTCATTCTCTTCACCAAGTGGATAATATTCTTCCTTACAAGACTGATTTAATTGTTCCAGGTCTTTTATGTCAATTTTAAATGACCAATTATACCCTAACTCATTCATATCATACCCCCATTGTTCTATTCTCATACAAACGATACGCCCTTCTTTGTAAAAATTTATTTTTATTTGAACTGTGAATTCTGTATGACCTGGAGATAAAATCAACACTTCTGTATCTTTGGAATACACGGCCGTTTTATTTGAGGATATATATTGTGATAAATCACTTAATGTCACCAAGTCATTCGCGTCAGTCGGGCTTGAATAATTTTTTAATTTAAAAGGATTTTTCAAATTAATATTTTTGGTTATATTATATTTATGTCGTTCAGCCTGTGCCTTTGTGTAATAATTTGATAAATCAATATCCAGTTCTTGGGATACACCAAAGATAGAACCATCTTTACCAACATAAGTCATTTATAATGAATTAAAAATAATGTCATAAAAAAATTTATTTTTGTTTAGTTGAAATAACACATATCGACATAAATGACCACAACACTTGGAATTTAATTCTTGGACTTGAAATATTTGATAAACACCATTGTGTAAGAATTTTATGACTTCAACAGGTGGTGGAAGACCAAAACTATCAAAATAATATTTGTCTTCGCGATTAAAAACACAAACCCAATGAGAACCGTTCCCATTATGATCTTCTAAGTTCATAATAATATTCTTTGTATGTTTTGGCACGTTTGTTAATTCATCTCTCATCCAAATATCCACATTATGAATTTTTAATTTCTTACAATATTCGACAAGTTGTAAATTTGATGTTGTATTCTTTCAAAATTCTTTAACCACTCATCCACGCTCATTTGTTTATGAGAAAGATATAATCCATTCCCTCTTTTAGATAATTTTACACCTGCTTGTGCGATAGAAGAAAGCATATCTCCAACTAACAATCTCGCTTTATCAGGCAGACCTTCAACTTTTTAAGCAAAATCTACAATTACACCACTTCCACTAATTTGTTTCTCCAACTCTTTGTTATGTCTTTCCAATTCTTTTTGAGCCCGGAGTTGAGCCTTCCTTTCGTTGGCAGTTTTCACCGTTGTTGAAATACCACCCGTCCATGCTCCAACCGCACTTAAACCAGCAAATAAAGGAATTAGAAATGGGAGAAATCCTCCACTCATCTCTCTTATTGAATATTTTTTCAACATTGCTTGTCATTTTGATTTTAAGTGAGCCAGTATCGTTCAAGATTTTAACCTGTTCTCTTGTGAGCAAAACCGATTCTTACTGCTCCTTTTCTCTGAATTGTATTAACGTTAATCGAATTAGGCTTTTGATTTTGAACACAAGATGATAGTTTATGAAGATTGATTTGATTAACATATACCCCAGTTGGTACTTTGCCACTCATTTACTTCACAAGAAATGATGTGAGATGAATCATAACACCATTATCTGTATTAATCTGCAATTCTGTTTCTTCCAAAAGCAAACAATATGTATCAACTTCTTCACTCTCTCCTCTTTCAATGTATAGGGAAGTATCCACTCGATTAGACTTTATCGATTCCTTTTGAGCACTCAGGTCAAACGCATAGATTGTATGCAAACTTTTAAATGCTGTCAGATCCAAAAGAGGTTCTTTATTTCCATTACTTTCACACACCTTTTGGTAAGACTTGTATGCTTCAGCATAATCATTTTTTTCCCAATTAATTTCCAATCTTTCTCGTGGATAAAATGTTCCATCTCGAGAAACATGAAGTTGTTTCACCTTAGCATTATCACTCAATGCATTATTCTTATCAGTCGCAGTATCGCCATCTGGTATTTAAAAAATCATCCACAGATATCGTGGCTTTCCTTCCAGAACACCCAAATTCCACGTGTAAGTGGTTTGGTTTAGTTTAACGTGTTGACATCTTCTTTTGAGGGATGATACACTGAGTGGTTTATTTGAGTTAAATCTTCTGTTCAACATCTCTTCTCTTTTAAGATGAGGAGTATATTCACTAATATACCAACTCATTTCATCAATTCCAAATTTATTCTGATCACAAAAAGCATGAGCAACTCCAAAAAGTAATCTATTTTCATATCATTCCTTTGTAGTTGAAATCTAATTTTAAGACCATACAGAACTTTATCATGATCACAAAATCCAAATATACCTTAAAGAGGAACTGCCACAGTAAAACTATTAACTGCTTTTGTATCATCAGTATACGTTCCTTTCCTTTGAGTATATCCAGGGTCTGTGGTTGTTCCCGTTGACATATCAGGAATAAAACCTTCGACAGCCCCCTTTCCCATTCTATCACCAAGTGTATGTCGTGTAAATTTCATCATTTCAGATACAGCAGAGACATAATCAACCGCTTCAACTTCTTGTGTTCCAATATAAAAACGAACACGATCAAACATTTTCCAGAAGAAATCATTTACAAGTGGAGCGTTTGTGTTATTCCCAGCCTTAGTGAATTTAAATTTACACAACAAGAAACTTTCGGAGAGATTCAAATAGGTTTGTTGATTATTTATTTCAAAACTTTTTGTACCATTTACATTCCAGTCTGTTCCAGTTATTGTATTTACCTTGAAGTAATCCTCTTTTTTCGTGGAGTTTGAGAAAACAATGGTATCATCCAAATCATAGATACTATCAATTGCTTCCATACTTGTATTTATTTTGGAAAAAAGACGTTAAAACTTTTGAAACCCTGACCCAAGTATTTGAATTATTTTATGTCGTTCTTCGGGAGACAACTGAGTTTTACCATTTTTAATTTCTTTAATTGCTTGTAATTTATGAGATTCCTTTTGGGCATCTTTTATGCTCTTTACAGCACCTGCTGCATTTCCCACAGCAGAAGCAGTTGAACCAATTAGGTCTTTATGTTTTAGAATCGTTGAACCGATAGCCATCAGAGTATCAATTATCCCATCTCCTCTCAATTGATGTCCGACACCCCTTTGTCTCGAAGGTTTATAGTATCGTCTACCAAAATACATACCTTCACCCTTGTAGTATGGGGAAAGGAACATCCCATCGCCTGTAATTATTTTATATTTTCCCAACTCGTGTTTCCTCACGATAATCATCGTATTTATTTCTTGGAAAACTTAATGCAGGTGAATTCTGATGGATATAACTTCTCCATTAAAAGAAATCATATGATTATCTTGGTCCGTTAGCCAAAAATTTACTCTGTGTTTGGTTTTTCCTGACACAGGGAGATAAACCACATTTTTAGGTTCCATATTGAATTTATTACCAATTGGAGTTGAGTATGCGCTGAATGAAAATATTGTATTTGTTTTTATTCCATCATTATAAGCACCATCAATCAAATCACAGTGAATTAATACCGAATTTATTCCTGAGGATATTTGAATGACATTATCACTGTAAAACGTCCCATTAATTTCAATCTTTTTTGAGGAGAAACCCAATAACTCTCTAAATGAATTATCAGTTGTGAAATCAACCTTGTAGTTATTTTAAGTTTAATCGTTGATTTTGAAGTATGTTTTTGAATGTCTATAACAATATTTTTGGGTTCATCACCCTGTTCTTTCATCAGACGAGCAATTTCGGAAGATATTTGAGAAATCGCATATGCTCCGGGTGAGACTGTTATCGTTTTGTTTCCACTTCCCGGATTACAACTAAACTTGTCATTTTTATCAGTTATATTAAATAAGGTATTACAAGTTTCCATCGACCATAAAAATGCCTCATATTCTTTTGTTGGGTCAAGTTGTAGTGGGTCTGGGAATGAAGATGTGTGGTTGCTTGTTGTGAAATAAAAACTCAGGATTGTGCTTCTCATCTTATTTAATGTGAGAAAAATGTCTTTATATTGAAATTTATTCATTATTTTCGTGTTCATCAACTGGTCTAAAATGGCTGATGCGTCATTAAAACAATTGTTATTTCCAGCCTTCTTACTACCTAACAACAATAACAGTCTGTGAACTAATTGTGATGGGTCATTTGGAAGAAAACTAATACATGAACCAATGATACTTAAAGCCTGAATAATGTGTTTCACCTTCTCATTTTTCCTACTTTTACCAGAAATACTAACCCTATAACTGAGAGTGTTCAGCAGATCAATATATACTCCATCATCATTATTTTTCAAATCCAATGGTTTATCAATACACTTTGATTCATCCCTCACAGTTGAACCTTGTCTTCCATCTTTTGTGAGAAGAAACATTAATCTCGGAGTTAGTTTTACAGGGGGTTGAGCAGAACCCAAGAACTTTAATTCATCATTAAATATCAATACCTTTTCTTGAACAAGATGAAATATTGCTGGTTGTTCTGTTGGAATGAGCCCTGCTTTGGTTTTTGAATCCACTGAATATTCATTGTTTTGAACAGCATTCACAATATAATCAGGGGGTCGATTAATCTCTTCCAGTTGTTGAAATAAACCTTCATCATCACATTCTAATTCTCCTAAATGCTCTAATTCTTCCTCCATCATTTGATCAAAATATTTTAACATTTGAAGTTTTTTAGGAGTATATTCGACTGTGGGAACTGTGAAAACATCTTTAATTTTCTCTTGGGAAGTTTTTTTAAGTGGTTTAAAAATTTTCTCTTGTTTCCTTTCAAATGCTTCTTCGCCCATTAGTTTCTGTCTGCGTCTCTTCTTTCTGTCTTCCTGTTGTTTTACAACCTTTGAAACCAACTCTTGATGTTCCTTAAATCTTCTTGCTCTTTCTTTCGTATCCATTTATTTATTGGAAAATATCATTTAATATCTCATCTTGTTTCACAACAATGTATTTATATTTTTCAGTCGTGTGCTTCATGCAATCTCCAAATTGCTTTTTACCCCATCATGTAGAACAATTATCTCTCCAAAAATTGTTTATATCTATTGAATTTAACTTGAATAAAATAAAGTATTAGCATTGTTTCTGATGGAACGACGAGGAAGTTGAAAGTATGATTGAATAAGATAAATACAATTACAAGAAGAATGTCTCCCTCTTGTGTAGTAGCTGTCCATTACCGTTTGGTTTCTCTCATTAACACAATCATCAAAGATAACGAGGTTCTTTTTTGATTTATCAAAATCTTGGGGAGACGGTATATCATCCATATTATCACAAAGAATACAAGTTAGAGGTTTTTATTTCTTTTTAGATCTCTGTGTATCACAAAATAGTTGAATTATATCTTCAATGAGATAATCATTTAGGTTTTTTTGAAATTAAAATAAATTGATTATATCTTCTTTGAAGACCAGCATTAAAACCTTGTGAGAATAGTTGATACTCTGGTTGAAAACTCGACTTTGTGAAAATTATTAAATTATCATAATCTAAAAAGTTGGGAGTCAGGAGCATCTTCAAAAGTAAGCAGGTTTTTCCGCATCCGCTTGAACCAACTATGAGACATCTTAATGAATTTGGGAGATTTTTATGGTTGTTAAATTTTATCTAATTTTCCCAAATGGGTAAAAAAAAATCATTCATTTATATATTTGGAAAACAGGTTATTTAATTTAATATTGGCTTTTTTAGAAGCTCTACATTTTATCCCAAGTTCAGGTTTAATTTTAAGATAATCCATTATTTTATTCATACAATATCTTGTGTTGATATTTCCCTGAAAATGACAATCGTGAATAATATATAACAACAATCCTTTGAACATTTCTCTAATAAGTTCAGTTTCTTCCCTTATAAGGAAAGGTGTGTTATCACCCTCATACTTTACATTCATTTCTCTAATCAATCTTGTAAAGTAATTCATTTTTGGTGTAAATCTAAAATAATTATTTTCCTTTTTAAATTTTTTATTATCATTAATTAGAAGATAATCACAGAATATACATTGTTTAGAGGCCTTTGACTCTGTTTCATCCCCGTCTTTCACACACAGGACAATTCTCAAATTTGTCATATGGAGAATCAGGGAAGTCTAGCATATTTATAAAGTAAAACTTTACTTAAACTAAAATTCATCTGTACTTTCAGTTGCATATTCCCTCATATTTAATAATATTACCATCGATATCTTTCTACTTTTTTCATTTCCAGATTCAACTGCAACATTTTTTATATTCAAGGTGATTTTAAAATGATCCTTAACTACTAGTGAACAAAATGTCATTTCACCTGATATGTCAACATCCTTTATTTCATCAGGATTTACATCTTTAGCGTTGTTGAAAAAAATACAAATTTCTTCCTGCATATTACAGATGGTCTTATCTTTTCTTTCTAAAGCTTCATCCATCAGGCTTTTATTTTTTGATACTTTTTCTTGTTTCATTGCTTTTTCTATTTTTGAATATATTACCAGAAGGAGAGGAGAAACTTTTGTTTGAGACACTTTAATTGATGTTCTTCCAGGTATACTAAAAGCCCTTCCACTGAAGGAAATTGAAGAACTCATCTTATCCACCATAATTGTTTTTATCCAACAGTTGTTATATTTATCTTTGTTAAATTTTACATCCTTGACATATTTCTCAGTATCTTTTACAAATGAAGAGATTGATTGAAACTTGTCTTGTATATCTTGAAACATTGTATTTATTCAGTGAAAAAAGTTGGAGAATAAAATAGTTTTCAGCACAGATTCACCTATAAATTAAACGAAATTTTCATCAAGAAAATTTTAGTTTAAGCAAAGTTTTATGATATAAATATGGTGAATATAACGTACTGCGATGTTTGTAATCATGAATATAAATATTATAAAAAACACCTTCAAACCAACAAATATACATTTAATCGATTTCATCAAATATCTCCTCTTGAGTTGGAAAGAAAACATTGTGATATCTGCTCAAAGGATGTTTTGAAGAGTCATTATAATAGACATCTTCAATCACAAAAACACAAGAAAAATGAGTTTGAAGTAAAGGGAGAGTATTATATTGAAAACACTGATGGGGCATTTAAAGGGCATATAAAAATAAGGATTTTTCAATTTGGAGAACCCGGTCCATCATCAACAGCTGAATCAATTGAAATAGTGAAACCTGATGTTGAAAAAGTTATTAAAAAGACATTAAAAGAAATGAAAACTTCAAAGTTTTACATGGGAGTGAAAATGAATATGAAAAGACAAGATGAAGAACAAACTCCTTATATGAGAACAGATCTTCATTTTATAACATCATTTCAAGATTCTTTGAATCGTGGGGTTTATGAAGAACTATCAAGACAAGAGGAGGATGTTGATAATACAGTGTAAGGAAGTGGATTTAATATTTAAAAAATCATCTTTTTAGAGATACATATTCTAAAATCAAACCCTCTTCAAGCTTCTTCTATATTGAATTACCAAAAGAAATAAAACTAAAGAAGGAAGTTGTTAATATTATGAACAATGATAAGAAATGTTTTCTCTGGTCTGTTCTTGCTTACTTACATCCACCAAATTGTAATTCAGAGAGAGTAAAACAATATATGAAAGATGAGAATACCTTGGACATTAAAGATTTTAAATTCCCAATGCCACCAACAGATATTCCTAAATTTGAGAAAAAGAATAATCTTTCTATTAATGTATATGGATTAACGGATACAAACAAAGTTCAAATATTAAAGATTTCAAACAACTCTAAAAATGAAGAAACACACATTGATCTTTTATATTTTAGTGTTGGAAATAATTCACATCACACATACATCAATAATATATCAAGATTAATCTCTTCTCAGGTATTCAGAACAGCAAACAAAATATATCCTTGGAAGCGATGTCTTAATTCATTTCATACAAAAGAACGATCAGAACAACATTCAAAATATTGCAGTAATCATAAATCAGCTGTAATTACAATGCCAAAACCTAGTGAAAAGATTTATTTTGAAGATTATAATAAATCTATCATGCACCCATTTGTGATTTACGCTGATTTTGAATGTATCCTAAAAAAGATAAATACTGCTTCTCCTAATCCAAAAGAATCACATACAAATAAATATCAAAAACATGTTCCTTGTGGTTTATGTTATTATATCAAATCATCTGTTGGAGAAAAGTATAATAAACTTGAACATTATAGTGGAAAAAAAGCTTCACAAGAGTTTGTAAAATGATAAGAAAAGGACTGTATAAGACTAACTAAATTAATGAAAGAAACAAATTAACCGATTAAATTCACCTAAGAAGAAAAATTAGAATTTAGAAAGAACAATATCTGTCATATTTCTGAGGAGGAAATTGAGGAGTCTAAAGTTTGGGATTATTGTCATCTTACTGGTAAATATAGAGGTCCCGCTCATTCCTGTTGTCATCTTAATTATAAATTTCCTTCTTTTATTCCAGTCTTTCTTCACAACAGCGCCAACTATGATACACATCTATTTATCAATGAACTTTCAAAAACACCAGGGAATATTTATGCCATAACAAACACAAGTCAAAAGTATATTTTATTTACAAAAATGATATTCACAAAACCTTTAACTCGTATTAGGTTTCTAGATTCTTACAAGTTTATGGGAACACCACGAGCCGACCAAGCATCAAATCTAAGCTGCACAGGGTCTTTTCCAAATCTTAATTCATTCTTTCCAAAAGAGGAAATTCTAACTCAAGAGGAAATTCAGATTAAAGAGAGAATTCAAAGTAAAGAGGAAATTCTAATTCATGAGGAAATTAATGAAGAAATTCCAACTGAAGATGAAATTCTAATTATAAAGAAAATTCAAACAATGAATGAAGTTCTAACGAAAGAGGAAATTCTGATTAAAGATGAAATTCTGATTAAAGAGGGAATTCTAACTTGAGAGGAAATTCAAACAAGGAATAAAATTCAAAGTAAAGAGAAAATTCTTTCAAGTAAGGGAATTTATCCTCAGGATTATATGGATTCATTTATGAGATTTAAAGAAACACGACTTCCTTCAAAAGAAAGTTTCTACAATAACCTTTATGGAAAAGAGATAAGTGATTAGGAGTATAAACACGCGCAAGAAATTTGGAATATATTTAAGATAAAGAACCTTGGAGAATATCATGATTTGTTTCTAAAAACAGATGTTTTATTGTTGGCTGATGTGTTTAAAGCTTTTAGATCACTCTGTTATTATAAAAATTGTTATGGATTAGATCCTGCCCACTATTTCACAGCTCCTGGTTCAGCTTGGAGTGCAATGTTGAAAATGACAAAACAAGACATAGATTTAATCAGTGATGTAGATATGCTTTTGATGATTGAGAAGTCTAAGAGAGGTGGAATATCACAAGTATGTTCAAAAAGATATGCCAAAGTAAATAATAAATAACTTCCAAATTATGATGGTGAAAAAGGTCGTAATTATTTGATGTATTTTGATGCTAATAAATTGTATGGATGGGCAATGTCTCAATCTCTGCCTTATGGTAAATTAGAGTGGGTGGAAGAAAAGGATTCTGAAAAGGCTTTGATGAATATTGTTATTTCTTCTCAAGAGGAATTGAATGACGAAGAAGAAGGTTATTATTTTGAAGTTGATTTGAGGTACCTGAGTGATCTTCATAATAAGCATCAAGACCTTCCTTTTGCATGTAAGAAAGAAACCCCAAAGAAAGAAAGGTTCAGTGATTATCATAAAAGTTTTGATATTAAAGGCAAATCAACACAAAAGTTATTAACAACATTCTATGATAAAGAGGGATATGTTTTGCATCAGAGAAGCTTGAAACAGTTTTTGAGAGAAGGATTGAGAATTTCTAAAATTCATAGATTTTTAAAATTTAAACAAAGTCCTTGGATGAAAAAGTATGTTAAATTCAAGACAGATATGAGAACAAATACAAAAGTAAAATTTGAAGGGGAATTCTATAAATGTATGAATAATGCTGTCTTTGGAAAGACAATGGAGAATGTTAGAAACAGGCAAAACATTAGATTTGCAACATCTTGGAAAGAAGCTTCGAGATTGATAAATAAACCAAGTTTTAAGAGAGAAGAGGTTTTTTTCAGAGACCTTTTCTGCTATTCATATGGAAAAGGAAAGTATTGTAATGGATAAACCAATTTATATTGGAACAGCAGTTCTTGATTTATCAAAGATATTGATGTATGATTATTTGTATAATGGCTAAAAGAAAGAGTATGGTGAAAATGTTTCACTGTTGTATCTGGACACTGATAGTTTTATCCTTGATATAAAAACTGATGATGTTTATATAGATATGAAGAAAAATATTGGAGTATATGATACAAGTCATTGGAGGAAGAAGAGTGAGTTATTTTCAAAAAAGAATGAAAAGGTTATTGGTAAGTTTAAGGATGAGTTGGGTGGAAAAGTAATGAGTGAGTTTCTTGGATTGAGAGCAAAGGCATATGCTTATAAGCATGGTAATCAGATTGATAAGAGGTTAATGGGAATAAAGAAATATGTAATAAAGAAATCAATAACTTTCAGAAATTATGATAATTTTTTGATGAATAAGAAAGAAGCAGATCGGAAAATGAATACAATAAGAAGTTATACACACAAGATATATAGTGAAGAAGTAAATAAAAAGGCATAAGGAGACTTTGATGATGAGATTTATTTTAGATAATGGAATAGATTGTGTTCCATATGGATATTGTTTGATAGAGTGCATAGAATAGATTGTGTTATAACGATGGGAAGATGGGTTTGGGTTTTTAAGGGCTACCGCCGTGTTTTTTCACAATATATAAATGGTCAAACCAAGTATTAATCAAACTAAAGAGTGGAGAAAACCTCAGTCTTGGTATATAAATGGAAAACATAATGAATGTGAAAAATATCAAATAAGTCTTGTTGAAAAAATTACGAAAACAAAGGTAAATAAAACAAATAAGCGAATCAATTTGAAAACTAGTAAGTTGGAGGATGTAAAGAAAAAAATTAATATCCTTGAATGGAATGAAAACTTTGATGGTTATCAATTGAACAATGAAAAAACAATTTACTATAATCTCAAAATGATATGTGGCTCAGGAGGTGGTCAAACAAGAGCATTAAGAGAAGTTTATCATTTCGTAATGGCACAAAAGGGGTATCTTAAAAAATATAAAGATTCAAATGTTTTATTTTAAAATATTTCAGATGGGGATAATTGTGCAAAGAAAATTAAACTATTGAAGGAATTTGAGAATGAACAAATCTTTATAGGTTCAATGAGTGAGCTAAACAATATGCATTGGTTATTTGAAAAAGAGTGTCCCGAGGGTTTCATGTTTCAGAATTTTCTTTGGAATCACCTTTAACAAATCACATTGCTACTTGACAACTTGAACAAATCTTTATCTTAGTGCATTGGTTATTTGAATAGAGTGCCCCTAGGTTAAAAGGGGAGACAAATAAATATACCTTGGGATAAAAAGGGGGTTTACTTTTTAGGGAAAAAAAAATATGAATCGCTGAAAATCCCCCATTCACTTACATGGGGAAAAGTGAGCCACAATCAGTATATTCACCCCACTGTGGGGTGAGGAAGGGAAATCAACACACCGTGGCCCAAGTCCTGCTCCTCCATTGGGCCACAGTGGCCCGAGCCACGACCCGCCAGGCTCCTGGACCTGAAACTAGCTTCGATGCACACCAGCTTCGGCACGGATTGGAGCTCCTGACTTAATATGGAGAGCATGCACCTCGAGCAGGCACCTCAGCCCCAAACGTGTGCCGAGTGTAGTCTGTGTGGAGGATGGTAGCGCATGTTCTCTGCCACATATGGGCTCATTCATGAGCCAAAATGCACACCCAGGACCCGAACCAAACTCCCGGATTGTCCTTCTCGCGACTCCTCCTCATTGTTTACGGTCTTGCTGTGGCCTGATGACTGGAAGAGGGTTGTAACAATTCCTGACTCTCACCCAGGACATTCCCGGTGAGATGCTGTGGAGCTATATCACATCTGTAGCGTGGTTGAGCATCATGCGGCACCAAAAACAATGGTGGATGCCATGTGATGCCTGAAACAGAGTTGTGAATTGTTGCGATGCAGAGATACGAGGGTGTACGGAAGTATTTTTCCCGTGAGCAAGTTCCAGGCAAGTGGTTAAATTTGGTGAGTGAAGTGCGGAGTAAGGTGAGGAGTCTGTTGGGAATTGGCACCTAAATTTGAACTGAAAATAAGCAGAAATTCCCGCGGAAGTTTGTGTTGAGTGCATGGAGAAGGACGATCTGAGTTATGGGAGGTATGGAGGTGTGCTCATTAAATAACACTGGTCAACAACAAATTTGTTGTCTGCATTTTTTAAGCTGATTTAGGACGAATCTGATGCGCTGAATCCAAAACTCACATTAGTTTTGTTCAATCAGGTCAAGTTTTTGAGATATGGCCACATGTCGTTTTTTACATTTTTGTTCACATGTACGCATGTGTGGAGCATTTTAGAAGAAGTTGGTGGGGGTAAAATGTCATGTCAAATAATTGTTTTGATTGGAAATAATTATTTTAATGACAAGAAGTATTCAGGTACGATAGTTCTGGGTGATTATGTCGAAAAGGGATCAGTTTGAAGTCATAAAACCTCAAAATCTTCCAAAAATTGGTGAGGCAAAGCATAAAGTTCGTGGATCAAAACTAAAGTTAATGGGGCAGATTTTGAAATAATGTGATACAAAAAAGGTCATCAACGACCCTCTGGTGGACAGAGACAGAATACTCTTCCCACCGCTGCACATCAAGCTCGGCTTAATCAAGCAGTTCACCAAGGCTCTGGACAAAGATGGTGACTGCTTCACTTACTTGTGCCAGGCTTTTCCAGGATTGACCATGGAGAAGTTGAAAGCTGGCATCTTTGATGGTCCTCAGATCCGTCAGCTCATCAGAGATCCAGAGTTCAAAAATTCAATGAACGAAGTGGAACTGGAAGCGTGGAAGACATTTGTTTTGGTAGTGAAGAACTTTCTTGGCAACAATAAGGCCAGAAACTACGCAGAACTTGTCAACAACATGCTGACTGCTTTCAGAAACCTGGGCTGCAACATGAGCATCAAGATGCACTACCTATTTTCACATATGAACCGGTTTCCTGAGAACTTGGGTTCAATGAGTGACGAGCAGGGGGAGAGATTCCATCAGGACATGAAGGAGATGGAGACCAGGTATCAGGGTCGCTGGGACGCAGTCATGATGGCTGACTACTGTTGGAATCTGAAGAGAGACCTCCCTGCCGCTGAACATTCCAGGAGTTCGAAGAAACGGAAGTTCAAGCCCTGAAGTTTGAACAGTGGTGACGCAACATGCAATTTACTTGTACTTACCTTTATCAATGCCTACCATTCAGATGACAGTAATCGATGTTTCTATCATGTAATCAATAAATGTTGTTGGCAAAACATTTTTTTTTCTTAAAAACATGTTTAGGATGATATGTGTTGACAAAAATCAGCTGATAATGCCACAAAAATGTAATTGATTTTGTCACAAGATCTGATTTTTTCAAATCAACTTATCACAAAAACCTGACCTGATGGAGAGAAACGGATGCCATTTCCTGATTCAGCAGTGCCAGAATACCCTAATCCACTTGTAGAAATCTAGACAACATTCAGAAAGTAAAAAATTGTTGACCAGTGTAATTATCCGTTGAATGGTGTGTGTGCTTGCATGCTTGTTGTGTATTTTGGCTCAAAGGAAAGGGTTTGAGTGGAGCTCAGAGTGCAGATCAAGGACATATTTATTCGACCAAACTGTGAAACCCACACAACACAATTCATCCCATTAACGCACGAAATATGAGGGGAGGATGAATTACACGAATGGATTGTTGCTGGATGTGAAAAACCAAAAGCTCATCGACTCCAAGACGAATATTTGCGTCAAGGGTATCACCTCACACACACCTTCTCCTTCTGTCAGTCCAATGATTGTCAAGTCCGACCACATGACCAGTTTTGATGCCATCCTTCGACAGTACCAGAGATAACTTGACCCCCTCTATTCGTGGCTTGACCACGTTCACTCACTCCTGATCGCGGGGCCTATAAAGGTCTGAGCACAGCCTTCGATCTCTCTCTGCCCTGCCTCGCCTCCCGCTCAAGCTGTTCTGCGACTCTGTACGTCATCGCCTGAACTCCGCCTCCTCTTCTCTGCCCAGACGACGCCGACTCCACCGACCCCGCCGTCCACTCGCTCTGGACTCCAACCTCCGAACTAAAGCCCCTCCTTCATGCCGACGGTCTCGACGCGAGCCCCCCCCCACCCGAAGCAAGAGACAATGTGCCAGCTGTCAGGAGGGTACCACACAACGGAGCATCCCCACAAATGTATTGGTGGCATGTTTGGGCAAGCGTGCAGAAGTACCGACAGACCGTATCCTCAACTCCTCTCCTGTCTTGCTTCGGGTTTTCAGTGTGTGTGTGTGTGTGTGTGTGTGTGTTTGTGTGTGCGTGTGCGTGTGCGTGTGCGTGTGTGTGTGTGTGTGTCCTGGTGCGCCTGTCCACATAAGTAAGACTGCAGTGGATTATTATTATGATCATCATTATTGTTATTACTATTTCGCGTTAAGTCTGCTCTGTGTCCCTTTTTGTAAGTTGCTTGTCAATTGCCGCACTTGTAAACTCCATCTTTACTCTTTACTTATTTGGTTTTCTTCTAATGACTCCAAAGCACTATTTGGTCTTCCATTTAATTTCTCAATTTACCACCAATGTCTGTCATGTGAGCAGTAAGCAGAATACTTCAGCTGATGTTTTCTTACTGCTCAATATCAACACCCTTGACACAACAACCTCTTTCAATTTCAACAGGTGCCAAGGCACAGCAGGGGATCAGGAACTTAGGTATCTCAGAGTTTGCTCCACATCACTCAAATTGTCGTGGATATTGTTGCCTGGGTTGAGCAACCACAACCACAATGTACGAACACTCTTAATTTTGCATCAAGCCAGGCCTCAGTGATGAAGTTTGCACAGCAATTACGAAAGTCCTCCCTGATATCAACATAAAATGTCTATCTTGTTGCAGAGGGAGCCAACATTAGCAAGGAGGATAGTTTGTAACAGCAGACGAGAGTTGTACTTCCGCTCTCATTGAATGTTCAAACCACAAGAACCTCGACCAGAATCACTGATAATACGACCGATCAAATTGAAGCACAATTAAACATCAGACTGCAACTCACCAGCTATTTTGAATCAGTAAAAGTTCCTCTCTGTTGTTGATTCATATTATACACACTGAAAAAAAACCAAGAAAAGAAAACCAATGAGAACACGCACAGCCATGTTGCCATCGGTCGACGCCATGTTCATTGACATCCCTCCTCTCGTGTCGATCGTGAGGCACTGCATTGGCATGTTCCGGTTGTCTCGGGCTTCCCACCGCAGCAGCGAACGAGACAAATTGGTTACATTTTGTATCTCCCTCATAGGCCAGATCGCGATCGCGACCTGAATCAAAATATAATTCACTTGTTCATGTCACCGAACCAATTCACCCACCAAGAATCGTCCAAATCCACCCACAACATTTTGAGATGTGCTGCACACACACAAACAAACAAATAAACGGGTGAAAACAAAACTTCTGACTATCTTTGAGAGGGAGAGGTAATGAATGGTATTATTTATGGGGAAAGAAGCTGTGAACATCCAAAGACAATTTGGCTTTTCTAATGAATGAACACGGCTGGAAGAAAGGCCGAGAGTTCCACACACTCGTGTTTGAGCCATCCAGCCAGGGTTCGAATTTCAGACCAGCTCGAAACTGTTCGTGGTGTGTTGCAGGCAAGGAGAGGCTTCCATGTGTAATGTCCTTTGGATCGAAGTTAAACTCGGCATCCCATCTCCCAACAATAGTTGAACGTTAAACTCCCACTGTGCCCTTAACGAAGAGAAGTTGACCTATCGCTGACCCCCCCGAAACAAATTACAAAGTTTGGACCTCACATACAGGGGGCACTGCAACATTGGCACTGTCCAGCTTCCATCAAAAAATACAACCGGTAGCCAAAGGCTGCCGACAAAATAAATAAAGTAATGAGTGAATGAACACAGTTGCTGCTTTTCATTGGTTCTTGCATTCTTCCCTGCTAAACTTTAAGTTGCAGGATTGGTTGCTGTGGTTGTAGTTGCGGTTGTGAGCATTGGGGATGACATCTTGCAGTCTGCAGACTTGTGCTTGAGCACTGATCTGCAGGTTGTTGCTTGTCGTTTGGATTTTTCAATCAAGGTCTTTGCATTTGCAGCTGCTTGTTGTTGGAGAGACAAATCATTGTTCTGCTGCTGCCTTGTTGTTTGCACTGTCCTTCCCTTCAGGTACACAGAGAAATTTTGTTTTTGAGTACCACTTGACCAAAATTGATCATCATGTGCCACTATACATTCCCAATACCACAGACACAGTACATCTGCTTTTATGACTTTTCTTTATTGTGAAACCCATGATAAATTCCAGTTTCATCAAGTCTTGTAATGATAAACAATAATAAAAAAATGATCACATTCTCCCAAGATACTATACGAGCAGGTACCCATGTAACTTCCACGTCATGTAAAATATGTGACTTCACAATACAATGCAAAGAACAGTCAAATGTGTACAATGCCAGCTGAAGTGAATATTGTGCAGCTATGTGCTCCCAAAACACGCTGCTTCAATCATCCCCCATCACGCCGCAAGTCCTCAATTTCCCCAGCCACAAGTCTTCAACTCCCACATGTAGTTTGCCGAAGAAAGATCACAGATGATTGTGAAACCCAGTGGTTTGAGTGAGTGAACTTCGTCAGGAGAATTTTAAGAAAGAGGATGGGAGGGTTTGCCAGATGGTCCATTAGGAGAGAGATAGAGGGAGTGTGACATTTGTCAGGATTGAAAGTTATTTTCCAAGTGTTTGACCAGCTTGTGACTTTTTTCAAACTGACCTGTTTGATGTATGAGGGTTGCCACAGCACAGGATGCAGTTATCAAGAAATTGATAAAAGGGATTTCCCAAAGAGTCAGAGAAATCACTGAGAAAGATCAGGAATAGGACTATGAACAGAATACTGCATTTGGGTGTTCCAGCCTTGACAGGAAGAGGAGATGAAGGGATTCGAGCGAGTGCCATATGTTGTCTACGAGAGGAGAGGAAGTCAGCAAGCCGTGTGTGGAGTTGGCCTTGGATGTCTTTTGCAGAGAGTTTGGAGAGCAAAGCAGGATGCCAGAGTGCATCAAAAGCACGAGATGTGTCCAGACAGTCGGCCCATCTCATGTCTGAGATTGACGGCCTTCATCCATTTTTGGATGAGTGGAAGCAGCATGTCCAAGGCAGAGTGACCTATTGTGAATCTAAATTGTTGATTTGAGATGAGGTTGTTGGAGAAAAGGTATGACTTCATGTCAACTGCGATGATGGATTCCATGATCTTGCTGATGATTGGAAGTAAGCGAGATTCAAGAAGTTCAACTTTTGTCCCTTTTTTATGCAATGCAGTGATGATGGCTGATTTTTAAGTCGATAGAAGATGACCGAGGGCAAATGATAGGGTGAAAACGGTAGAAAGAGGATGTGCAATAGTCCAGGAGCTGAGACCATTTTATATGTTTTTGAGTGCAAAAGTTTGATTCGGTGTTTTCGTGGTAATAACAACTGGGTAATCCAAACATGCTTTTCTTATAAGTGGCAACCCAGGTGATCAAGGTAAAAAGTGGACATTTCCATGTGTACATTGCCAACACTTTTCCAACAAAATTATGGGCTTGAGCAAACAAATGGCAGAACTCATTTTATTTTGAAATAAAGGATTGCAAATTACCGCAATAATTGATTGTATTTCAACCCTCTTTCAGACGATGTAATCACTATCTCAATTAGGTCACTAATTAAGACATCATAGGTTAAAAGGTCGGACAATACACGGAAAAATTCAACATAAAGAAGATTATTGATATTTTCACAATCGAACAACTCTATTTTACAGAGGAAAGATGAAGAAACATTTTCACATGCATAAAACCCATGTGAATGGCTTTACACACCCTAAATTGTAAAGTCAACATTGGAATGTAATTGAAGGTGACAGAACTGACATTATACAGAACTGGGTATGACAATCATAATGATCGAAACATGCAATGGTTGCCTCTTCATAATTCGACCATAAATTACTCCCTCAAAATGACTGTGCTTTGTTTTTGGAAAAAATGGATTTGTATCTTGTTTTTTTCTTCTGCCACCTCTGTTCTCGTGTGGCAGTGTCGATGCAAATATCTCTTAAATTAGCATAATGGGTTTGAAGTTTGATGATAATAACACAGATAATAATAATAATTCTTATCTAATATATAATAATTTAATATATATATATATATATATAATAATATTCAATCCAGACAAATCTCACACTCTCACTATGTCTCTTCGAAAGGACCGTTTACAAAACCCCGCCATCCACTTTCTCAACAATCCTCTGGAAGAAGTCTTTTCTTTCAAGCTTCTAGGTCTCACTATCTGCCATGACCTTTCCTGGGAAAGTCACATTTCCAACCTCGCCTCAAAAGCCAGTCGCCGACTGGGAATCCTCCGTCGTGCTAAGTCCTTCCTCGGCCCTCTTGAGCTCCTGACCACTTACAATGCTTTTGTCCGTAGCCTGATGGAGTACTGCTCTCCCCTCTGGGCTGGTGCTCCTGCCTCCCACCTTTCTCAGCTTCACGCTGTCGAAACCAGGGCATTTAAGATCATCGGCATCTCCCGCAATGAAGCTGAGTCTTTGGGCCTCTCACTCAATCACCGCAGGTTGGTCGGTGGTCTTTCTGTCTTCTACCGACTCCTCTCCAGCCTTGCCCCCCCTGCTCTCTCTGCGATTTGTCCCCACCACATTTCCACAGGGCGCTCAAGGTCCGCCAACAACCCCCTTCTGGTAAAACTACCAAAATCACGAATCACTGCTCATCTTCACTCTTTCATTCCTCTTTTTCCCGCCTTTGGAATAAACTTCCTCACTCTATTCTTTCCCATTCTTCCCTCCAGGCTTTCAAAACAGCTGTTCACCACCACCTCTTATCTTCCCCCATCCAAATCCTCGATCTTTTCTATCCCCGATAATCCACCCAAGCCCACTTCCTTCAATTCTCCTGCTTTCCTCCCCGAAAGTCCCTGAAATGTCCATCTTCTCTTCGCCATGTTCCCCATCCCATCCCCATCCCTCTCCCTTCCACAGTTCACCTAATGTGTGTCTGTTCCCCACTGTTTTGTCCCTTCCACTCCCGCCCCTCTTGTCTCATGCCTCCTTGCTGTGAGTTGTGTGTTAGCTCTCATACGAGCCTCGACCAAGGTATACAAAAAAAAAAAAAAAAAAAAAAAAAAAAGAAGAATGAAAAATGTTGCCAATTAAACTTGATTGAAAAGTGAATGTATTGATGTAACCCTTTCATGAAAAATGGACTCAAATAAGACATGATTTTACAATTCTATGTGCTTGAACATGCATCGATTTTAATAATATATATATATTCACATTTTAAATGACCTAATGTCTCTTTTCTGTGTTGGAAGATGATCTATCTGCCCAATAAAGAAAAAGAGAGAGAAAGAAAAAAAAGAGAGAGAGAGAGAGAGGAGATTGGGACCAGACTCTGGGCAGAGCGTTGGTGCTGCTTAAGCAGTCTCCTTGGCTATTGGACACAATCCTGGACGGGTCACCACTCCGACACAGTATACCAGCAAGCTGCCGAGTTAAGCCTGCTACTGCCTTTACAATCTGCCTCGTTAAAAAGTGCCCCTTCCACCCCAAAACAGGTGGGCCTTTCAAATAATCTTAAATCAATATTCAGTATAATAGAATCACCTATTATTTGATTTTCTTCTGCTTATGAAGGGATTCTCAAATATAAACAATTACATTGGCATCTGAAAGTCTGCATGGAAGCACCACTCCAGCTTCAATGGATTGTTTGCCCCTGGAGACATCCAGATGTCTTCATCACTCTTGTCAGCTTCATTTTATAAATCTTTCCCTCGCCTTTTCAATGCGAGCTGACTTTCTGACCTCCTGACCAAGGAGCCATGTGTGATCAATCTTTGCACCAAAAGGGCTACAGCCTTGACATCATTCGGTCCCGAGGATGATTTCACCCGCTCTGATCCTTGAATATATATATATATATATATATATATATATATATATATATATATATATATATATATATATATATATATATATATATATATATATATATATATATATATTTATACTAGCATCTACCCGTGCTCCGCACGGAGTTTTATGGGAAGTGGCAAAAGGTGAATGAGGCATAATACTTGATATTATGGGAAGCTGGGGAGGGTGTCATTCGGGATGTGATGCACTATGGTTACCTGTTCTTAGTTTTCTGAAGGACCTCCCTGTGGATGACATTTTGGTGAGTGTCTTGTTGCTGAATAGTCCTTGTGAGGAATTATTGTCCACTTTGACAGATATATAGGAGAAACCTCTTGCATGTGAAAATCTGTTGCTGTTGTATAACTTTCCATGGGATGACAGAAGAGCATTTCCTCTTTTCCACTATTGCCTGACACGAAACAAGCATACATCAACAGCTGAGAACACTGAGCAACATCAGTCGTTTCGTCCAACTGGATGGCAAAAACAGGAGAAGCTCTTACTTGGTCGAGAACTTGATCTTTAATGTCTTGAGACATTTCATCGATCCTTTACTTGATGGTATAGTTTGAAAGAGAGATTTGGGAAAGCTTGTTTGTACTATCCTTCCCCAGAACGAGCTCTGCTGCATGCAGTACACCTGGTTTAAGAGAGCTTCTCCGATGTTATGGTTCTTTTTGCTCTTTGTAATCAACATGGCAATCTCATCGGAAGCCTCAACAACCTTTGAAGTCTGTTGCCGAAATGTTCCACGACTGTTCCAATTAGTTTACTTCAAATACTGCCTTTTTGTTTCAAAGAATGCCTTGGGTTTTGGCAGCTAGAGCAGAATGCATTGTCTTCAAGTGGCGTTCCAAGCGTGTGGGCCGCATGCCATCATTGCTCAGAGTCTTGTGGCATATTATGCACTGGGGTACTTCTGTCACCCTTTTGGAAGGAAACAAATACAAATGAAATATATTCATCAAGATACTTCCGCTTTTTTGGACTCATTGCGAATGATTTAGTTTGAAATGGGTTCTGCAAATCTGTGAAAAAAAAATTTAATTATAAAATTAAAATTAAATATTATATTAAATTTAATGAAATGTTTAACTTAAAAATTAATTTTAATGCAGAAAATGGTAGGCCGAGTTGCGAACAGAAAACGAAAGGCGATACTTTGTTTTTTTTATGTTCATCACAAAATTATGTAAACACTTGTGAAGAGGATTCCAAAAATAATGAGAGAAATTCCTACTTTTTTCTCCGGGCTCACGCCCCCTCTGGAAATTGCTCACGACCCACAAGGGGGGTGCGCCCCCAGGTTAAGAGCCAATGACATCGACCAAATTTTTAAAATTGTCAAAGTTCATCTGATTGACTTGAAATTTGAAGAGGATTATCAGATCAGGTCACCGAATTCAAGCACCAATTGTTTTTGAGGTTATCATCGGACAAAATATCAACATCGGCCAAATTTTATTTATTTATATTTTTAATTAATGATTTGATTTTTTTTTTCTCAACAGAAAAATGTGTTGGAGATCTGAAATGATTGCTTTTGTTTCACCAATTTTCTCTCTCTCTCCGACTGATTTTGAGTTTGATTGTATGTTACTTGAGAAAATCGAAGCTTTTTCAAGTTTATTGGTTGGCTGAAGCCTGGTGTTGGCTTTGCGGTTCGGGTGGATGACTTGGGATGCTCGGGTCCTGAGTTCGAGCCCTGTTGGCCCGTGAATTAACACCAGGTTGGGTTGACTCAGCCTGTCATCCTTCTGAGGTTGGCAAAATGAGCACCAGTATTCTGGTAATTTGGGCACTGGATCAGCGGCATAGCCACGGCCATAACCAATGATGCAACCAGCAAGCCCTAAGGCTGCACATGAGTGTATTGGTTGGTTGAGTGTATTATTTTGTCTGCTTTTTGTCTGAACGTAAAATCACCTACAGGTCACAATTTTCAAAGGATCTTCAGGATCCTTTGAAAAGGATTCAAAGGATCTTCACCACCTGCTGGAGTTCGTAATTGGGAAGAAGCCTATTGTTTGAGGTCAAAAGATCAACATCGGCCAAAGGTCAACAACTTTGTCAATTTCCTAAAATCCTCAATTTTCATCCGATTGACATTAAATTTGAAGAGGATTTGCATATCAGTTCAATAAATTCCACCACCAATTATTTTTTTATGGTCAAATCTGTTGGAGGGATTTCGCAGCTATCATGCTCTGCCCGACGTCTGTCTTGTTTGTTTGGGTGCAGGATATCTCAAAGTTGTGGACTGATTTGGATGAGACGTGGTGGACAGGTTGGGTGTGTGACAAGGATGACTTGATTAGATTTTGGGGAACATCCAGATTCGGATCCGACAATTTTTTAAGTGATTCTTCACCATTGAGAGAAAGGGTTAAAACAATATATATCACTGTGTCTCAGAAAGTTGTGGATGGATTTGGTGGACGGGTTGGGTGTGTGATGAGGACGAATTGATGAGATTTTGGTGAAAATCCGGATACGAGAATTTTTTATATGTTAAAGTGATTTTTCACCAGAGAGATGGGGCCGAAAACGATACATGGCATGATGTTTCAAAAAATTATTGGCCCTGATATGTTCTACTCGATCAGACATTGCGTGGCAGGGGTATGCGCTCTACAGAGTGCGCTTCTCATTAATTGTATAACACACCAGTATGCAAGTGCCACACAAAAGTCCTGGTGAGGGTCTCCAGTATCTGCTCTTTTTCTTGTTTACATTTGCGACACTCCATTACGAAAATAAATACTGAAGTCCACAAAAAACATAAAAATCACTTTCGAATTTATGGTGTGTAAAGCTATTTACGTGGGTGCAGAAGATATGAAAATGTTTCTTAGTCTTTCCTCTGGCAAATAAAGCTGTTTGAATTGTGAAAATATCAATAATCCATTTTATGTTGACTTCTTCCCATGTATTGTACCAATTTTCAGCAGTGTCCAAATTTCGTGACATTTTAACCTTTCATGACCGAACTCGGAAGTATAACCTGTCACTTTGCTGATGGGCATATGAGGGGGGGGGGGGAGGAGGAAGGAGAGAGAGGAGAGAGGAGGAACGGAGAAAGAGGAAGGGGGGGATAGAAAGGAGGGAGGGGAGAGGGAGGCAGGAGGGAGGGGAGAGGGAGGCAGAGGGGCAAGGAGGGACGAGGAATGGGGGAGGTCAGAATGGGGAAAGAGCGACGATGGGAAGAGCGACGCCTCACCAAACATGGCTATACACACCGGGAGGGAGGTGTGATTGAGGGTGGTTTGGTTGTGGGACTTGTGGAGAAAGGGGGAGGGGTAGTACAGGATTTAACAAAATGGGGTCCGTTAAAACAGTTCAGTAACAACACGCGGATACAACCATGAGATATCAACAGGGGTTAGAAGGGGAGAGGGTTTGGGAGGAGCGAAGCATGAGGGGAAGGGAAGGCAGGACAGCGCAAAGAGAGGGGAAGGGAAGGGAAGGCAGCATAAGGGGAAGGGAAGAGAATGGCGATAAAATGCCCCCAAACAGAAACATCATCTTATTAACTGCTGAGTTCCATATAAAACCGGGCAGCAGCATTTGATACCATGGTTCCATACCTCCATCCACCTATCAATCAAAGGCCTGCCTGCATGCATGCTCACACATGCAGCAATATTTACACCCCTCTGGTCAGTTCACCACAAAACTGATTTGTACATGCAACACAATAGGGGAAGGTCAAATTTGCTTTATGGATTTCGTAAGTTATGGATTTCACTTTATGGATTGCTGTGCACATCTTTCTTGTTCTTGGTTGTTTGTCAATCGTTAATCTTTTTTTCACCATTCCCATGAAGCAGTTTTAAATTCAAAACAAACCATTATTCTTCAACCATTCCCTTAACAGAGGGGTGGGGGATGAGAGAGAAAGAGAGAGAGAAAAAGAGAAAAAGAGAGAAAGAGAGAAAGAGAGAAAGAGAGAAAGAGAGAAAGAGAGAAAGAGAGAAAGAGAGAAAGAGAGAAAGAGAGAAAGAGAGAAAGAGAGAAAGAGAGAAAGAGAGAGAGAGAGAGAGAGAGAGAGAGAGAGAGAGAGAGAGAGAGAGAGAGAGAAAGAGAGAGAGAGAGGAGAATGAGGGGTGAGCGGGGGCGAGAGAGAGAGAGAGAAAGCGGAGGAGAGAGAGGTGAGAGAGGGGTTGGGGTGAATGGGGAGGGGGAGAGGAAAGGGGGAATTCCAGCAGATGTGACGTCCAGTTAAATGTCAATCTGTGAGATGGCACACACATTGATGAATCACTCTGCCTATGAAACACAGGGATGACAGTTTATAGCTGGGTCGAGATTCAAACCAAGGCAATACAACTCAGAGCAAGGATGTGTACCTCTCGGCCATCCTGCCATGATGTGGCGATTCATTACTTTGCAACAACTGAAAACATTTTTTAGTCATTGTAATGATCCAATTATTTTGCATTCCTAACTCTGGAAATGTCCCCACAGAGAACCGAGCTGCCGTATCACCGTCAAAGCTTGAGTGCTTACCAAGTGCCTCATCCACTCAAGCAAGCACTCCAACGAAACTGTTGAAAAAAAACTTTTAAAAACAAAACGTTTAATTTTTTGTGTGTATCTCTCTATGCCAAAGTGATGGGTCGTATAATGAAAAAGAACAAACAGAAAACCAAATCAGAAAAGCGAACCACCCACAAACTCACCGCCCAAGGCACCACACGGCCAAATGCAGGGGAAAGGGCCCTGAACTTTGTTCAAGTCGATCAACATATTCAGTGACAGTACGAATATTGTAGCGTGCTCGGCAAGTGACTGAGAACTCAAGCAAGCACTCCCATGTAATGGTTGATACGGAATGGCTTGCGTGGCAAGCGATTGCCGATCAGTTGTATAAACACCGTGTACCTGGAGTCGCCCAGAATGTCAAGCGATATCCGAATTTGAAAAATGAACACTTTTTTTCTTTTTTTTTTAGCAGTTTCGCTGCTGCTGAAGTCAATAAAGTAGGTTACATTATGAAACTCAGCTGAGACCAAGAGATTCAAGAGGTTATGACATGTGAGGAAATGAAATAAAGCCACAAACTCTGGCATCTCTGGGCATTTCTGTCCAGAGACAAACACCATCCCGACATAAACACCGCTTGGATATGCCCAGAGACAGAGAGACAGAGAGAAGATGCGAGAGAAGGGAACTAAAATATATTGCGAGGGGGTGGAGAAAGGATGGGGGAGAGAGAGAGATTGGGGTAAAGGAGTTAGCACAAAGCATATGTTATGCTGAAGGGACAATGCACGTGAGCGCATGCGTGCACGCGCATGCGCATGCACACGCACACGCACACGCACACGCACACGCACACTACATTGGCAACTTTTTGAGAATCAGCAGGTTGGAGTCGGTGTGATTACCGACTACAGTACTTACTGTATACAACCCAGAAACCTTGAGTGGCTTTCACCAAAAAACAACGTTGCGTTTGTCTTGACGTTTCCGGGATATATTCACAAACATTATTTACCATCGACAATGGGAGGTCTGCAAGTGGCCAAAGCACTCATGCAAGCACTACAATCAAATGGTTGACAAGGAATGGTTGGCCAGGCTGTCGCTGCACACCATAATGGATCCCTTTAACTTTAAAGCCGTTCTTCAACATGTACGCAGCAGTTAAAGAAACAATGAATTAATTCACATCATGACTTTATCCACAAAATAGTTACAACTTAATGCAGAAAAACCCTGGAGACATTGCAAAGGTCAATCACCCATGAAATAAACATTGCAGAAAATCCACCAGTTTGCCTGCTCGTGTGTGCACATGTCACATGGTACATCAGTTGGCGGTCTGCGCAAACGTTAGTTTTTTTTTCAGACGTCCGTCTTTTTTACCAATTTGCTTCGACTCCCTGTGGAGCACCTCGCGAAACCGATGAAAATAGACACAGATCTGGGATATGTTATGGATAGGCAGTCCCTCTGGTGGGACAGGGCGTGAGGTCTTCCAGTGAATGCATTAAATCGTATCGCTCAATGAAGCTTGCAAATTTCGGCAAATTCCGAAATTTTTTGTTAACTCAATATAATTCTCCAAACAGGAGAAAAACATTAAATAAGTTTAATATTTTTGAAATTTCACACTTTCTTGTCTTTGTCTGGCGGAAAGAACATGGCCTTGCTTGCTGAAAGTAAAAAGGTATATCGGCTTAGTTATACGACTCGTTATTTCTTTAAATTATCAGATTTCACAACAGATTGACACTTATTTAATCCGGTGATATCCGATCCTCAAAACCGAAGTAATATTTCAAAGATATACCTTCATTTGTCAGTGAGAGTCAATTGTGGTAAAATATTATCATATAATGCATGAAATCGCTCCATGCCCATAATTTGAAAACTACAGTACTTACAAAAGTGATGTATATGGCAATTCATAGCAATGATGAACAGGCATTTGATATGAGTGAGGAAAGTGGGAGGGGGGAGGGGGAAACTTAATCGTTGAGAAATCGTTGCAGCCTGTTCTAAGTCAAGGTGTGGTTGAACAGGCCAAAAACATGGAGGCTTCAGACTCCAGCGAGGTTACCCAGGAAACACCTGAAGACCCAGAGAGCGAGGTGGACGAGGATCACCTGATGAAAGGTATAATTAAATAAGGCCATTAATTATCTTCAAAAGGGGTGTTTTCATGAACTGAAACACGCAATTTTCACTCTTGCACTTCCTTGGAGTTTTCTTCGTACGCATGCAAAGTTTCAGGCTGCAAGGTTTTATGGTTTTGGAGTTATGGATGAGACACACTGACACACACTGACAGATTGCCATTTATAAATTGTGATTATATTGTCTGAAAGAGGGTTTGGACACGATGAATTGTTGGGTAATTTGTAATTACGATGAATTGTTGGGAAATTGTGGGACTGATAAAAATCAATCAAGGTATGCCTCTTTATTTTTGCTCAACCCCATAATTTTATTGGAAGAGTGGGCAATTGTCACAAAGAAATGTGCAATTTTCATCAACAGTTGCCACTTACAAGACAAGCCTATTTGAATTCCCCAGACATTATTACCCATAAAGCACCGAGCCAAACTTTTGCACTCAAAAACTCAGCTCCTGGACCATAAGAGCAGCAGATTAGGTTCACAGGACACGTGAGAGTCAGAGTCTGAACGCATTCCAAAGGTCATGGAATCCATTGTGTTTTCTTCAAAATCTTGCGTCCCCAACCGCTCTCCCTGAACCCACCTTACCCAATCATAACAAACTGCTCCGAGATTAGCCTGGTGTTGTCTTTCGTGGTTTGGGTGGCTGGCTTGGGATCCGAGGTTCCTGAGTTTGAGCCCCACTGGATGCAGAATAAATACCAGTTGGGGTCAGCTCAGCCTGTCATCCTTCCGAGT